>NW_008357493.1:1514776-1570041 GCF_000622305.1 Nannospalax galili
TTTCATCTTACCCCAGTCAGACTGGCTAAGATCAAGAGAACAAATGATACCAAATGTTGCAGAGGATGTGGGGAAAGGGGAACACTCATCCACTACTGGTGGAACTGCAAACTTGTTCAACCCCATGGAAAGCAGTATAGAGAACTCTCAAAAAACTACAAATGAACCTACAATTTGACCCAGTTATACAGCTCCTTGGCATATACTGAAAGAATTCATCCTATTGCAGAGACACTTACACATCCATGTTTGTCGCTGCTCTTTTCACAATAGCTAAAAGATGGAAGTAACCTAAGTGTCCCTCAGTTGATGAGTGGATAATGAAAATGTGGTTCATTGATACGATGGAGTTTTACTAAGCAGTAAATAAAGATGAAATCATGAAATTTTCAGGTAAATGGATGGAAATATAAATTTTTATACTAAGTGAAGTAACACAGACTCAGAAAAAAAATATGATGCATGTTCTCCCTCATATATGGATCCTAGCACCAAATCATGATAAGTGATTATGTATCCAGACATAACTACAGGGACCAGAATGATGAAGAAGAACTAGAGAAGTAAAGGAAATGAAAGAATCTGAAAGAGAAGAACAGTGGGAAACAGGTGTTAATAAGGGAGAGATGGATAAAAGATGGATTATTTTAAGGGGGGGAGGTTATACAAGGAACCCAGGGGATAAAGGGAAAGAAGGATCACGTAGACACCTTTTGCCTAATACAGTAACAGTTTCTTTAAAAATTATGTATATTGGAACTGCATATTTAACTTTAGGATCCATTCTTAAATATACAGGTGATCGATAGTTTTCAAATTTATTTTGGGAGTCAGCAGTAGAAAAGCAAAAACATTTCAAGAGCACCTGTTATAAAGTACCTCCCAATCAGAGCCACCCATAGTCATGAACTATGCCTCCACACTGGCTGGAAGCTATTGCCCAGCAGTATCTTAGAACTGCCAACCTAAGCTTGCTTTAATAAGATATCAAGGAAGAGTTTTAAGATTCCTACTCAGTACAGTCAAGAGGCAAAACCTGAGCCCATTAAAACATCACAGGAGAGAGAAGGCTGAAATGAGGGGTTGTAAACCTAGACATATCTCTGATTACTCAAAGCCAAGAAACACAGATGAGGACATCATTGAGAGTCTGACAGTCATAGCAAGGCCTTCACCTCTATGCGCCCAGCTCTGTGTTTCTTTGCCGCTCCCACCAGGTATCACCAGCCTCTGTAAGCTCTCCTGGATAAGACAGAGCAAGACTCTGGTCCGTCCTCTGAACCAGGTACATTCTTTACTGCCCCTCCTGTCTTTATTATCACTTTTTCGCTGTTCCTGTCTCTATCTCAAGATCCCTATTTTTTGGGGGGGTGGCAAGAAGAGGAAAAAAATACAGAGAAAGAAAAGAAAAGAGATGTAGTTATAAGGCAAAAATGAACAACATGGAGATTTTTTTTTTTTTTTTTTTTTTTTTTTACTAAAATGAGAGACTGGCCAAAATCAGTTTACAGGAGAGAAGATTCATGAGCACACCCCATTAAGTCCCTTGGATTCAGGCTCTATTTCCCTTAAGCAGGCACCCTCCCAGAAAGCTTTGTCTTAACCATAAATGCATTCACTCCCTTGTATCAGTCATAATTTATGTTCATACTACTATTACTCTTTCCAAAGGAGTCCCAGAAACCTAACACCATGGAATCTCAAAGTAACCCCAAGGCTGGAATTCCATCACTCACTCCGCCCGAGAGCTCTGTCTGCTGAGATTGTGGTCATTCATACACCTGACTACTTTGCTCCACCTTTAAGATCTAGAGGCACAGGCTCACCTCCCAGTTTCTCCTGACCCCATGAGAACAACGAAGAACATATTCTGGACACTGCATTGAAAATATGCACTGAATGAGGAAAATAGCTGATTGTGCTGGCTTGACACACTGATAGATACCTGCAATTCAGAAGGAAGAAGAGGAGAGGGGAGTGAGGAGAAGGGGAAGGGAAGGGAAGGGAGAACTAAGAAGGGGGGAGAAGGGGGAGAGCAGAGGAAGGGAGGAGAGAGGAAGGGAAAAGGGAAGGGGAGGGGAGGAGAAAAAAACAGGGAGTTTGTGATCTTGACATCACATTAACAAGGACCAGTTACAAGGTGAGCCATTAGGAAAAGAAAACTGTCTTCCCTTCCAAAACAGCATCTACCCTGATGAGTGCAGGTCTCTAAGCAGGCATGAAGGCAGTTGAAGCAAGATGAGCTTCCACCAGAAGTGCCATGGAAGCCTGCAAGAAAGCTCTGATCTGCTTAGAGCCTTTCTTCTACAGACTTTACCATATGCCTAAGTCCAAATGAAACCCGAAGCTCCGCCCACCTCACAGTGCTAAGCTTTCGACGAAAAGGACAGAAAAAACAAGCTGAACACCACCAGCTGTCAGCATTTTTTACCATATTTTGCAACAGCCACTTTTGAAATTATTCAACACCTTGAAAGAAACAGCGACAAAGATGGAGATTCTTCGAAGCCGAAGCCGGCTTTGAGGCAGCCTGCCTTTCTCCCTGCAGTAAGCACGCCCCCAGCTGCTTTGCAATTTAGGGATCAGAATACAGAAAATGAAGTGAACTGCCCGGGGAATTCTGCCATCACCTTTCACAAACAGTTAAAAAGTAACCAAGCTTTACTCTTTTTCCATTAAGGGTACCATATGCTAATACAGTAATTCACCCTGGGAAAAAAATACAAATGAAAAGAGTTCAGAACCTGGTACTTGGACAATAGCATCAGCCTTCCCTGTGATTCTCCAAGCACTCTGCGTTCCCCAGCTATTGGCAGGGCTGGGATGGGTCAAAAAATCTCTTCAAGGGTAGGGGAAAGTGATGTCATGGAGCCCCTATAGCAAGTCAATTTTCAGGAGGGTGGTAAAAAATTCATCAAATGACTATAAAGTTTTAAGAATCTACTGGAGCATCTACCGATATACCAAGGCCCAGAGGAGAAAGTTCTCTTGAAACCCTGAAATATTGTACTTATTTAGATAATTATTGTTGTTGTCATCATTAATGAAAAAAGCAATAAATCAGAAGACTGGTACTGATGAGTGAGGAAAAACGGGTTCAAAAACTTACATGGAATCATTTTTACCCTCTTTCTCTAACAAGGAAGCTCAGCAGTGACCACCAAGCCAACTTAGAGAAAACTCATTGCTCTACACACCCCAAGTATAGAAGGCGCCCATGACAGCCGCAATTCTCCACGTTGTTGTAAGGGGGAAATTCTTTTAATTAGGAGGAATTCCAGACTATGGTGCAAATAAGTACTCTTTAGAGTGCCCCAACCTCACAAAGGAAGAAGAATGAGGGTGCCCTTCACCTGAGAAAGCTGTCAGGTAAGAATTCAGCACACCTGGAATTCAGCACAGGTCCTGGAAAGGTGGGCAAGTCTGAAAAACAGCATTGCCCTTCAGAGTGTCACTCACTACTAACCTAAGACCTGCCATTGATCTGAATTACACCATGTAACTTTTACTGTACTTGGCAAGATTTACAACATGACTCTATTGTCACCCCTGGGGACGATCCTTCCACACTCTGGGCTTGCTCAGTAGTTCCCTCTCTCTGCTCTTAATTACTTATGGTCAAATAATTAAGTGTTGGTATTGGAAAAAATTCTGTTCAGATGAGCAATGGTTGTGAATCATTTCATTATCTCTCTTTGCTTTTAGTTTCAGGTTTTTAGTTTTAGGTTTTAGTCTTAGTCTGATACATCATTTAAGGTTCAGGAGCTTAAATTGAAGAAAAGAGAACTTTTCTTTCTGGAGAATAAGTCATTGGGTAGCTTGACAATTGGTCTGCAGACTTCTCTGAAATCTGAAATAATATGTGAAAATTGGTTATGGCCCAACAAACATGACACGGGAAGATTTTTTTTTTAAGTCGTTCCTTTAGGGACAGATCACAGTCCCTAGAATGCAGTTTATTTCCAGCCCCCTCTACTCTGCACAGGCACCGGGAAACCTTCTGCAGTGGTCTCTTTCTACGAGTTGTTATTAAGTTCATTATTCACAATGTATCCCTAGGGAACAATGCACCTATTTCTGAGGACATTTTGGTTGCCACAACTTAAAAGATTCTACTGGTATCTAGGAGGTAGAGGTCAGAAATGCCACTAAATGTCTGACCATGTGCAGAACACCTCCCCCCACCCCCAGAGAGCTCTTCAGCCCCTAATGTCTAGTGTCAAGATTGAGGAAGATAACTCCAGATGTTCTTGTTCCTATTTGCGGTGGAAGGGCCATTGGGCACATCAGCCTGAACCATTGCCATAAACCCTAAGATAAATACCCTGCTCACAGGGGCATGGGAAACAGATACTCCTTTTTGGTGGCAACCAAAAGTCACCACCCACATTCTATGAAGGAGACAGTCATAGTTCATAGTAGTCACTCTTCTCAGGAGCATAGGATTTCAGAGTTTGCCTCTTTATTTTTATTTTTTTGGTTCACATGCAAATTATAATGTACTAAAAACGTGTGACACTGACAGGTTAATTGCTCACAGTCCTCTGGTCCAGCTGATGGAACCTGACTCTGGGAGATCACAGGGTAGGATGCAAGCCCTGAGGTCAGCCTGCTCCCGCTGCTGGGTGCTTTGTTTTCCCCTGAGTTTCTGGCTGAGAGGGACTGATAGCATAACACATGTGCATGACGTGCACTGATATGACCCTAGCTTTTTAAAAATAGGCTCTTAAGCACAAGCTGGTGCTGCTTTTTACTTCTGTGTTTTTTCCTCTGTACTGAAAAAATAAAATATAAATGTAACATATGTTTCAGGCAAGTTGGTTCAGAGCTCAGAAAGGTAAGAAGAGCTCATCAGTCAACCATCCCAAAGTAGACAATCATCCCAAATAGCAATCACGTCTAGTTCCCATGTGGAGGGATGCCCATATCCAGATTAACTCAGTGTATGTGTGTTAGGCCTGTACTCCTTCCAGATGCCTTCACTACCTGTGCTACTGTGTTTGCAGATAGGTTGCCTGTAAAAATAGAAAATGCCATGTCTGCTGGAAGGGGCATGGCCCGCTAAAGCAGTCTGTGAGTCTGGGAATCACCTCAAACTCTTTTTTTCAGGCCTGGGTCATATACACAACATCTCTCTAAGTTTGGATGATAACGCTTTTTTTTGAGTGGAAGTAGGGTAAGGATGATCTGAGTGCTATTTTAGACACATGTCTCTTCTTTCTTCAGTTCCTGTTCTTTCTCACTGTTGATTAGTAATTGACATCATAATTTTCAAGTGCCTAGAGCAGACAGAGTGGGAGAAAGAAAAGTCAGAGATGGAGGTCCACAAAGATTGAAAACTGAAGTCACAAGAGAGGTAGGAGAATATACATAAAAATGAGCAGAGACTAAATGGGGCATAAAGTGAAAGTTAAGCAGTGGGAGGAAAAAGAACCATAAAGCCTGTGCAAGCCTGACAAGAAAAGAAAAGGGGTTCATGTTGCTAGGAGATACAGTCAGGTTCCACGTCACACTCTTAATACAGAACCCCACTCTATGCCGTGACTTATTCTAAGTCTCAGAGTACCTCTTAGAGAATGGATGAATTTCTCAAAATCCATACCATTGAGCCAGACAGAACAGGCTGCACAAGGCCCCACGAAGCTCTGCTTACATGACCTTAAATAGATCATTTAAATTTCCTCTAACTCCATTTCCTCATCCTTAAAATGAGGGTACTAGCAAATTCATGACTGGGTTGAGGTACATATACAAAGAATTAGCTGCATTGCCAACATGTGTGTTCTAAGCAGTGGAGACAAAACAGTTTTCCATCATTGAAAGCAAAATTGAGTCATGAAAATATTTACTACAAAGGAATTTAAAAACTTCATGAGGTATCCACTAATTCCCTGAAGAGAAACTTTACCCTCGGAAAAACACTTTAGGGAACTAGAATTCTAAGTTGCTTTGGAAGTAAAAGCACAAGGAGAGGAAAAGGAAATGGGGAGGTAGAGAGAGAAGGAGAGAGAGCAGGAGAGGGAGAGGGAGAAGGAGAGGGAGAGGGAGAGGGAAATGGAGAGGGAGAGGGAGAGGGAAACGGAGAGGGAGAGGGAGAGGGAGAGGGAAATGGAGAGGGAGAGGGAGAGGGAGAGGGAAACGGAGAGGGAGAGGGAGAGGGAGATTTATTGTTATACAAGAAAAAATGTACTCTCAAAACCTTCACAGAAGATTACTTCCATTCTAAAGAAAATTGCAATCCAGAGCCTTCCATGCCCCAAATCCTGTTTATGTTAAAGAATTACTTGCTTAAAATAAAATAAACATTTCAGTAGTCAAAAATCATATTTTACCTTATTAGTGAGGATCCATTAAAAGCCTACTCTGTTGGTTCTAAATTAGCATTTCAGCAACCTGGATAGTAGTAAACAAGAAAGCAAGGATAAGAAGGTGTTGACTCAAAAAAAAAATTCCTTAGGTTGGGTTGGGATTTCTTACCCATTTCCCCATGTCTGTGCTTGGGTTTTGTCTGGTTTGAACTTACATGGGGAAGGGCTTATGTATGCTGTCCCAACTGCTGTGAATTCATACGAGCAACTGACCAATTGTCTGGAGGACACTTGTTTCCTTGTGGTCATCCACCCTCTCTGGCTCTTACAGCCTTTCCACCTCCTTTTCCAAAATGATCCCTCAGCCTGGGGAGGCAGAGGTTTGAAATAGGTGTCCTATTCAGGGATAAGCACCCTGCACCCTCTTGTTCTGGGCAATTGTGGGTTTCTGTGTTAATCACCATCTGCTGAATAAGGAAACTTCTCTGGTAAGAAGAAATTGAGAGATTTATTCATCCTTTGTGTAGAGGCTGCATTGAAGATGTGTCATTTAGGGTTAAGTGACTCACAGACACTTACTCTCTGTGTGTTTGACCATTCTGGAATTCTGTAATTATCTCCATCTGTTGCCAAAAAAAAAAAAGCTTCTTTGATGAGGGATGAGAGGTACAAATGTCTGTAAATATAAGAATGAATATTTATATTAAAGTAGGAAATTATGTTGGTCTGGGAATGTAGAAAAAAGTAGGTTTTTCTCAAGGATCTATGATTTCTCCTGCCATGTGTATTTGACTCTGTTTACAGTACCACACATAATTCCAATTAGATAGCTGTTGATCATCCTCAAGATAAAAGTGTCACTACTGCACCAATGGTGATAGTTTGCTGGGCCAGTCATTGTTGTTGATTTGGTTTTACAGCTGGTTAAGACCACTGATTGGTTTTCTCCCTTGGCAGCTTGTATAGTATCCTTTGATACCATGAGAGCTTAAAAATAAAATATAAAAAAGGCAATTCATATATAAATCAAAGGTCACATTCTCTCTTGCACAGTTCCACAGAGAAAACAACATAGAGCTGGCCTCAAGGACTACCAGGTCCTCTGGCAATGGAGTATAGGGGGCCAATCCCTGTGAAGTGCTGAGGTCTGAATGGACAGACATCCATTCCTACCAGTCAACTGTGAGTATCAAGAAGACCAAGGGTGAAGTTCCAGCAGAGCACAGCCAGTGCTGGGAAGAACAAGCCAGTGCAGCACAGGTACAAAAACAAACAAAAATGAACACAAAACACTACCAAGAATTAGCACTTTAAAAAGAAACAAAATCCTGACCTGTCTCCAGAGAGCTCTTCCTGGTATCCACGTGATCCATTTTTCATTAACACGATCTAATTCTGGATCCTCATCAGCTCAGTTTTGCCCAGCTCTGCAGTATTGATTCCCAGAAGAAATCAGTATCAGCTTGAAGTCAGACCTTTCATCAATTCTCATCTTTCTCCCCTAAACCAGAGCTCTGCTTGGATTAAAGCTTCTGACCACAAAGCGGGGATTCCTCTCTGCTGGGTTTGTCCAGCAAATATCACCATCAGGTTGAGCTTAAGCATGTCAGAGGAGAAGAGGGAGGGCCCCGCCAACCCACACCTGGCCTGAAGCTTTGGCAGAGCATGTCTGAGTATGCCAAGCTAGAATAAGAGGTTAGAGAACAAGTATGGATTATAAAATTATGACTGGAATAAATATCATTTGTGGTTGACATGTAGAGAATGCAGAATCTTCTGGGAATAGATACGTATGTGTAGTGTGATACAAGGTCTCATCCTGAAGTCCAGGTTGGCCTGGAATTCACTATGTAACCCAGGCTAGCCTCAATGCTTCTGCCTCCGCTAGGATTATAAACGTAAGTGCTCATGACCAGCTTGAAGAAAAGAAATATATTGAGCAGAAAATGCAGTCATGGGGAGCTTCTGCTCATTTCTGTGTTAAAGCACATCAAATTAAGCTAAAGCACCAGGACTCTCCCCTTCTTCCTCATTTCTTTATCACCCCTGCCCAGTGTTACCACCTTGGTGGTTTTTGTCCACGTTTGCCTGTTCATTGGCATAATACATCTATCGAAGTAGGCAATCAGAAATGTAAATACCTAGACTTTTTAAAATCTGTTTTATAAACCTCATATAACTGCTCTTTTCTCTTAGAAAAATTCATGATAAGCACATTACTTTTTATACCTGCATGATATCCCAAATAACTTTCTTTACCTGCACTTTTCCTGGCTTTAAACACACCTACACTGTCTGGAAGAACAGTTTTTCTCTACTTTGCTTCCTCTTGAGCATACACTGTCCGTTCACGGCATCACAGTTGCTTTCTCTTTATCCTTTAACCAGCGGTCCATCCCTCCCCACAGCTCTTTGAGGATGCTCAGTCCTTGCAATGGCTGACCCAGAGAGAAAAGAAGTTCTTAGCTTGAGATCCGACAGCAATCCATGTTTTCCATTTCTCCCGCTACAAAGCTGAACCTTCTGAACTCAGACTGGTTTGGGATATTGGGTATACACATTCCCAATCATGAAAGAAAAAATAATGAGCATCAGGCAGGAATTTAGCTGTTGTTGTTGTTTTAACTTCCTCCTGAAACTGGAAGGCTAGAATACCATTTGGTGGTGTTTACTGTTGAAATTGATATTAAGTATCATTGGAATTGATATTAAGTATCCTCAGTTAATACGTACCAAGTCTCAACTCCAAACTCCCACCTCCGGATTACAAGAAAGGATCAGAGCAGAGCCAATGACAGCTAAGCACAGAAACTTTGGTTTTTATCAAACCAGAAACTTGTTCTGAGCTTGTCAAGAAGTAGGGACCAGCCCAACTGAACTGGAGCTCTGCCTGTTGCTGTATAGTTCGGTTGTAGGTTAAGTTAGTCTTGTTCATAATATGATTTGAACAAGTGATCACCATGAGAAAATAGTCAACATGTACCTCACAGCCACTGAGCTCCTAGGTCTGGATTTCTACCCTCCCCTCCGCCACCCAGAAAATCCAAGAAGTTAAGAGAAAGTCTCAGTTTTAAAACTTGCTCTTAGTTGTTCTTAAATTCAAATTTCTCTTCCTCTATCACCCAATAGTCAGGAAAAAAAGTGTTTTCACCTAGGAAGAGGTACTTAATTTAGTAATTCTCTTGACAAAAACATGTGGCCATATTTACCATTTAAGAAGGGAAATAAAAGCATTATAAAATTAATCAATTAAAAAATAGGTTCTGAAGGAACAATGTCAAATAAACCTTACTTTTACTCATCACCAAGACAAATTCTAGAAATGAACAAAATCTAAAATGGGATACTTCTTTTCTGTCACTATGATGAGCAAAGCTTAAAGAAGAAAGGCAAATTTCCAGAACTTTCCAGATGTTAGAAGTGTTTTTACCTAAAGCGTTCCTCATACACGATCTATCCCACTAGAAACAGTGGGATATTTTCCTCATTATTTGGTCTTCTCTGACTAATACACAGAAGTAAAATATTTGATTGCATTGTTCTGAAACAGCAGAGTTTTCAAGGTACTATATACATTTTCTGAATGCACATCTCACACATTGTACTTAGCACCAAGAGCCACTTGAACATTTACAGCTTCCGTTGTTCAGGTGCACACGCCATAAGTCCCATGGACTGCACACATTTCCACAAACACACACGATGCCATTGTGACAGGTGTATTAAGCAGAAACAAGCTGAAATGTGTGTGCTGGTGAAGCTCTACATGTGTTTGCAGAATTTGGAATCTGTGCATGCCATGGGACTCACATTTGCAGCTGTATATCTTGGATAAATTGCTTAATCTCCCTGACCTTCCTCTTCCCACCTGTAAAAGCAGGAAAAACATCATACGGGTGGGTTGTGATAACAGGTATAAAACTGAATGACAATTTCAGAACACTCTGCAAACAGGGTGCATTAACCCTAACATTCACCATATTGGGAAAACAATCATACAACAGATTCTGTGAGAGGATCTTCTGCATGAGCTCTTGGTCATCAGTGTCCAACTAAGCCCAATACCACAAAAGGGTTGATAGCTAAACAGCAGAAATTCTGTAAACGCATCCATGTGATTTTACTCAAATTGCAATATGGAAACTATTACTAGAAAAAAAAATAGATTTGAGGATCAAGTGATACTCTTTCAGATGGGCATTCCATTCCATGCAGTGATTTGTCAGAATTCACAATCACCTTATGTCTAAATTACTTTTCCTGTTGCTGTGATAGAAATACCCTGACAAAAGCAACTTGAGGAAAAGGGGCTGATTTTTGCTCACAGGGGCAGGGGACAGTCCTTCATGGTAGGGAAGTCACAGCAGCAGGAGCTTAAGGCAGCTGTTCAGATCGCATCACAACCAGGAAACAGGAAGTCGTGAATGATTATACACAGCTCACTTTCTCTTTTGTATACAGTTGAGGATCTCAGCCCAGGGAACAGCCACACCCACAGAATTTCCCACCTCAATGAATGGAATAAAGATAATCCACTACAAGTATGCCCAGAGACCAGTCCATCTCCAGGTGATGCTAGATCTTATCAAGTTGACAATTGAGATTAATCATCACATTTAATGAACCTAAAGTCACAAAAAGAAAGGAAGGAAGGAAAGGAGCGAGGGAGGGAGGAAATCACAGTAACTGCTAGAGAACATAGTTCTCTTAAGAACATTAAATAAAATAGCAGGTGAATTTGATAAGTTGCTGAGTTTAAACCCATTGTCTATCTTTGTTCCACTGAAAAGGATCCAAAAGGGAATTAGCTATAACACTCACGCTCAAGGAGCTAAGCTTCTGTGGAGACAGCACGCACAGCTGAATCAAGAGGAGCCTTCACATGCCAGAAACACTTGCAGCCATTTCAGCCTTTCAGAATGCAGAGCTGAGAGAGGTTGACAGGGATGAGATCTCACAGGAAAAGTAAGAAAATGAATCATAAAAGACAATGTGGTCACAGGTTCATCTCACTCAAAGATAACCTACAAAGTAGTGGAATGAAGAGTTAGGTATGGTTGAAGCTCAACTGAAAATGTAAAATTATGTGATAATGTGTTGAAATTTTAAAATATTTTAGGACATTTTCATTACATTTTAAAATTATTTTTTAGTTATTTGATAGCATTGCACACTTCCTTGAAGAATGCTTTTCTTTGGGGGTTGGGAAGATATCTCACTGGGTAAAGGGTCTTTTATGCAATTGGAATCTGAGCTCAGATCTCCAGTACCCACATAAAAAAGCTGGGTACAGTCATGCATGCCTGTAATTCCACAGGATCTGGGAGCACACAGTAGAAACAGGGGGATCACTAGGCTTGCTGGCCACAAACTCTAGGTTCAGTGAGAGGCTCTACCTCAAGGGGAAGAGGCTGTGAGTGATAGAAGAAGGACACAGGACATTCTCTTCTAGACTCTGCACATGTGCATGAACATGCACACCTGCACACACACACACACACACACACACACACATACATGCACACAGGATACTTTCCTTTGTGGTTATAGTCACAATACTAATTAGAACAGTATAGCACCTAATAAATAACTGTTGGGTCACTGTCCTTAATCACTTAAGTTTGTAGTCATTGGGAGTTTCTGTCACTGACTAAGAGACAATCAAGAGCCTTTATATTTAGCATTAACAATTTTAGATACCAATAATCGACACAACTATGAAATTTATTATAGATATCCAATACCCTTTATATACACAGAGCTCACGGAATATGAAGCTCAGTCACACATGGACAGAGAGAAGAGAAAAAGCCTGTTAGTAGCATGACAGGTGTATGACAATGGTGTGTCAGTTTGTTAACTGCTATTCAAGTGAATCCGCCCAGGACTCTTGTTATTACATTGCTTATTCTGTATTACACTTAGTCTTAGACATATTGTTTCCACTAATTAGATTGCTAAACCTCCTGGTAGGGTTACTTTTGTATTCATAATTATAACACTAGTACAGTGACTGGCATCAACAAATATCTACTCACAGAGTATGAATCCTGGAAGTTGAAAGAATTGCTGAAGGCGTTCATTGTGGCCCTAAGCCATAAATTGAGGCATTCTGGCAATACTTCACCATTCCCAACCTAACTACCTCTTGTACTCAAAAGCTCCCCCAAACAGCCCTCCTGGTTAGGGAGATGAGCAGAGAATTTTCTTTAAGCTGAAATAGTCCCCCAACTATTTGCTAAGAAAAAGACTAAATGGCTTGGTTCATTATGTCCATAAAATATTCTTTAGAGATGCAGTCCAGGATTGTGTCATTCAAGACATCTTTCCTCAGGGTAAGCATTCTGGTCCTTCTCCATGAACAAAATGCCTTTCTTGACATGCAGCATCAGAAATGTGTTTGTCTTCTGGGCATCTGTCCAGCCCATGCTGCTGATCACCCAAAAACCACAGGTCCAGCCCCCTATGAATGCAGCCCACGACTCTACTTTACATACAATGAAGAGACATACTGTACAGGGATATCTTGTTAATTCAGTATGCTTTCAGGGAGTATTTAGAAATCAGGTTTTGATACAAGTCTCTTCCATCATTTATCAGGATGCTATCTGGGTCAGTTAAATTGTTCTGGAATAATACTACCTTTCACTTTGTTTAAAACCTCATTTTCTACAGTTCCAAATATAGGTTTCAAATTACCTAGAGAAAAGCCACCCTAGAAAAATGCTAAAACAAAAAAAAAATTCACCAAGATTTGCTATGAATGTGTTAAGAATGAATGAATTCCCCCATTGCTTTCCTAAAGACACAACTTAGGGACTCTGAAAGCAACATCACTAACCAAACATGGAGACAGGTGTTTGTCTGGGGCAGTGGGGCAATGCATAGAAATCACAGGGGCAATGGACAGAGGTACTGGATATCCACAAGGAACCAAAATTACTAATAATTTGTACACTTTCCAAATTGATTCTGAGGTGGGGCATGGTGCATGCTTTTAATTCCACTACTCGGAAGGGAGGAAGAAGCAAGTGGTTCTCTGTGATTTGCAAATTAGCCTGGTCTACATAGTGAGTTCCAGTACAGCTAGGCCTAGGGCGTGTACAGGGATATCCTGTTAATTCTGTTTCCGTTGCTGTCCCAGCAAAAACTCTGATCAGTTTATGACTTCAGAATTACCTAAGAAGAAGAACCAGCAATCTGCTAGGCTTGCTTTTATCTAAATTTGAAATGACAATTTTATTCTGCTGTTTCCCTCTTCACAGTGAGAGTCCTCTGTTATGGTCTGTCTCTTTCAAATTAGTTTCACCCTGTGCTTTAAAGATTTTAAAAGTCCTCAGGGACTTACTGGGTCTTTTCAACATACCATTATGCTTAACATGGATCCTGTTTCAACCTCTACCAGTATCCAGTATCTATTCTAAATTTTCATTCTATAGTTCACCAGCATAACTTAGAAAATGTCCTACCTGGGAGCTGGAGAGATGGCTTAGCAAATAAGAGTGACTGCTGTATAAATATGAGGACCTGATCTCAAGGTCCCAGTACCCACATAAGAAGCAGGACATGTCCATATGCGTGCCTATAGTCCAAACATTTTGGAGACAGAGAGAGGTGGAAAATGAGGATCTCTGGGACTTGCTGGTCATCAGTCTAACTCCAGGTTCAATGAGAGACTCCCTCTCAAGGAAATAAAATAGAGCGAAAGAGTAGAAACCCAGTGTTCTCTGACCTCTGTGCATGTACACTGGCATACACACCCAAATACATGTGCACATATAACACACACAATTTTTTTAACTTTTAAAAAAACTTTATTGAGAATTTCATACATGCATATGAGGTGTTTTGATGAAATACAAGCCCATTCCTTCCCCTTCAACACATCCCTTATCTCCCCATCATGTGTTAAGAGTGAATGAATTCTTGTGCTTGCTTTCTTTCTTCTTTCTTTCTTTCTTTCTTTCTTTCTTTCTTTCTTTCTTTCTTTCTTTCTTTCTTTCTTTCTTTCTTTCTTTCTTCCTTTATGGGTTTTTTTGTTACTCTAACATTCCACCTTCTGAGAGGTAATCCTAAAATCTTTTAGGGATTAAATAAGAAATACCAAATACTTTTGACATTTTTGGTAATTAAAAGTACCAGACTGGTAGAACTAACCTTCTTAGATGTTTAACAGCCATACTTTGAGGCCTATACTAATCTGGTCAGAGGGACTTAAAGGACAGATTTTGCTCCTTGCCCTCCAAGGTCGACTAAGTTCCAGGGGACTATTAAGCATCTCTCAAAATGTCCTGTAACGGTGTGAGTCACCTGTCCTGTTCAGGGAGGCCATGGAGACCCCACCAAATGGACTTGAACTAGTAGTGTCCAGTTTACAAAGAGGAGGGTCAACTCAGAGAAAAGATTTCATCCATGCTTCCAAGACACAGTTGAGCAGGACCTTTGACTTTTCTTCACACAAATGGAACTGGTAAAAGAAAGGAGCCAGGGGCTCCAACCAAGCCCATGTGACCCCTGAGGAACAGATCCTCCAACAACCTGAATAGTAAAAGTAAATTGGTTTATTGGGCCAACGGTATGGTCTTATACATCCAAAAGGGAAGTATAACCAAAGATTAAAGTCATCAGTATATTTCTTTAAGAGTTCAAGGGAACGCACTTCCCAGGCTTAAGTCCATATAAAAGATTATTTAGACAATTATTTCTCATTGATGATTTTGTTCCTAATCAGAAAGTGCTGCTCAGATGTAAGACTTCAAATCTTGTTCTGCAGTACTGTAGTGTCCACCTATAGCTAAGGGAGAGAAGCCACTACTGTTCTAAAATGATGGCTAAATTTGTTTTCTCCCTCTATCTAGAAGCCTTTAAGAGGGAATTGACACTGATTCTAGCCTCTCCAACAGCTATCAAAGTGCCTGAAAACAAATCCTGAGTCCATCACATACTATTTTTTATAGTTTAAGAATCTCACACAGCATATAATATGTTTTGGATCAAATCTAACTCCCATTCTCTGCAATCCAATCCCTCCCCCATTCCACCAACACTTTCTGCCCAACTTTATGTGCTCTTTTTTAAACTCACCAAGTCCACTTAGCGTGCCCATATGGGCATGGGTGTAGGACCATCTACTGTAGTGTGGGTGTCCCAACCTTTGGGAAAATTGACTATCCCTTCTCCAAAGCCATCAACTACCAAGAGCTTCTCAGCAAGGGCTGGGATGACCCCTCTCCCATCTATGCCAGGATTTTGGCTGGCTTGATCTTGTGCAGGTCTTATGCATACTATCATAGCTGCTGTAAATTAAGTCAATGGAGTCCCTTGACTACTCCTCTCCAACTATTACAAGGTATTATTGTCAGTGCTCTTGTTTACCCTCCAGAGCTTGATGGTAATGACCTATTGCTGAAGACAACACATTCTTGAGTCATAGGACATGAAAAAATCAAGCTGGTACTGACCTGGAAGCTTCATCCCCACTGACTAGCTTTCTTAGTGCTGGGAGATTTTATGCACATCGCCAGGCAGAGAAAAGTCACCAATAGTCTTACCCAGCTGTTAAGCCTACAAACTACAACAATAACTGGCCTGCCAAGATATGCCTGCTGATACAATATTGGCATGATTGTTATGGGAGTAACCAAGCACTTTCTGACTAGCTTTAAGGCACACTCATGCTTGGTACTGTTAACTGGACCAAAAATCTGTGGCTGTCTATAAATTAAACATCTTACATCACAATATAATATTATATCTTTTTATATTTTCATTTTGTTGCAAGTGACAGAATAACACAATGTTAATGAGGACTTGGATTGATATTCAGATTAATCTGGTGAAAGGGAGTTTCTGTAGCTTCTGAAAGAATATTTTTAATCACTTGACTCTCATATATAAACACAGTAAAATTAATAAATATATTTACTTGTAATTTTTTCTAAAAATCACTTGTATCCTATAACTTTTCCTTACTATGACCAATAGAGAAAAAAACACATCTCCAACATGTTCTTGGTTATTACTGCCTGTTGTAACAATCTTTGGATGCAGGATGGTCTCTACTGTATCATTTCAGTGGGTTCTAGACTACTTGTAAAGAAATTTCCAGTTAAATAGTATTGCAGCATCACTTCTAAAGGAGCTCTTCTTCTGTAAATGATAAATTGTTTTAATTGTACTGTGTTCAGAGTTTTCAGAAGTGTTGACTCTGGTGTATAGCATGTGACAGAGTCAAATGCTGCTATGTTAAATTAATAGATTTCATTTATCATTTCTGCAGGTGGTCACAGGACAAAGGCAAGGCAACATTCAGGGTCCCCTCCAACTAAAATGGACAAACATTAATTTTAAAAGGCACAAAGCCCTGCTAAAGATGGTTATTTCTAGATCCTAAATTCTGTTATGTGCACCAAATGGATTTCAGACCTTCAGATAAGCCACTTTAAGTTTCCTTGTGTCTGAGTGTAACCAACTGTATGATGTAATATATGCCCAACAACCTTAAAACACATTACAATTACTCAAATATTAGCTGCAGGTTTATTTTTTGGAGGAACTACTTCAATGATCAATAATTATAGCTATCTTAAAATATGACCTGAAAAGCAAATGTTGTCAACTCAATTTTAACAAGTTCTCTACCTCTTACTATGCGTTTTATATTTTTTATGCAATTTGGGAAGTTCTGTCTTCAATCACGAATAATGTACCATTTATAGCATCTGTTCTGTTTCCCACCAGGCTTGTATGAAAAAGTAAGGATTTTATTATCACATTAGCTTATAAGCAGGTGCATTTGAGCTTCAACTTGGTCCTTAATCCTGAGAGGTAAATATTTTACTCTCTGTCTATTTCTTTTCTACAGAAACACTGTACATTATCTTCCAGACTCTAAGTTGCGTTCAATGCCAATTACGTACAGAAGAGCTCACTGTCACTTCCCAGGGGAGAAGCCCTTGGGAGTGAACAGCTCCAGCCTTCTTCACAGACAGCACGAAATTTCAACATCTCATCACCATCTTCCCTCCAGACTCAGAACCCCACTTGCTCCCACGTAGTCCCAATCTTGAAAACTGTTCTGCTGATTGTAGATCCATTCTGAGGCCTGCCCTTTCCTCCTTGCTGGCCCTTCCCTCATTCCTTAGATAAGCTCTTGAGCTCTGAAGAATCTTCTTTCCACTCTGATTTTCCCAAACTTCAGCATCCCCACATCTGCTCTTCCATGTTACATATTTACACACAGTATCAGCCTCCATTTCTCACTGCAGTCGTTCAGCGTTAGACCAGACTGTGCTCACCCTGGACAGGCTAATTATGTCAAGCCCTTCCAAACTATTATTTGTTTTCCTTTATTTTATGATGGGGCAGAGAAAACAAGTTTCTATGAACTCAAATGCTATGGCTCTCCATCAGTTCCTAATAAGAGATTTATTTCAAGTACCAAGCCATCCAGCAGTTGGCTGATTTAGAATTTTTATTTTGCCTTTCCAGGCACCTCTAACTAGATATCATTCTCTCTGAGTAAAAATTCAGGGTAGAAGAAAATAAGAGACTTAAAATAAATGTTTGATTCAAAAATGTTTACAAAAATGGTCTTGACTCTAAGGGGAGCCACAGACCTTCTTGTTGATTTTTTTGCTGTTGGTTTTCAAACCGAACTACTACTTTGAAATGTTTTAAAGAAATGAACATTTTGATAATAAGACAAGCCCTTTTTTACTTGCAAACAACACTCTGCCGTGTAATATTTTCTCCTTTAGCAGAATTTACATTTTTTTTTTTTTGGTATTTTTGAGACAGGGTCTCCCTGTAGCCCCAGCTGTCCTGGAACTCACTATATAGACCAGGCTGGCCTTGAACTCACAGAGAGAATTTACATTTTTATGTAGTCTCTTGAGACCACTGCCATTAAGATAGTCCCTGAGCTGAGCCTGTGGCCTCATAATCCTACTTTTCAACTTGTAGAAACATGTCTGGAAGTTGTTTTGTTGTTGTTTGTTGTTTTTATTTTTCATTTATTATCTTCTGTTTTGTTTTTTTTTTTTAACAATCTCAGTCTGTTCCCTGAGCTAGCATAGAATTCACTATGTAACTTAGGATGGCCTCTACTTTGAGCAACCCTCCTATCTTGGTCTTCTGAGCAGTAGGATTACAAGCATGCACCACCACACCTAGCTGTTTCTTAAGAGCTACTTGAAGTCCCTGTGCACTTTTACAGATTCAATCCAACATGGTGCTTGTGTGTCCATTGGGAAACCAGCTCGCTGGCTCCCACATTGAATCACAATTTCCAGTACTGCACTTAACTTCTCATTCCAAGTCACCACACCTAGTAGTTAAAAAATGGGCCCTGTATACTTTGTCATTTATTAGATATGTGAATTTTGTTGTTACTGTTGTTTTGGTACTAGGGATCAATCCTAGGGCCTTGTGCATGCTGAACAAGCATAATGCCACTGAGCTACATCTCCAGCTCCAGCTAGTTCTTGAAGAAGGTATTTAAAAGATTTCAGGGTTACCTCTTCAGAGGGAGGAATGTTAGAGTAGCCAAAAGCCCCATAAAAATAAATAAATGAATCAAAGAAGAAGAAAGAGTACATGAAGTTATCAGAAAAAAAAAGTGATGGGGAGATATGGGAGGGGTTGGAGGAGAGGGAGTAGGCATGGATTTGATCCAAACACTTTATATGCATGTATGAAATTCTCAACAAATTATTTTTTTTTAAAGAAGGTATTTTACTTTGCCTCAGTTTCCTTAACTGAAATAAAATGGACTATAATTAGTGCTAACTTATCTGGGCATTGTGAGGATTAGAGTGAGTAGACTGCACCAGCACACCCAGCATGGTTTAAGCTATGCTTGCTACTGTCTTATAATGTCTGTTTCAATTCTCTCTTATTTCTTATTGTATTAAAAAATTTTTGACAACAGGTAACATTTCGGAAAGTGATATTTTTGAGATGTTCTTCAACATTTCAGTTGCAAAACTTCAGCAACAATACTTCTGGTTTTCCTCTTCTGTTTCCGAACACTGTTCAGTCTCCTTTATAAAGTCTATTTTCATCTCTGAAATCTCCTTATTCGTTCAGATTTCTTTACCTTTTTTGTTCCCATTGTATCCTATCTCCCCAGGCAACATCATCTGCTCTCACACTTGTAATTACTGCTTTGATTCCAATGATTCTCAAATCTCTGTGATCAGCCTCAAACCAGAACTTTATTTCTAATGCTCTCAGCACATTTCCTCATGAACAGTTACCAGGATAAATGTATCTTTTAAAAATATGATCTTTTTATTATTTTTTTGAGAATTTCAAGCATGCATACAATGTATTTTGATCATATTCATTTCCATTCCTTCTCCTAACTCATCCCAGATCCACCCACTACCCCCTACCCACTCCTAGCTTTATATCCTCTTTTTTTATATAGCCCGTGGATTCCAGTTTGCAATGTCCATATGCTCATGGGTATGGGGCCATCCACTGAGTGTGTCAACCTACTAGGGACCACACCCTTAAAGAAAACTGACCTCTTCAGAAGCCATTAACTATTAATAGCTTCTCGGCTAGGGACTGGGCTCTTGAGTCCCTTTCCACTCCATGCTGTCTGATTTGGTCTTTCCCAGGTTTTGTGTAGGCAACCACAGCCGCAGTGGGTTCATGAATGCAGCAGGCCTGCCATGTCCAGAAGAAACAGTTTTATTCCAGTCCTCAGCTTCTGACTCATATGATCTTTCTGTCCCCTCTTCCAAGATGGCCTCTGATTCTTGGAGAGGAGAGTGTGTTGGATAGTTTTAGCTATCACTTGACACACCTGGGTAGAAGCAGCCTCAGTTGGGGAACTGATCCATTGGACTGGCCTGTGGCCATGTCTGTGGGGTATTTTCTTGATATTTGAGTGATATGGGAGGGCCCAGCCCGCTGTGGGTGGTGCCACCCCTAGGAAGGTTGTTCTCTATTTCATAAGAAAGCAGGCTGAGCATGGGCCAGGAGAGCATGCCAGTAAGCAGTGTTCCTTCCTGGTCTGTACTCCAGCTCCTGCCTCCAGGTTCCTGCCCTGAGCTCTTACCTTGGGCTCCCTGATGAATTGTGACCCGGGAGATATAAGCCAAATAAACCCTTTCTTCCCCAAATTGGTATTGGTCAGAGAGTTTTGTCACAGCAATGGAAAGCAAACTAAAACAGGGGGTATGATACAGATGCCCTATTTGTGGCTGAGCATGCTACAGACACTTATTCTCTGCACTTTGACCCGTTGTTAGTTTCTGTATTACTCCAGGAGCAAATTCTTGCATATTCCTGTTGTACTATTTCAAGCTCTTGAGATGCTTTCTTGAGTCTTCCTGCCCATGGATTCTGGATGCCCACCTTTGATCATTCTTCCTCCACACTTTACTATTTAAAAGATTCTCACTTTCCCAAAATAAAACCTGTATTGTTAGAGTAACATTCAAGGTCTGGCATTACCTCTCCAGAAACCTGGCCTTGGGAGAGGCTCAATGCTCTAAAATCCTCCTCAGACCTGACACATGTAGTCTTGCCTCACGTACTTTCAACTTCTGTTTTTCTCAGGTTGGTCCACCTGAGAAAAATTCATCCACCGAAGTGCTGCTCGGCTGTGTAGTCTTCAGGAAGCTTGTCTTCCAGTCACAATTAATCTCACCTGTTTTGCTTTTTAATACTACGCCTTCCACCTCTACCTTAAAACCTCTCTGAGGGCAGAAACAGTATTTTATTTATGATTCCCTCCTGCCTTCCTACTTACTGCTTATCAAAATGTCTGCTATGTAGTAGGTATTCATGTTTGCAAAGATGACCACAAATTTGTAGCACCACACACACACACACACACACACACACACACACATATATCACTGAAATCTATACATCATTCATATCTCTCCAACTCTAATATTTACTAACACTTACCTTGTAATAACCATGCCATGTATTATGTAGTCTTAGAATCATAAATACAGGCATATAAAAACAGTAGCTATGAAAAAATAAAGACTCAAGAATGGGAGGTGAAAACCTCAGATCCTAACCATCATGCTTTCTGAATAACAGGAGGATGCTTCAATTCACTAAATGCTATTCCCTTAAGCATACACACTAGCTGGTACCTTGTCTACCCAAGCATGTGGACAGTCCACCTGGTCTACATCATAGATCGTGAGTACCACTCTTTTTACTCACATACACTTCTAGATTTCTTTATTTGAAATGTTTAAAGAAGTACTGGAGAGATGGCTCAGTTAAGAGCACTGGCTGCACTTGCAGAGGACCTGGGTTCAAATCCCAGCACCCACATAGCTGCTAACAACCATCTGTAATTCCAGTTCCAGGGGATCTGATGCCCTCTTTTGACTCCTCGGGTATTGCACAACACAGGTGCACTTACACACATGCAGGCAATATACTCATACACATAAAATAATAAAAATAAATAAATAAAATATTTAAAAAATAAATGTTTACAGGAAACTCTGCATGTGACACTGTGTGCCACTGCTTTAGCTACCACCAAGTTTTCTACCTGAACATTGATGTTGATTAACTCTGTCTTCCATGTTAGTCACTGTAAAACCACAGGATGGAAGAATGTTTCTGTGACCCCCCCTCTCCATGGCCACTTTCCTTATTCAAAGAATTACTTTCATCAATAATTGACAAGGCTAATTTTCTCCTACTATCAGTATCCTCAGGTCTGTTAGAGAGTTTTACTCTAGACTAACACAAATGTCTTTCCTAGTTCTTCTAGTATAGCTTAATAAGATTTATTATTGTGGCAGAGACTCCCTTTTAGAAAATGTCAAAAGCAAAATTGATAGAATATTAAGTCAATCAAACTCTCAATAACTCCTCCTCCACTCTGATGCTGAAGGTGAACTTTGCTCCTTCAACTCACCCAGGCATATTAACCTCAAATATCAGAACTGCCTACTTCATATTTCATACCTATTTTCTCTGGGGGTTGAAAACAGTGATCAGCTCTCTTTCTGTCTATCATCTGCCTATCTTTCTATTTATTCATCACAATAAGGTCTATTCCTACTGACCCTTGTTATATGACAGCTGTTCTGCTCTACTTTTTGTTAACTTTATCCAGTTTCATTTTCATGGTAAACTCAGGGAGTTAGCTATAAATTCCCATTTTACAAGTGAGAAAAAAATGTTGCCTGAATAAATTCAGAAACCTCTCACCATTATACAGTGTGTAAATGCTAGTGTTGGAAGTTTGATTCAGATTTTACTGACTGATGAAGTTTGCTTTTGAAATATCTATTATACTGCCTGTTATCACACCACAGCTCTAGCTTCTCTAAGACAAATATTAAAGTATACATCCTCCCCCATAGTTAAATGCAGTTATGTATTTTTTTTTCTTTTTCCTTTCTGGTGAACAAGTGTATTTCTTGCATGTATGTAAGTGCACCCATGTTGGGCAATGCCTGCGGAGGTCAGAAGAAGGTATTGGATCCCCTGGAACTAGAATTATGAATGGTTGTTAGCTGCCATGTAGGTGCTGGAAACCAAACCCTGGTTCTCACAAGAGCAGCCAGGGCTCTTAATGATGAGCCATCTCTCCAGCTCCAAGTATTTTTGAGAACAGTCACAAATATATTGGGGTTGATTTAAAGCTAAAGTTCTCAAGACTATACTGAATATGATTTTCTCTCTTCTACTGATTTCTTTCTGATATCACCCTGTTTCCTGCCTTGACTCCCTTATGTTTTGAGGGAGAAAAAATAAAGCCTGTATCACTTGGCTGCTTCTATCACCAGGGAGAGATGTCAGAGTCCATCTTTGCTCTGAGGCGCTAAAGACTGGAAGGAGCCAGTGCTATGTGGGAAGTTCTCGGGCACAGGAGGCTTTATAGATTTTATGGGTGCTCTTTGTTTGCTAGAGATTAGACTCTTAGGTTCCGATATTTTATTCTGTTTCCTTAATTTTGTGGGGATCATACAACCAACAAGAGAATTAATAACTGGTGTTTATTTAGCACTTATAAGTGAGCCAGGTACCAAGTAGGGAGTTCCACATGACTTTCACAACTTTATCCCACAACAAGTCCACAGCTTAGACTTGAACAGTGTTCCTTAAAATAGGGATAGGAATTTGCATGCTGAAGTCCCTGTCTTTGGTCCTTCTGTTTTGTCTTTTTATCGGTGGCAGCAGCTAAATAAAATTGTAAATATTTGATTGATCTGGGTTTACTGGCAGGTAGTTGATAGCCTCCCTGAGGATACCGTGCTCCCTTACTTTAGGATATGACACTCTCCTGAGCTGCCTCTCTCTCCCCAGCTCCTTAACCTCACTTTCTGGATATGATTTCTTTATCCAACCTTGGAGTTTCTCACAAAACCTAGTCACGGTATAATAAAACAGGCTTTGCATTTCCAAAAGCTACACATATGATTCCTAGAGGCCATGACTAGAGATTTAGGGTTGAAGAAAACTGAGGAGCTTAAATTCCAGATAAACATTGGACTATGACAGTACATGGATCACAGGTAAACTTGGGGTGAACTATTGAAACATGCTGTGGAAGCTTCTGTCACAGAAGAAGACAAATACTTACTGAATGTCCATTCCATATGTGTATTACACTAATCACTGATGTACCAAAAGGAATGTGTTATATCTGCCCTTAAGGAGTTCAATCTAACTGAGGATATAAACAAATAGCTGCAAAAAAAAATGAAAAAGAGTCTTATACTAGAATATCATAAAAGGTATATCAGGGGCACAAAGGAAAGAGTTTCCAGCTTCATCTCGCCCTAGTGTTGGGGACAAGAACAAATGGAGGAGGTGACTCAAAGATCTAGCAGACAGTATCAGGTAAAAGGCTGGGGATGTTCCAGGATAAGGGAGCATGTACGTACTTTGTTCATATTTCTATTACCATGACAAATATTTCATAAGAGACAAACATTTTTCACTCCTGAAAACCCCTGACTTCTCTAACCTGGGGAATGAATGAGCAGGTTGGACTACACTAAGCATTTACTTGTAATCCAGTACCATATCTATACAAAAAATTGTAATAGTTTTGCAATGATACTAGAGCAAACTTATTAAATAATGTATAGATAATCTGGATAGAGCCGTTTTTCATTTTTTACATGTATTAATTTATTTCGTATGTATATGCATATTTATGCATGGATGGGCGCATGTGTAGAGGTCAGAGGACAACTTGCAGGAGTTGGTTCTCTTCTTGTGGGATCTGGGGATTGAACTCAGGTTGTCAGGCTTGCCGGGAAGTGCCTTTACCAACTGAGTTGTCAATGCCAATCACTAGAGCTGTATTTTTTAAATATCTTAATATTTGAAACAACGTTGAATCGAAAGAAAATATCCTTATCCACCTGTATTAATGACTTTAAGTGACTTACTCAAGGTCTCAGAGGTAGTAAATGCAGAAGGTAAAATCTGACCTTGGGTATCTTGATTCAAAAATATTCTTTCCACTGAATGATTCCCATCTGTCTTCTGTAATATCATATTTCAGTGCCTCCTAATCTGGTGATTCAAGTTACTGGTATCATTCTTCCCCTCTCAGATATAGATTTCATATATTGTAGAATATTTGGATCATTTTTTTGAAGTCCTGAATTTTAAATGAATGGCAAAAGAATCTTACGTGGAATAGCAGGCACTAATCAAGAGCTTATCAAGGTCACATGAAATAAGCAGCCAGTTTTGCATTTTTATCTGTTTATTTCTTTTAAAAGCAGTCTCCCTGACCTTTGAACACCCCATGAACTGAGGAAAATATCCTTTGTGAACAGCAGTGTCAGCGGGAGAGCTGGCTGCAGAAAAAAGCTAGAAATGTTTAGAGAGGAGAGAAAATAGGATGCGAAGTCAGAGCGGAAGGCAGAGTTCACAAGACAAAACGTATCCACGCACAGACTTAAGGATGGTAGGGTATGATGACCAAGATTTATGACGTGAACATCTGTCATGCCACTTTGGAACTGTGTTAGGTCTTAAGGATTCAGTAACTGGCAAAGCAGTCAAAGATAGCACACTGCTGAACTCTGCCCAGTGGCTACCTCATGACTCATGAGAGCCTGCAGGGAGAAAGAGCACAGATGAGAGTAAGTTCTACCTGACCTCACCTCTTTTGGCTTGAAAGGCATAGAGAAAATTAGCCACACCCTCTAAAGCACTGTTTCTCTGAGATATTGAGTATGTGCCTAATTCCTAGTTCACAGAGCAATTGGAAGCTCTCAACAGAAGAATGCATGCAGAAATTCAAGCATGTTGTGAATATGAAGAAAACATTAGTACTGTTACTATTACAAGTTTTGAAGGATAACACTGCTCTGAGACTGAAGTGTGAGCTATAGAGCCAACAGTGGGCTTTGGGTCTTCTGCAGAGCTCACAATTTCCAATCCTTCACCCTCTTATTTTGAGAAGCAATGGAGAGTGCCGTCCACGTGAAACTGAGTAAATGAAGCCTATGAGATTTTATGACAAGGTCACGTGAGACAAGTAAGCTGAATCAAGCTAATTACAGTTAATACAATGTTTATAGCTTTATACTTTTAGTTATTAAAACTATCAAAGGAAAGAAAAAGAACATAGTCACAGTAAGTTATAAACTAATAAAAAGAATAAAAATAAAAATATTTTTGGTCTTTTTGAGAGAGTGTCTTCCTGTATCCCCAGCTGGCCTGGAACTCACAATGTAGACTAGGCTGACCTCGAACTCACAGAGATCTACCTGTCTCTGCCTCCCGAGTGCTGGGATTAAAGACATGCACCACCAAGCCTGCCTAAAAAATAATTTTGACATTCATATCAATATCATCTTTGCATAAATATTAATTTGCAACTTTATAGAAACTATGAAGACACCAGGAGGCATTTTTAAACAAATAATACGAGGTGAACATTTATTGACCATTGTAATCCAATGAGGCCTTTCATTTATTGAAAACAAAAGCTGCTACATGCACTGTGCCACTTGGAGCACAGTGCTTACAAACACCAGTCTAAAGCATTCCTTCTCTTTTATTTTAACATACAAAGTAAAATTACAGATAGCTCACAAGTTAGTTTTTTAACACAAAAACCTAAATATACAAAATCTAAATTCCAAAGAAATCTGAAACTCTTTTCACAGTATATACAAATCTATATATGAATATATATTTAGAAAAATAAACTTGGTGCAATTTTCTCTTAAACAATTTAATTCATGTCTCTCCTAATCACATTAAAGATAAATGCTATTGTAACACATGTTCATGAGAGTAGATCAAGATTTGCTTTTACATGTGAATATTAGGAACACTGAAAATGTTATTCTTGATAGTAATAAGAACTAGTAATTTCATTTAAAAACACCAAATGAAGTGGGAGAGAGCTTTCACAAAATTATAATATTATATAAAAATAAAAGAGTTGTGCCAAAGAGACCCCACCTCACAGCTGTCGGCCCTACTGTGTAAGGCCACACAACCCTCCCTCTGCTCTGACGTTTTAGCCATTTCACTGCTCAAAGCATCCTCACCCATCCCACCTAGCACCGTATTTTTTAATTCCTTTCTTGTTTATTTTTTTAACCAAAGTATGTCTCATCTTCTAATACATTATATCATCTATTATTAGTGTGTTTGTTGTCTTGCCCCCGCTATGGTAAAAGTTCCCAGAGGGCAGGGCTTTTCATCTGTTTCCTTCCCTGCTCTACCATCTCCACCTATTACAGAGTTTGGCACCGGGGAAAAGCTCAAACAAATTGTTGGACAAATGAACAACCTTGAAGCTCACCTCTGGTTCAGTCCCCTAACCCTACTCTGGTCCAATCCTCTAATCTTACTCTGGTCCAGTCCTCTAATCTTACTCTGGTCCAATACTCTAATCTTACTCTGGTCCAATCCTCTAATCTTACTCTGGTCCAATCTCCTAATCTTACTCTGGTCCAATCCTCTAATCTTACTTTGGTCCAATCTCCTAATCTTACTCTGGTCCAATCCTCTAATCTTACTTTGGTCCAATCTCCTAATCTTACTCTGGTCCAATCCTCTAATCTTACTCTGGTCCAATCCCTTAATCTTACTTTGGTCCAATCCCCTAATCTTACTCTATACGTGAAAGATGAAGTCCTTTAGCTGAAGGGGGACTCAGATGGGAGCCTTCTCAGACTTTCCTCTTCTGTGATTTAGTAGAAACCAAACGGCTTCCGCAGGATGCTCAGTGCTGTTGCCATCCAAAAAGAAATGGGGTCTTTAAGGAACCACATTTGTGCATCTTTGTATTTGCATCATGCTGACTTGTCATGTGATTCTAACTGGTTTCCTGTCAATTTACTAAATAAATAAAATATTAAATAAACTGTAATCTTCAGCATCTGACTACTAGAGAGTAGGCATTTGTTTCTTTTTTATATGTGGTATTGAGAGTGGTCAGAACCTTAGACAGATGGAATGTAGGGTCCACGGTTTGTGGGAAGGAGAAAATCAGGAGCTGTGATACGAATGCAGAACTTTGGTTTTCAAGACATAAAAAAGAAACTCCGGAGATGGATGGTGGTGTTGGTTACACAGCAATGTAAAAATAATACAGCAGGAACTGTACACTTACAAGTAGGATGGTAATTTTTTAAACGATATAGCTTTAAAATCATAGGCAGTTTTCAACATTCCTTCAAATGTCTGGACATTATAACACCTTCCAAGGATTCAAAATCATTCTCAAGTTCTGTACACATTTCATTGGTATATGCATTGATGTATGTATATCAGGTATTAAATGTATACTATTAATAAGTTATATGTCAGTTTATGAAAGCTAAATATATTGGATTCCCACAATGGTAAATGGGAATTTTGGTAGATTAGAACCTGGAATTACATTTTCATTTGGCAAGAAGAGGAACATTATAGAAAAAACACTGTAGGTGTGGTTTAAGTTTTAAAACTGTTGGAGAGAGACAAAATCTTTTTCTTACTAGAGGAACAGGATTCCTGGTCTATGTATACCAATATCTAATAAATATATTGGATTCCCACAATGGTAAATGGGAATTTTGGTAGATTAGAACCTGGAATTACATTTTCATTTGGCAAGAAGAGGAACATTATAGAAAAAACACTGTAGGTGTGGTTTAAGTTTTAAAACTGTTGGAGAGAGACAAAATCTTTTTCTTACTAGAGGAACAGGATTCCTGGTCTATGTATACCAATATCTAATATCTAAAAAAAGCTAGTCAGGGTCAGGCCTGGTTACTTGGATGGGGGAAGAATAGACATCCTACATTCATGAAAGAGTTCCCAGTAAACAAAATCTCACATGTCAGTCAAATCAATGGAGCATTTGAAAGTGATTTGACATATAAACTTGGTTTTCTTCCCCAATCCTGTTCATATATATATATATATGTGTGTGTGTGTGTGTGTGTATGTGTGTGTGTGTGTGTGTGTGTGTGTGCTTAGTGAACTTCTGAAACCAAAACAAACAAAGGAATTGTTGATAGCATTTATTTCTTTGAAAATTATATTTTGGAATTTATTTCTATTTTTCTGTACTGTTAATCACCAAATAATATGAATCAATTTAGCCATGCAGAATAATATTAAAATTCCAGCATGTCATTAAAGTTTTACAAATGAATAAATTAAAAATCATAAATAATTCATAAATCCAATCTCCACTCAGCTGTCAAAATAACCAAATAAAGTTATTCAACTAAAATTCTTTGCTTTTGTACTTTGTTACTCAATGTTTGGTTCATGAGCCAGCATCCCTGGGGTCAGTTGTGACTTGCTAAATGTAGAAACCCACAGACTCCACCAGACATTGCTGTATAACTTGTGTGTATCTTAAAGTTTGAGAAAAGTATGTAGGGGTGTTACACAATGACTTATAATAAACATTTTCCAAACTTCATTGCCAAATAGGGCCAGATCAAGGTAGAACATTTCTTCATCTTTCCCACATTTTAATTTCTACTGTACAGCTGATAAACACACTTTCTCTTCCTGAGATCTAGCTATTTCTACAAAGGATTCCTATCCTTTAAAATTTCTGATCATCAGATGAGAGAAGAGAACAGGGAAGAACAATTAGGAGTGCCTAAAATGACAGGCCTCTCCAAAAGGAAAATCCCCCAGGCACCTCAGTAATAATCTATCTGCCTTGAGTGGTACCATTGCTTGCTGATCTGTTCCACAGGTAGACCCTGAATGCTCATAGTAAGTCATTCCCTTCCCATCTTGCAGGTAACTCCACAAAAAGTCTGACCTTATTAGAAGCATGACAGTTGTGGTGGGGAATATAGCATAGTACACCTTCCTGTGAAGGGAAGCCATAGTCTGAGACCATCGGCGTGGGGCAAGAAGAGCCTTGCCCAGGGAATCTCAAGTGGCCTCAACATGGTGGCCTCAGGGCCACAGCAGAGCCAGATACCTGTCACCAGGGCTATACCTTTTCCTTTGCCAAACAAGACACTCCGCCATGCAAGTCAGAAGTGTGCCTGGGTTCAGAGGACAGACACTGAATACTGTAGATAGAAGGCAGAGTACCAGCATTCACTTGGGGTCTGTGGAGAACAAGGTGGGGCCGTAGAAAGAAAGTCAGCATAGGGACTGCATTTGGAGTCCAACCTGAAGAACTAACTCCTGAAAACTCCATAAGCATCTACATATTAACACATAGCAATTGTCAAATTAAATAACAAATCTGAATCATCTCCTGAAGATAAAATGCTGACTTTGGTAGGATAGTTATTTGACTTACTCTTATGGAATCACAGGTAGACTTTTAGATCATATCTACAGAGGAAATCAGTATCCTAGCATTTAGTCTAAACTGGTAGTGGAAACACACACTAGCACATATTAATCATGTTTTGAGGTTTACTAAATTTTTAATTATGCAGTTATGTGTACTCCTCCCAAATCTACTTAATTACCATTTATGTACCCAGCATGCGCTTAATGGGCTACATTTTCTTTATCATCATTAAATTTCTCTTTTAACTAAATTGACATGTTTGCTTACTAAGTGAAATAATTGGGACATAAGAAATTTGTAAAAGCTGAACTGAATCAAAGTATGCTGAAATCTATTGAAGAAATGCTCTAGCAGGAAAATAGAAAGTGGCAGTTTTAAGAGGATGCAGTGCTGGCTAATCCAATGATGAGTAGAGACATAATTCAGGATTTTGTCTCTAAAAACAGCTCATGCATATTTTTCCAGTGAGGATCTAAAATGTATAGATGATGGAGCCAGAGAGATGGCTTAGCAGTTAGGAACACGTACTGCTCTTGCAGAGAATTTGGATTCAGCTCTCAGCACCCACATGGTGGCTCACAAGCACCTGTAACTCCAGTTCCAAGGGATACAACGTCCTCTTCTGGTATACATAAACATAAGTAGCAACCACACACACATACACAAATTTTAATTAAATAAATAAGATGCATAGAATATGAAGTGTTTCCTTATCCATCATGTCTCCTATAACCTAGCTTTCTGCCTGAAACTTTGTTAGAGTTAGAATTTCTATGGTGGGGGGAAAGGGTATTGGGGATGTTCTGGATTACAAAATATGCAAACATCATCAACGTATATACCTCCATCTTTTTTAGTTAAGTCACTGACATGTATCCCATATCTGTTTCAGATGTTATTTCAGAGAGAAACTGAACTTCCCTTTGCCTGTCTTAAGATGTGCCTGTGGACATTGTACAGAATTATACACACATTCATCCCTGGTCAGAGCACCATCTTCAGAAGCAATGTTCCCATACTGTTATGACCTGGGGAATCAGATTAGAAGTAAAGATGGCAACATGGCTGCCAGCCAAGGCCATTGATTCATTTTTACAGCCAATTAGTTGGAGACTTTTTAATGTGATTAGAAATTTATTAATGTTAGTTCAACTATTAAAATAATCTAATAGGGTTTTTCAAGTATCTCATCATTTTTCTTTACCCCTAACTCAATTATTGTCTTCTGTGTTTGGTTTATGTATCTGCCCTTCAAAACATAGTTCATGTAAAACTAGATGGGTGCTACAGAAAAGAGGGTGACTGACTGAGCATCTGTCTCCACAGCCACAAATCTTTTTGCTAACAAACTCAGTGTAATGAAAGTACAATGGAGTCAAAGACAGTGAGACTAGGAGCCAGGAAGCCTGGAGTTCAGCTGTGGTGGAGGAAAGTTAACTGGATGGTAACCAAACTGGTTACCATCGAAGAACCAGGCTTCCTGCTCAAGCCTGCCCACTTGAAAGCCCTGAACCTGAAATCGCACTGTAGAATTTGCATCGCTTGCTTGCTTCATCTTCATTGCTGATCCGGTTTGGAGGGTTGCTTGGATTTTTTTTTTACTTTGGGGATGCTTTCGGAGTTTTCACTTTATTTGTGTTTGATTCTGTTCAAAGATATATCTGATAACCGTTTATCAATAAGCTAAAAATAACAGACATGAAGGTTCAGGTATGTGCATTGTCTTAGCACTGCAGAGTAGCCATTCCCAACATGAACCCTACAAAGGACACTAATCTCCACCAGGAGGTCTGGGTGGGGTGTGGCTAGCAAGTGCCCAGCTCCTGTTTCTGCTGTTGCCCTTGAACCACATGGAGGAGCAAGGTGCGTGGAGGGCTGCTGCTGATTTTTCTGCTGCAGGGTTTAGCTCTTTCTTCTAAATGAGGTTGTACACATTCATAGCCCTGGCTCCTCATCTGTCCAAAGCACTGAAAGTGTAAATAAAACTACTGAAAATTATGACTAAACACAAGTGGTCCCTTTAACTTCTGGAACTACTGAAAATAAATGAAGTTACTAAGCAACCAAGAAAACTTAGCAGCATTTTTCTGACTCCTATAACTTAATATCTACTTTTCTTATTGGACTCTCTCTGAAAAGTTCTTAGTTATTTTTTAATCACTCCCTCAGAGTACTCCATCTTCCACAACAATAAGCCCTTTCCTTCAGCACAAAGCTTAAGAAAACATCTGTAAGACAGGAATGGCAATAGGAAATTGACCAAAATAAGTCATTAGTATTAAAAGAAAATCCAACATGTACTTCCCCAGAGTGAATATAAATAATATATTAGTATTTTGTTCTGGTTAGAAGGCTCATTCTTTAAATGCAGCTTCCCCTGAAATATGCTATTTTGTGATGGAAATTTCAGCTCAGTGTTTTTAGCGCTTCCCAGAACAGCCCACCTCAACAGTATTACCAGAAATTCTAGCTGTTTCTTTACACCTGCATTATTAAATTTTATCAGCATCATAGGAAGAAAACATTCTTATACACAACATATATCACTCTCAGCAAGATTATAAACAGAGGCTCAGAGGATGCAGAAAAAAATATCTCTATGTACAGCAATCTTAACTCAAGGCAGCATCAAATGTCTATGGCCAAGTAAATGTTGTCACTCTGTTATCCCTGCCACTCTTTGATCTACAAAATAATAACAATTTCCAGCTCACATATTATATATTAAAGACATGTGTTCATCACTTTGTAAAACATGTTTCCCCGTTCCACCGCTCCTGTAACAGTGACCAACTAAAATGAATCTTTTCCAGCAAGTTTGAGAGCTGACTGTTGTATCTTTAAGAAATTATGGATTGGAGCCAGGCCTGGTGGTGCATGCTTTTAATCTCAGGAAAGCAAAGGCAGGCAGGTCTCTGTGAGATGGAGGCAAACCTGGTCTACATAGTGAGTTTCAGGTCAGCTGGCGCTATAGGGGGACCCTGTCTCAAATAAAAGGCAGAGAAGGAGGAGGTGGAGGAGGAGGAAGAAGTAGAGCAGGAGATAGAGGAAGAAGAGGAGGAGGAGGAAGAAGAGGAGGAGGAGGAGGAAGAGGGGGAGAAGGAGGAGGTTGAGGAGGAGGTGTAAATAAATTTGTAAATTATGGATTGGTGCTGGAGAGATGGTTCAGTGGTTAAGAGCACTGGCTGTTCTTCAGAGGATTGGGGTTCAATTCCCAGCACCCACATGGCAGCTAACAAGGTCTGCAACTCCAGTTCCAAGGGATTCAACTCCCTCCTCTGGCTTCCATGGACATTGCACACACAGGTGCACTTAAATATGTGCAGGCAAAACACTCACACACATACAATAAAAATAAAAATAAATAAATAAATAAATAAATAAATAAATAAATAAAGGGCTGAGGAGATTTTTCAGTGGTTAAAAGCACTGAAAACTCTTACAGAAGACCTGGATTCAATTCCCAGGACCTACACAGCAGTGAACAACCATCTATTACTCCAGTTTCACGGGATCTGACACCCTCAACACCTTTTTATGACCTTTGTGGGCATTGCATACACAGGTGCACTTACATGCACGCAGGCAATACACTCATACACATAAAATACAAAATAAAATGTTTTTACATTAATAAATAAATAAAATTAAGAAATATGGACCACGTTACTGTTCCTCACTTTGATTTCCATCCCTCTTCTTTTACAGAGTAGCATCATGAGAAACACACAGTCTATAAATTCTACAACCACAGCCTAGTTTGCCCAAGAAGTAAATTTTGTTGTGCCAAATGGCTGCAGGAAATGGAGGGTAAAAACTTCTACAGAATAACGTATGTAAATTCCAGAAAGATGGAAAAATAAATAATGGGAAATAATTAAATTAGGAGAAACAGTACAAGATGCTATTTTTTGGTGGGGTTTTTTTTTTGAGACACTAATTTTAACCTGCTTATTTGTGAAAATATGAAAGTATATAGAATAAAAGTATTTAAGACCCATAACATGCACAGTACTTCTGCAAGTCATTAAGAGTAAAATGAGCAGGAATCCAGTAAGTGCTTTTCAGTGATAGAGAAGAACAAAGGTCCAACTAACATAAATGGTCCAGTCTTACTAGTAACCAGGAAAATGCAAACTTTCATAATTAGTATTTATATTTCGCATCAGATTGATGACAAAGTTAGGTGGTTTGATGGTTACAGAGAGAAAGCGGTAGACTTATACATTCTAACTATAATCTATGTCACCAGTGTCCAATTCCTGTTGCCTGTTTTGGTTTTCTTTCTCATAGAAAGCATAGACTCCAAGCACGTATGAGCCACTCCATTAAAAAAAGAGGGGCATAATGTCCTACACTCTTTCCCTAACAAACATACCATGAAGACCACTTAATACCTTTACCTTCTCAGATTGTTCTGGAATTCCATCCTATACAACCTTTGTAGACAAATACAGCAACCGAGGGTTTTGTAGTGTTTTATTTCTTTTCTTCCTCACTGTAAAAGAACTCTTTAGAAGAAACAACAGTAAAGTTAAAAGATGTACATTTCTTTGTTGAGTCTCAGTCAAAGGGAACTGGGACAAGCACCAAAAACAGCTCAGAATGCCCCTGGAGTTATGCTTCAGAGAAAATATGATCTGTCCACCTGCCTTGCTAATTTGGGCTCAAGAACTTCAACATCAAGATTGTCTATTTTTCCATTATTAAAAAATCCTTCCTATGAGCAGCAGCCAAGCTGTCCTCTCATTACCTACCGAACCATCCACTTAATGAAGAACTTGTTTAGAGTACAATGAGGAGGGACAAACCACCAGAGACAGAGTTTTGCCAAGGAAAATCCCTAAATCTCTGATCTAGCAAATAGCTCCTGCCAGGAAGCCTTATTTTTAGTTAGGAAATGATTTTCTACAAGCCATGCAAGTTCTCTTTGTGCTGTATTTAAGATTTAAGATTCTTGGCAACCTGAAAATGGAAATCCAACTAAAGAGGGCTTTAAGACCCCAAAGTCAGAGCAGTGAAAGGTATATGGGCTTTTAATTATGATAAACTTACCCCTGATCCTTCCCCTTAGCAGCTTGAGTTTTAAGTATAATGCCTTTGCGTAAGGAATAGCATCATGATTGCCTACTTGGTCAGGCTAAAATGGAATAAAACACGTTAAAGATTTTTTTTTAATTTCATAAATAAGTCACTAGCTCAGAGAGGTACTAATATGTCCTGTCTATATCCCCTTTTCTCTAGCATTCTTTAGGAATTTGCAAAGATATTCTATTTAAATTGTACTTAAGTTTGTAATTATGACAAAAGGAATCTGACACAGAAGAATGGCCAAGGCCTGGCTGTGCCACAGAGTGAAATGGTGTCTTAGTTCATCTGTGTGGCTCAATAAAATTCCTGAGACCGAAGCATTTGCATTAGATAGAAATGCAAGGCTCCTCTTTCTGGAGGTTGGGAGGCTACATCACCCCAAGATGGAAAGATAAAGAGGGGAAAGAGAGAAAAGGGACTGACTTCCGCAATAACAACTTTTGATAACGGCATTAATCCACCCATGAATACAGAGCCTTCATGGCCTAAGCGCCTCGCTAGGCTCCATCTCTCAGTATTGAAGATTAGGCTTCCAGTAAAGGTTCATAGTGCATGGTATTTTCTCTTCTCTATACACCTACCTTACATATTTAGCCATTGTCCTTTTCTCAGTATTTTGCTTCCAAATCTACTTGTTCAATCAAACCTACCTTTTTGGATTATTGTTTTTTGTAAGAAGAGTAACTCCATCTTGATATGGTTTTAAGAATTTTAAAAATTTAGGTCTTTAAGAAATTGTATAAATGTATAAACTTATGGTTGAAAAACAAATGTCTATATCTAAATTTATTTATTTTTTAATTATTTATTTAATGTGCACATGATTAGAAGAAGTATTTCATTACAGCATTAATATATATTCAATAATAATTTCCAGAGCAAAGTTGCATCTCTTTCAAAACTGGCTGTAAATTTTTAGGTTCACAGTTGAATTAATACAGTTATACAATATTGAACTCAGTATAAACCTTATAAGACATAAAATTGAATGAGGTTTTAACCTTTAAAAAGATCTCCATTTCATTTTAAAATATACTGTTTCACACAGAAAAACTCATTTTTAATGCTACTAACCCTTAAATGTTTGTGCATGCATCTCTAATTGCTATGTATCTGATTATTACTAGTCACAGTTGGTTACTTTCTGAGATCCTTGGCACCTGAGCATGGATATAAAATCATCAGGCAGATTTCAATGTTAGTGTTTTTTTTTTAATCTCTACTAATTAACATGAGGCAAATTTTTATGATTCTTCTTAGTGTTTTTTTTTTTAATCTCTACTAATTAACATGAGGCAAATTTTTATGATTCTTCCTCAACTATAACTCATTTTTATTTGTTGATTTTTATGTGTATTTCATATAGAATATCCAAACAATCTTATCTATATACCCACATTCCAAATAGCACCCTCCCAGGCCTCCCCACTGGTGCCATATACTCTGTCATCCCTGTTACTGTCCACTGTGTTGTTGGCATTTAATGCAATTTAATTATTTAACTGATTCTAGTAATAAGAAAAGGTGCCAATTTCCAATTACAATGATAAGGTAAATTGGAGTGTCAGTGTAGTTGAATGTTTGGTGAAATGGAAAGGAGACAGGCAGACCATGATTCAAGTAGAAGATCTCACAATGAATATCAGTACGATTTGAGGCGCATTTCCTAATTTCTCTACACTTAAGGGTAGCATAAAGCATAGAACATGGGCATGTGATCATCCAGTACATAATGGTATAATAAGCATTTAGCCAGCAAGAACATAAATACTATATGCTTTAGTTATGAGTCTTTAGGTAATGAGCATTACATGTACTAACTTGCAAAGAGCAGCCACTCACTCAAATACAGGTAAAATTGCTTCCACAGCTATGCTGAGGAGAACTCTCATTTCTGGTCTCCAGAATCCTCCACTTGAATGATCTAGACTCCTGAGTATCTCTTATCATTCTCAGCCCCATCTGTTCTGCACTGGGATGTTTTCACCCTGCCTAAGCCCCTCATTGTTATATTTAGCAAATGCTAACTCTGATTCTTTGCATGCCAGCTGCTAGGTTCTATGCGTTAAAGGAGAGCATTGCTAAGGAGGCTTGCATCCTCTGTGTGTCTTATAAACTCCAAACTGACACTTGATATTCTAGAATTAGACCTGTTTTGCATTTGTGGGACATTCTACCTCTGTGCTAGGTCTGAATCATGTGATTTTATGTTTTTTATTTGTTTCTGAGTTCTTCCTTATTAAAAGTATGTCTTGAGAGTTAGGTGTGTGTTGAAAACTCATCCCTTATATAGAGAGATATGGGTGCATTGATTCTTCCTACACAGTTCCCAAATCCTCTCTTGCGTCCCAAGATTCTATTCTTTGGCCAATTCAGTGTGTGTGTGTGTGTGTGTGTGTGTGTGTGTGTGTGTGTGTGTATGTGTGTGTGTGTGTAGAAACAGCAGTTTAAATGAACCAACACCTCTCAGTTATTTATTATATTCATCAAATTAAAGACTCTCATGAAAAAGTATGTAATGGAACAGAAAATGGAAATACCAAGTATGTGAACTGTCTCAAGTTGTTTAGGGGATTTTTGTACCATTGTATGCAACAAGCTAAATATATTAATTAGGTGAGAAGTAGGGGTCATCTGATCACTCATCAATTATTTGGTCACAACTGGTTTTTAAATAATTTTTATTGAATTTTTGTGTATTTAATACATAAAATTATCTTTATCCTCCCTTCCCCCTTTCCCTTTGGCACCCTCCCATACCCCCCCCCACTGGATTCCATACATTCTGTCATTTGTATTAAGGCCTATTATGTAAAGTTACTGTCCCAAGATGTCCCTCAGTGCCGGTTCATCCACCGATGTTTAGTCAGCTTATCTAAAGTCTCTCTATTCAAGAAGATCTGCTCTTTCTCACCCAGCAGTAATCAGTTGCTAATAATTCTCTGACTAAGATTGGGACTTGATGTTCATTTCCGCAGTTCTGTGCTGGGTTTTGTCTGTTTATGTTTGTATGGGTCTTGGGTCACAACTGGTTTTATGAAACAAATAGATCTTTTCTTATTAAAGATACTGAAGTTAATATTGAAGTGTGCCTGATTCAGGAGACTCTGCAGATTGTCCCAATATTGTCAGTGTCTTAAGGTTCCATCCCAAGGAAAAAATGCATGCTCTGGAAACAGAATAAGGGCGTATAAGGAAAACATGAGATCTAATGTGTCTGAACCATGGAGTGAAATAACTTCACAATAATAGCCCCATAATAATGAAGTAGAAAAACCACCAATTTGTTCTGATTGCATAAAATGTGGAACCTACCAACTGTCTCTAATCAATGTCAAAAGGAAAGAAAAGGAGAGCAGTTGCTCTCCATTTAGGGATGACAATTGAGGTATTTATCTCATCTCCTATTCAGAAATCTCAGCTAATTGGAAATTCTGCCCCTATGTGACCCATTTTTGAATGATTCCAGATCCCTCTAATTGCCCACAGGAGCTTGGGTAAGTTACTGAACCATGCCTATAAAATAACTTTATAGATTGGATCTACCTCTCTAAAAGGTTACTATTTTGGTTTGGATATTAAGAGTCTCCCCCAAAGGCTTATGTGCTGAAATCTTGGTCACAAGCTGGTACCTCCATAGACTGGTGACTGGTTCATGAGGATGCTAACTTCATCGGTGGGTTAATCCACTGATGAGTTAATAGTTGAAAGAGTTGGAAATATGGATGCAGGATGGAGGTCACTAGGGCCATGCCTGTGAAGGATGTCTCACACCAGACCCTTCCTGGCCACCAGTAGGTGAGCACCTCTGCTCCTCCACATGCCCCCTGTCATTTGTTCTGCTTCACAAATCCAAGTAATAACGATACACAAGGCCATAAACTGACACCTCAAAAACCATGAGCCAAATAAGTCCTTCTCCCTTTAAATTAGCTTTTTCAGCGATTTTGTCACAGTGACAAAACCTGATTAATATAGTTACTTTAAAAATTCAGGTCCAGAACAGTAATGCATGTGCTGCCAAGTTTACAGCAGCACACGCGCGCGCACACACACACACACACACACACACACACACACGTATATAAATGTTTCCATTAGAAGTCATTAACTACAAAATAGAGAATAATGCCTAGGAATTTCTTCAAATATTTATGGCAAGTCTTTACAATGTGTTGAGAAGGTATCAGTTGGAAGTGAACATGTGACCTTATCCACATTTAGATGACCAGACTTTGTATAAAAATGATTCCATAGTGTGGTAACAGTACCCAGCCTTAACTATATCCACTGAACTAAATGAATATCTGACAGAATAATTTCAGAATAAGCTTGCCTACAAAAGAAAGTGACTTCAATTGTTCTCAAAAAGAAATGTGAGAATTGAGATATGTGTTTATAATTTAATGTCCATAGCCTTAATTTGTACTCAATATTCAGAAATAAATCCGTGGGTAAGACAAACCCACTGCATTCAATTTAAAAGTAAGAAAACATAATTTAGCAACTTACAATCAACTAAAACTGTATAATTTTTCTAGTTAGCAAATGCAAAACTATCTACAATCAAAATAGTACATAAAATGTTATAGCTAGATTATTTTACTCTTCTTAAAGCAAATGTGTGATAGGTGAATGTTTTCATTCCCTTGTCTTAGAAAACAAATGAAGCATAATAAAGTCTAGTCACTTGAACAAAATACTGTCCAGGTTAAGGAGATATTTATTCTCAGTTTCATCTCTGTATGCACACTCAAAAATGTTTAAGCTCACACCCATAATACCAGCACATGGAGACTGAGGCAGAAGGCTCATCATGAGCTTAAGGCCAGCCTAGGCTATATGGTGAATTCCAAGCCAGTCTGGGCTACAGTGAGACCCCATCACAACCCCTCTCCCAAAGTTTAATAATGATTATACTAAACATAACCATAAAACAAATGAACATCATGTTAAAGCTGATAAAAACTACCTTTACAGCCAGGATAATGGTAAGACTTGAAATTAGCCGTTAGTCCTCAAATACTGAATAAACACAGGAGGGTAAGCAATGCTACCTATGCAAGCGTAGCTATGTCAGCATTTGAAAACCAAGGTGAGTTGGTTTGCAAGAGTGATGGAGACACTCCAGTTACACCCACACACATGCAGAAGCACTCGATAGAGATGGAGCTGGCAAAGAGAGCTGAAAAAATTTCAGTGTGAAGAAACACAAATCCTTATTAACCCCAGAGCAAAGTAAGTAAATTTCATAATTAGATTTATTTGACAATTTAAGGCTGGCTCTATTATGTTTCAGATAATAAACTTCAGAATAATAAAATGTATTTTCAGGGCACTGTATTTCAGTATCATTAAATACTGTCCATCTTTTTGACTCTTGAAAATCGTTAATACTTTACAGAAGTTTAGAGAGCAGAGTCCTTCTCTGAGAGATTCAGCACTCCAATGGAGGAAAGGGTGCTCATGACACTGCAGCATATTCAGTATAAAAGCACAGACTCCCACTTAACTCCAGCAGTGTGTTTGGGTAAAGAATAAGAGACTGGGGAGGAGATTGTGGTATCACGGCCAGATTACTCAGAAGTTTGGATCCTGGGTAATCTGGAGGCTACATTAGTCAGGAAACTGAGAGTTGTTGGTTTTGAGGCATTAATAGAATTGGAGCTGTTTAGGAGACCCTTAAGTGAAATACAAAGAGCATATTATGGGGTTGGAGAGATGGCTCAGTGGTTAAGAGCACTGACTGCTCTTGCAGAGGACCCAGGTTCGATTCCCAGCACCCACATGGCGGCTATGAACTGCCCTTAACTCCAGTTCCAGGAGAATCCAAAGCCCTCTTCTGACGTCCGGGGCATTGCACAACACGGGTCCACTCACATACATGTAGGCAATACACTCATACAGATAAAATTTTTTAAAAAAGAACATATTACATGCAGAAAGAAAAATTGGGGGCAGATAAAAATGAGCAGGCAGGTCTCCAGTGATACAAGAAATGATCAGTGATTCGAGTAGAGGAAGGAAAGGTAGAAATGCATGACCAGGAAAGGAATATCAAGACTGACAACTGGTGATGTGTAAGAGAGTGGGGCCGAAAGAATACAGTCCCCAGAATTTGAAGCCTGCATGGTCAATAGCCATGCCACTGTGAGGCAGCAGAAGCCCAAGAAGGAATGTCCAGAGAAAGAAGCAATTTATAGAGATCTATGGGTTCTGAGTATAGGAAAGCATATTTGTAGACCCATGCAGTGTTGGTTGGAGACATGTAAATGGAGGTGAGAAGTCAAGGTGAACTCACAGCTGGAAGGCGAAGACTAAAGAACATCTTCGACAATGGGTGAGAGTTCCCAGAAGGGTAGGAAATCTGGTAGAGGGCTAAAGGTTTATTACTGTGTTTACAGTAACTGGGTAGCACAAAAAGAATATGGTAAAGAGCTTTAGGTAAGTAGAAGGAATGCTGGTAAAATAATGTACAGAGCAGAAGTACATTATTTATTTATTTATTTATTTATTTATTTATTTATTTATTTATTTATTGTGTGTGTGTGTGTGCACGCGCGTGCGCGCGCATGTGTTATGGCTGTATATATGTCAGTGCACCCATGTTGTACAGTGCCTGCAGAGGATAGAAGAGGGCATCAGATCCCCTGGAACTACAGTCATGGATGGTTGTTAGCTGTCATGTGTGTACTAGGATTTGGTTTGAGTAGGCAGCAAAGAATAAAGGCTAAGCATGAATTCACCAATTCAGAAAACTGCAGTGTGGTTCTGAGAACAATGGATGTATGCACATCTCTGCGCATGTGCCCATACAGTTTGTGTTAAGGAGACTCTTCAGTTACGGAAAAACATCTTGGATGTTGTCTGTGTATATCAACTAAGTCACCCACTTGAATGCTCAGATAACTGAAATAGAGATTCCCTCTTTTCTGTGCCCAGTTCCTAAGCAGAATTTAGGAAGAATGCAATCATAGAAGACTTCTTCATATCTGAATTCTCAGTAAGATTAAGATACCTTAAAAGGATTTCTTTGAGTTAAGAGAACATCATTTCCTTCCTCCTCCTTCTGAGAAACCTCTCATGGATTCTAAAACCAGTTGCTATGGCCTGGAGGAAGGACTGGATGTCATCTTTGATGGTATTTACTGACTGTGTCAGACTGTGTGGATAAGGGAGGTCTGAGGACTCCTCCCTGGAGCAGGTCTGAGCCATTCAGGAGATGGAGATAATCTAGTCCTGTCCATTGAAAGCTAACAGATGAAGAAACCTTGACTGAGCAAGTCAGAGGGCATGGAGGGAACATGGTTTAGAAAAAGACCAGCTCAGTTACAAAGAAGCCTATGCTCCCTTTCAATGGCACCATGGGATGAAACCTCTGGAAACACCACTAGGAGAGAAGGGAACATTGACAGTGACTAAGACGAGGGCGAGAAACAGAGTGAAGTCAGCTATCTCACCATCCTCCCACCTACATCCCAGTCTCTCAGAGATCAGGGGCAGCTGCCAAAAGGAAGAGGCAACCAAGAATGCAGTGACCAACATCCCCTGGGGGATGGACTTCCCACCTAAATCATGTCTGATCTGGTAGAAATTCAGTATATAATTGGTATGTTTGTTTAGAAGTGTTTTACTATTGTACAGTATGCTGTATGTGTGTTTTTGGAATTCAGACTATGTTTTATGCCAAGAGAAGAGTTGTCATTTCAGAGTGACCAAATATCATGGCCCTATTCAAATCCCTCCTTAGAGAAAAGGAGACCACTCTCACCAACTGTGTGAAGAGATTAGGTAGGTAGAAACAAGCATTAATAATGAGTTTACACAGAAGTGAGGCAGGCATTGCAGGCAGCATTCCTGTCCTGGGAAGCCCCAGTTCCTGATAACACATGAATAACCCTATGAAGTCCTGTGAAGATGCCTGTATGTCTTCCCAGTGCCACTGCTTTCCAAGTTTTTATCTGATGAGTATATTTTTTTCAGAGAACACTAACCTTTTGGTAATCTAATACTTTATTGAACAGATCTTGAAAAGCACCATTTCAGACATTCAGCATGCTGCTGAACATCTATTTTCTAAAGTATATTTTGGAGCATTTATTTAATAATCAGAGGAGGTACTTTGTCCAAATTCTTTCAACAACACCTTCAGGACTGGTGACAGCCCAGTAAACTGGGTACTTCAATGGAGATCAGATGCCATGCCCTTTGTGTGACTTTCTTTAGACTTCTCTTCTTCATTCTCCAAATACTACTGCCAAATTATCCTTCTACCAAGGCTCACTTAATCCCCAAATGATACTTCCTTTATTGGCAAAAGTGCTCCATTATTTAAATGTCATAGATAGGTTTGAAATTAAATTTACCAACCCATAAAATGCATTTTCTTTGTTCCTCTGTCTCTTCGCCTACACAGACTATGCCCTACAAATGGATAAAAATTAATTAAGTCAACATAATTCTTTACATGGCCAGTCACAAACCATTTCTAACCCCCAGACATCTGCAAAATTTTGAAACTAATCCTATCTGCCTGGACCATGTTAGTGAAGTAGAGACCTAGTAAAGGCCTCACGCCTAATAGAACAGATGAGGTACTTGCCAAATGTAGGTGGTATTGAGAAAAACTGAAGAAGGATATACAGTTGCTAGGTCACCAACATTAAGACCAGCTCTATGAGTTGGATACCCACCTGAGGGGAGAAAGAATATTTAGGTTCTGATTCTCCCATGAAGTTCTGGACAGCTTTGCTGAGCTTCAGCTCCCTCAGCAATAAAATGAGGATGATGATAATACTTGCTTCACAGAACAAGAATTTCTTAAAATAGTGAAGGTGAAATCTTTGTAAGCTCTGTAAATAAATTTTAAGTGTCACGTAAGCCTCTGAAAGGCAGAGCCCTTTTGATTAGAAGTGACCTGGGAGAGAAAAATGTCCATAGCATTTTCTCTAGAAAATGGCTCACTAGACCATTCTGCTGCCCTGCCACCACCTCCCCACACCCAAGGAAGATGCAGATTTTCTTCCCCATGTTTTCTTCATGTGGTACTGGCATACTGCAGATGTTAGAACACCACCACACAGCAGTGTAGGATTGCACCCTCAGACAGAAAATGCTGATTCAGCTAATAACCCCAAACTTTCAAAAATATGCCATGTGGAGTTGCCTTTATACTCAAGTTAATGCTTTTGTTAGTCTCGTGTTTGGTGCCTACAATTAGGATGTATCCAATTCAAGGTCTAGAAGCATCATTCTAGGCTTGTCCCCAATGCTAGAGGAAGGCAAGTCATCCTGGGAAGGGTACTGAAACTCCAGGTTAGTCCTGAGGGGATTGCTGGAAAGAAGTTGTAGGACAATCTGAGGCCAATTCAGGTTCTTTCATAGTCAGCTTTACAAGACCTTCCAAGAGAGCCCAGGAACCTCTTCGGCCCCCTAAATCTAAATCACCTCAGACCAGAGTGAGGTTTTTACATTACATTTTTGGGGTGGAGCACACACCTGCCAGAGCACACATGTGCAGGTCAGAGAATAGTTTGTAGGAGTTGGTTCTTTATTTCCACCATGTGGATCCCAGAAGATTGAACTGGGATCATCAGATTTGGCAGCAAATGCTTTAATCTGCTAACCCACCTTGATGGCCAAAATAACCAATTTTATACTGTATCAAGATTGCTAAGAATTCTGATAGAAGTCTCTAGTCTAGTCTGGGAACATTCGTGAAGGATCCCTGGCATCAGCCATAGCTCTCGACACAGCGCAAAGTTCTTCCTGGTGGTGTCTCTGACTTGGGGGCTGAATCATTCTCTGTGGTGGGGGTTTTCAAGGTGTGAGAAGAGGGTCAGAAGCACCTCTGCCCTCTAGTGCCATCCTGTGATCATCATGATAACAAAAATGTCTCTAAACTTTGCCAAAAGTCCCCTGAGGGGCAAGGTCTCAGTTGAGAGTCACTGGTTTAAACCTTGGAGAAAATGTCAAAGAGCTGCATACTACTGACTCCTTTTACCAATATGCTTCATTTTCTAACTAATTGTTAATGAACATGTCAGGAAAATACCTAATGACACCTCTGAGGAACTGACCAATTTGGATAGTTCCATTTAAATTCACTCTAATGACTTCTGCTTTTGAAAGAGTTGAAACTTTGAACCCTTTTATTCTGGTCCTTATTCAAAGTGCTGATTCCATTGATCAAAATTGAACGATATGGTTCTTGTCAATCAAAACTAGAGGATAATCCATGTCAGAATTTCCCTTTTGGTTTCAATTGATTCTTCTGTACTTTATAATTCTTATGACCATATATCCTGAATAAACTTGAGAAAATTTGAGCTTGAAAGAAATTGAATAAAAAACAGCACCAAGAGTAAATCCAATATTCAGCTGTCTTTCAGTATTAAATACAGTGACAAGAGAACTTCATTTCGGTATATTAAGTCAGTTACACACACACTCATGCACACACACACACACACACACACACACACACACGTGTGCACGTGCGCACGCATACGTGGGAGAGAGAAGAGTTGGTGAAGAAACAATCCATTTAAGGAACAAAATTAGAATTATAAGCCAGGGAGAAAACAAGACCATCGTGTCCAACCAGTTGTCTTGCTGACTCATAAGCAGAGACACAGTCAGGAAGCTTGACAGATTTACCTTTGCTTATAAATGAGACAAATTATAGAATAATGTAACTTTCAGTGTAGGTTTGAACAAGTAATTATCCCAGCCTTTCTTCTGCTCAGAACTCCTGCTGGGAAGCCACTGGCCACTACCATCTGATTTACTACCCTTGAATTCTAGACAGCTGGGGGAAATAACAGCTGTTGTCACCTCATTCCTAACAGGCTAAACTTGTGACTGAGCAAACTCATCTGAGACTGTAACCTTGGAATCTTCATTGTATGACACTCTCAAAAACTTATTAAAAAAAAAAAAAACATTATTGGGCCAGTGAGATAGGTCAGTGGGTGAAAGTACTTGTTGCCAAATCTGACGACCTGACTTCAATATCCTGGACCAACATAGAAGAAGGGGAGAACTATTACTCATACAAATTGAGAAGCTCTATACATGAACACACGCATACACTAAATAAACATGTGTGCAATCTAAAATTATTTTAAGCACATTATTTTTAACCAATGAAATAGCATCCATTTGCTTTTATTTTATTTTATTTTTTTGGTCTTTTTAAGACAGGGTCTCCCTGTAGCCCCAGCTGTCCTGGAACTCACTATGTAGACCAGGCTGGCCTTGAACTCACAGAGATCCACCAGCCTCTGCCTCCCGAGTGCTGGGATTAAAGGCGTGCACCACCAGGAATGAGATTACCAAATGTATCTGCATTTGGTAATTTGCTTTGAACCTGACAGTGTATCAGGAAAAGAAAGGATTGGTTTGCATAATATTTGGATTAACATAAGCAATAAGATAACTGTAAAACAGAATGTGATTTGCCTTAAAATTGATGTTATTCCCACAATGGCTTCAGAGTAAATGATGGTGGATATATGCAGCTTTATTTAAAAAAATTCAAAATTCGCTGCCTCAAAGAGTAAGTCCTCAGAATGACATTTTCTAAAATTGGAATTTGTGTGTGTGTGTGTGTGTGTGTGTGTGTGTGTGTGAGAGAGAGAGAGAGAGAGAGAGAGAGAGAGAGAGAGAGAAAGAAAGAATCCAGATTGGGATTAAAGGCTTTGAGAGCCACCTAAGATGGGTGCCAAGAACTGAGCTCAGGTCCCCTGGAAGAGAAGCAGCTCTTTCAACCACTAAACCATCTCTCCAGCTCTTGAAAATAGAATTTTAAAAATATTTTATTTATTATTTTTATTTTATATATATGAGTGTATTGCTTGCATGCATGTAAGTGCATCCATGTTGTGCAATGCCCGTAGAGGTCGGAAGAGGGTGTTAGATCCCCTGGAACTGGAATTACAGACGGTTGTTAGCCACCACGTGGGTGTTGGGAACCAAACCCAGGTCCTCTGCGAGAGCAGTCAGTGCTCTTAACCACCAAGTCACCTCTCCAGACCTCTGGAAACAGAATTTTTAATTTTACTGAAGAAGGGCAAGGAGTACTGCGGATCAAGCTCCAAGCCTTGTCTGTGGGTGTCAAGCACTTCACCACACAGCCTAGTTCTTTCTCAGTCCTAAAGTTTTGCTGTCCCATGCTTTTCCTTTTTTCCTAGTCATGTACAAGCGCATTTCCAGTCAATAACCTCTGACCACACATGTTCTGGCAACATGTATTTTGTTGCTCAAGACCTCCTTTTTCCTGCCTGCTTCCACTAAGCCACAGGAAAGGATAGACCGTTATGTAAGAACTGAAGGGTTTTCAAGGCTGCCGGCCTGCAGTGGTTCTGCAGGGTCTGCTTTCATTTCAAAGGAGTGAGTCCTCTGCTACCTGTCCTTCCTCTGAGCTCTCCAAGCTGAGATAACCAGTGTCCTTTCCTGCTCCCATTCTTTAGCCAAATACAACTACAGCTGAGAGCACAGCAGCAACCTCAGACGATGCAAAAGGTGGCTTGTCCAGTTTTCCTGTCCTTTTCCCAAGGGTGAGGAGAACTGACAGCCATGGGCATTACTTTCCTTCACCCCTTCCCTTCTTTATGCCCCTCTCAGTTCTGGTACCCTGTCTTAGCCTTCTCTTAGGACTGCCCTGGACACTGTCCTGATCCCTTAGGTATCGCTTGCCAACCCTTTTCTTTAGTGGTCATCTCTTGCCCCCGTCCCTTCATCCCGCAGACTGGAAGTATATGGGGAGAATAGAGTAGCAGGTGGCAGTAGATGGATGGCACTCCACATGGCCTGAGTCAAATCCCTGGAGCGACAGCTGTCTGAATGAATTATTTATTCTGCCTGTTTTGTGCTGTGAGTGACACACGTGAACTGGCAAGAGATGAGCGCTCAGCTTTGTTAACTGAATGGAGGAGCGAACAAACAGTAGCGTGAAATTGCCAGGATCAGTCCAGCAGCTTTGGGGCAAACACTCTTGATCTGAAACTTGGAAGAGGCTAAACACAGAGAGCTGTGCCTGAGAGTTTATTAATCTGTGGTCCGTGGATGGATGGCAAAGAGTTTTTTTATGACCCTGGCAGTTTCATGTGTAGTTTTAACCCCATACGCATCTTCTAGAGTGCACATCATTATTTCAAGAGAACATGATATGACGCCAGGAACCTTCTCAATCCTTTGCTCATTTTCTAAATACGGCAACTAGAGCACAAAGAGGTTGTCCTAAAATGTGAATATGATCTTCTCTCCCTCTCTGGGAAAGATTTCGATGGCTTCCACCAACTTCTAGGCACAAGAACCAAAGCCTTACATGCCAGACTATGAGGAGCGGGTGGAGCCTGGCCTCAGGCAGCTCCTCAGTACCATGTCCACCATACATTGACATGCATGCCCTGTGCAGCAGGCTGATTTATTTGCTCATAGTTCCTGAATGTTCTGCACATTGGGAGCATTTCTTCCCCTACCTCTCCACCTAGATAACTTCAGTGCACTATGCCCCTCATACATGCCTTCCCTTGTAAAAAATGTCCGTCTAGGCAGCCTGGATGCTCCCGGCTCTTTTAGGCAACACTGCCTGTCCTGTAGCTACCTGTCTATACCTGTCTCATAGCACACATCCTACACAACTACTGTGTGTTTGCTCATCTCTGAATATATCACTCCTGTGCAAGACCCTCCCCCACCAGTTCTTTCATTCCTAGCAGTAGGAAGAGGAGCATGAGAAGGAAGAAGAGGAGGAGGAAGAGGAGACAAGGAAAGAAGGGTAGGGAAGGAGTGAATAATTCTATGTAAATTTTCTTTATGGCACAGTTGAAGACTATCTTTTGAACAAATTGATGATGCACAAATCTTATTATTTATGTCTCAAGTAAAAACTAAAACTTGGTTTACCCCGAGTTAAGATATATAGATCAGGCACATTATATGCAAAAATCAGTCATTTTTTTCTAGAACAAATGCACAGGAGTAGCATCAGAAATTCTCTACAAACATACATAAATACCCACATACATATACATAAATAGTATTTGTAGTCTAGTAAGGAATTTGACATGCTTTATCAGTAGACTTTAAGAACAGTAACCATAAGATCAGCTTCTTAACAATAACATGATTAAAGTTCAAGTCCAATTCCAAAGACATATCTGTAAACATGAAAAAATAGCTTATTTTTATTTAATGACTTCCTGTTTTGTACAATATAATGTCCCTACTATTGATGTCACATATCCAGAAGTAGCAATGGATGGATAAGGAACAAAACATCAAGAAATAGTGGTATTTTAAAAAATTATTTATTGTTATTTTTATTTTATGTGTATGAGTGTATCATGAACTAGAGTTATGGATGGCTATTACTTGCCTTGTGGGTGCTGGGGACTGAACCCAGGTCCTCTGCAAAAGCAGCCAGTGTTCTTAACTGCTGAGCCATCTCTCCAGCCCCCAAAACAGTGATAGTTGTATTCTAAATTCACATACTGTCTCAGTAAATACATAATACATAATAAACTATGAGAGAATATATAGCCGTGCTACAAGCAGACCTTTTCTCAAAGATTGAAAGAGAGAGAAAGAGAGAGAGAGAGAGAGAGAGAGAGAGAGAGAAAAGGATATACAGATCAGCTCATCTCCAATCTTGGAAACCCAGCCTAACTGTTTTCATCCGGAAAACAAGAAGTTTGTTTCAGTGTCAGATGAAGACTGAGTGAGTGCAGGTGGAAGCGGTGCCCTGTGGGCCTTTGCCTGATGGCATGCTGTCTTCCAGAAGCCCCTGAGTCGCTCTGCACCAAGCTTTCAGAATAGTTCCAAAGGGAGTATCAGTGACTGTCAGGCTTCGATTTCTCTACAAAGCTTTAGCTGCTTTCCTTCTCCAGTTCACTACAACACACTAATAGGATGAGTAAAAATACAAAGCTCCCCCTCTAGCTTATTGATTTGTGTTCGTTGTATTAAAACATGACAGAATGTGACCAGTTGTAGGGTGCGTGTCTGTGAAGCCATACTAGACAGACAGAGGCAGGTTAGAAGCCAGACTGGGCTATGTAGCAAGACCATGACTTTTAAAAAAAAGGCCAGAAATTGAGAGGAAAATTGCTGGCCATGTTTTAATACCTTCTAGAAATAGACTGGATTATTCCTTGGGACTTTGATCCTACCTAGCCACTTAGAGTGTCTAAGGGTTGTCCTCTTCTCCTTCCTTGTTAGACATGCAGTTCCCTCAGTCTAAAGTGTTTACACCATCCCCATGCTAGAAAATGCCTGTTACAACAAGTGTGCCTCAGCAAAGATGTTACTTCTCTAGAGAACACTTCTAAATCATCCAGAGAGTAAGAACCACCCTCCAACTGGCTCCCATGATGTCCACTTTGTTGATTGGTATTTCCTTATCTCTCACTACAAATGTTAAGTTTCCTACTGGCAGACACACTTGGATAGCCAAGAAATTAATAACTTACCTTGTTTTATCTAAACAAAACCATGCAATGTTTCTTTAGCACAGTATCTGAGGGAAGCAATGCCATCATCCCCTCATAAAGAATTGCCAGTAACATCCATTCTGACTGTCTGGCAATAGGACTGAGCTAAGCACCAAAAACAAAGCAGAAGGCTTACGAGATGCAATCAGATGATTTGGGGAATTTACCTTTAGCTTCTTGGCTCGTAAAAGAAGTTTGATTCAGCTGGCAGCACCTTGTAGAGGAAACTCTGAGGTATTTAAACCAACAGAAGTGTTCTCAGTTCTAAGGAAATTGAGGTGGGGTCAGGGGGGGTAGTAAAATACAAACCAGTGTGAATGCTGCATCTTTAAAGATTTATAAATTAGCTGAGAAGCAGCACCCAAATAGCAGTTCCCAAGATGCTACCACATAATTATAGTTCATCAGCACATCTCACATATTCCAAAATAACCCACTGTACTATCCTCTTTTTCCCCAAACTAAGGAAGGGAAGATGACAGCAGGCCTCAGTGATGATCTCTAAATAGTTTCTTTCTAGCCAGAGTGGCTATCAGCTTTGCAGATTCCTAGAATTCACATTAGCCTTCTTATGTCTTCAATTTCATAATGCTTTAGAGACAAAATGATTCTTCCTGCTGCAGTTCAAACAAAGAAGAGATCATTACCCCTAAAAACAGAGGACACCTAGCAGCAGGTTTTGTTGAACTCTAGGAGTCTTATGCCCACTGCCTTCTTGGTGTGATTATCTGAAATGATTCAGTGATGAGCTGAACAGCTTTATTAGCAAAGGTGTCAAGAGTCAGGAAGGTTGGATGACAATTTCATTTCCCTGGGTTTAGGCTGTGGTCCACTCTAGAAGCAACAGGCCTATGCATTCATTCAGCATCTGCCACAACCCAGGCCTACATCGATTCCTGCTGACTAATAGATGGGGACTTTCTAAACTAGAGGGATAACTTCAATATCAAATGGATAAAATGTTTTTATTCATGGATTATACAAGAAATACTTGCAGGCTGAAGGGATGGTTTAGCAGTTAAAAACACTTGCTGCTCTTGCAGGAGACAAGGATTTGTTTCCCAAAACCCACATGATGGATCACAACCTTCTGAAACACCAGTTCCAATGAATCCAATGCCTTTTACTCTTTGGGTACCAGGCAAGTACATAATATATAGATATACATATACATATACATATAGCTATATAGATATAGATATAGATTGTGTATATATATATACATATATATACTAATACACAGAAAATAAAAATAAAAATACTTTTAAAAGCACAAACACATTTCTTAATATTATAAACGTGAAAGATAAAGAATCTCAGTGTCTTTACCCTTCAAATAAATATGGAAAATGCTTTAGATGAACTATGTAAGTTTAACACCTTAAGGTTTTTCAGACTACTGACTATTGACAGTGGAGTTGAGTCTCCCTACTTTTGCCTGACTCTCACATTCTAGAACTCAGAGTTTGCATAATGCCCCTATGATGGGAAAGGAAATGCTGCACGTTTGCTTTCCTGTTCACACTGTCTCTGACAGACGCACCATAGAGAATAATGCTGCTCTAACTCCTACCGCTGGGACCCTTTCAGCCCTGCTGTCTCCAGATAGGAGTCTTCCCAAAACTCCTATCAGGCATGATTATTCATGATAGATGTATACATATTCCCAGAAAATTCCATGCATTCATGTATATAATGCAAGAACAATCCAGGATGGCCAAGTGACGGTGAATTTAGCACCTATTTTCAGTTAAGCATTGCTAGCATTGAACTCTCAACTGTTGAAGAAGTAACACAATTTTCATTGGTATTTGCCTCTTTTAATAAGTCCCTAAGTGGTTCATTTTCTCCTGCACTTTATTAATGTCTTCATTTCATATCATTTAGAAATCCATGGATTATTTTTAATGAGCAAATTTGACAGATACTCTTTTGAGGTTAAGTAAGGTAAGTTTAGGTTTATCCTACTTTATCTTTTTCATAGAGCAGTGAGCTATGAAAAGTTATGTGGTATTATGATCTAATGACCATAACTAAAATTTACTTTCAGGTGATAAAGGCTCATATATTTTCTTCTTCATTCCAAAAACGTAGAACAATCTACAATAGAGATAAGATCTATTATGCACAAAATTTAGAGAGATTATTAAATAATAATATTCTCATTTTATGTGAACTTCTACTTCAAAAAAATGACAGTTTTTTTGTTTTATCAGTATTAATAAATCACATCATGAGATTTTAAACAATGATATTTTTAGATAATAAAAACTGGTAGAGATGAAAATATTCCTAGTAAAGTATACAGAACACAGTTTGTATTTGCCTTTAACTCATGAACAATTGCTAAAATTCTAGTCTTTTTTAAATATGACCTAGAAAGAAAATCATAATAAATGCTCTTAGCAAAGTAATTTACTCTCTGATAAGTGCCTCTGTTGAAAATGATAAAAGGACCAGAATCAGGTGAAAAGTCATTGTAATTCAGGAGCAGAATCAATTAAGAGTTAGGATCAGACCTAAATGGGCTGCTTTCAAAATCATCTGGGATGGAAGTATAAAACCTACCCAAAGTTGAACCTTTTGTTTCTTTTTCAACAGATCTAGAACAGTCCTGACTGTCAGTGTTTTAAAAACAGTCTCCATGGAATTTGGAGAATAAAGCTTCGGCTGATTAAGATGAACAGTGATCATGGTTCTGCCAGTGGGTTTTCAATGTTGGACAAACAACTTCAGACTATCTAGTCTTCATGACACTCATCTATAAAGTCAAGGAATGTATAGCTTTATTACTGGGTTAACATAGGTCATGATGCATTGAACACTGATACCAACAAAAAGTGGAGGCTCAAAAACAATTTTTATACTCACGCTCCCCACAACTTAGCATTTACAGTTGACCCTTGTCAAAGCAAAAAGCCGAACTCTCAAGTCAAAGGGCATTAAGAAATAGTTTATTCTGGAGCCAAATAGAAGTGACCATGGTCCGGAAACACATATTTAGGTCACCCCAACTTCCATGTTCCAATGTGGAAGCAGTTTCATAAAGGGTTTATAGTAACAGAACAAAGAAAGTCATAAATCAAGGCATTTTTCAAATGCGCTGCTGGAAACATTTAAATAGGTGGTTAAAGCAAACAGAAATCTCAGCTACCGGCCCCAAATGGTATCTGATGACACTTAGCCTTTTACTGGGTGAAAGTTAAAGTTTTGTTAACACATTCCAAAGGTTTTTATCTGTTAGTTACAGGATATTAGGTCAGACACAGAGGTGGGTAAGGAATAGTTATTTAGGGGTGTAAATACAGCCTAAAATAAATCAAATTAGGCTCTGGTCTTGCACATTCCAGGCTATCCACAATCACTGAAATTGTAATCGGTTGATCTGCCTTGAGAAGGCTCAGTTTGAAGATGTACATTTTTTCTGGGAACTTTTGTTCACACTCTGAATCTACCCACCACAAGGCAGGCTTCAATCAAATATATAAAAGACTGACCAAAAATAAATCTGCTGTCCATTTCAGTTGATAGAGCTATCTGACCACTAACCCATATATATTTTCTTTGGGGGAATGCCAGGTGCTGTAAAGATAATTTATCACTAGGTAAGTAGAAAGGTGACACAGAGTTCTGTACCATCCGGGACTCCAGCAAAAGGCAACACAAAGTTAGTTTAGTAAATCAAAAAGAGAAACTGTGAAGGAATAGGTGATGGAACCATGCATGGCTTTTTCTGGGCTATAAGAGCTGATTCCCCAGATGGCCTAAGCCAGTCTCTTCCCTCCAAGTGAGCAGCCTGAGACACTATGAGGGAACCACTTCCCCAAAGCGGCACGGTCTTCATCTAAAGCAGCACGTCAGCACATTTTTATAGTTTATTAGTTCTTAACCTAGTCTTAAAATTGCTTTTTCTTTGCTGTTCTGAGAATCTTCTCTGCTTTAGGTAACGCTAGTAGCTTAGACATGGGGCAATTCTACTGTCTTTCCCCTTCTATGAGAAAAACATGTTCATTAGTAAAGGCATCTGTCCGTCAGTTGTTTAGCTCTTAAAAAGAGAAAAAGAAATATTACCTTAGGACACATGACCAACTTCGCCTTCTGATCATGTATGCCACTGAGACTTTATGGCATCTTAAAGAGATAAGGATACAAATTTCCGACCATTTTTTTCTGGTACCTAAATAGATTTCGTGGAATTGTGTCATGTGTGTCTATGATAATTGTTTACTGTGTTACTTGTGTTCAAAACGTTTTTCTTTTTAACAAACTGTGATCACTTCAGGTTTTTTTCTCATTCATTTTTATTGTATGTCAAAGTTATTATTTTTATTTTTGATACGTTCAATTAAAATGCACATGTGCAGACTTATAATTTGGGTGGTATATTAAAAGGCTTGATAAATATGTATTGCTTATAAACAGGTTACTCTGAACATCTTCAAACCTATTAAAATGAGTGGGTCTATTTAATGTTTCATAAAACCCCAAAATACTAATTGCTCATACAGAATAACTTTAATTAGAATCATAAGATAAAGATTTCATTAGAAATTTAGTTATATACATAGATTTTGATTAAGATTTCCTGCTAAAACGGGTTCTAAATAAATATATATT
>NW_008357493.1:1570227-1576718 GCF_000622305.1 Nannospalax galili
TGAAACAAGTAAAGATAACTAATGATCCTAAGTCTTTCTTTGGTCAAATTAACAGGAGTTTTAAGTTAAGGAGTCTTTTGTTTAATTTTAAAAAAGAAATAAAAAATTATACAGCAATGATCAAGATGTTATCTCCTTGATCCTTATCTAAATTCTGATTCTACAGCATGGTTCTTTCTTAAGAATATAAATTGTTTTATAAATTTATTTTTACTGTGTATATGGGTGTTTTACCTGCATGTATGTAAGCACACCAAGTGCCTCACAGAGGCCAGGAGAGGGTGTCAGAATTCCATCCTTCGAATTAGAGTTGCAAATAGTTGCTAGCCACCATGTAAATGCTGGGAACCAAACAAAGGTCTTCTTCAAGAGCAGACAGTGCTCTTAACCACTAAACCATCTCTCCAACCCCAAGAAGACAAGTTCATTTTAAGAAGTGGTTATTCCTGCTCCAGGGTGAAATTTTTCCAACTGAATAATTGCCTTTCTCTGATGTGCTAATGTATTTATTCCAAGGATTAAGAAGACCACTTATCTCTGTACTTCTAGGTACTTTTATATGTATATATGTATATAACTATAAACATTTTAATGATTTTAAGGAGATTTTTGACCACTACTGCCTCTTTAAAACTAACAGATTTTTCAAGGTCCATAAGCTTCACCAAGGCCATGTAAGATACAACTCCATTTTAAAAACCTACTTCAAGACTTACAAAGTCACCTTAAAGTTAATAGATAATCTTAATCAATAATCTACATGATAGTAATATATTTTGGCAGTCATTAATCTCTGTGCTTTTAATGTCAATTTTAAAGAAAATAATGGTGTAGGTAAATGGTTGTTACATGGTTAACATACTGCAGAAGTAAACAGGTAGCTTAAAGGAGTAAAGTACATAATAGAACATGTTAAATTGGGCAGGAGTAGTAAGAGGAGCTCTGAATGAGGAGAGGATCTAAATATTATCAAAATGTATTCTATGAAAAATTATAAAAATCCAATTAAAAAAGAGTAAAATGAAAAATGCGAAGCATTGTTCCCCTTCTGATGCCTCAAATCCTCATGAGAAGTGAACGCTTTTCTGTAAGAAAACAATTTCAAAGTACCTGTAATGACTTACATCTTTAACAAATAATTAATTAAAGTCGATAAAGAGAACAAGAATCTTAATATGTTTAACCTGTATTTTTACTGTCTGATATTTAAGATACCATATATACTTTCTATATTTTAGATACAGCCTCTTAAGTTTTAATTTAAATTTATTATTAAAATATTTTCTGACTTTTATGAGTTAAATCAACTGTCAAGTTTTTTTAAATGAAGATTAAAAGATCACAGGTATAATACATAGTTTGGTAAAAGAAAGTTGAAGAAAAGAAAAATGCTTTTGGATGAGAAACAATGATGTATGATAAGATAAATATTGTTTCAAAATGAAAATGGATGAAACTATGTTAGAAGATTAAAGACTACTGTAAATGATTGAAAAAAATTAAACTTGAGGAAAGTAGATGTTTATAACTAAACTGATTATAATATAAAAGTTGCTAAATTTTTTAAGGTCAAAATTCACATCGATGACCGGAACAGAAACAATGTTGGTGCGGTAGTGGCACTTTAATCTTGGGGGTCATCAACAGCTACCTAATTGGATTTAAAGCCCACTCAATGGGAGGCAACTCATGTGTGGAACTATAAACATAGCCAAACACACATGGCTGGAGAGGTCATAGATCTTAGAGAAAACATGAAGGCTGACATATCCTTAGACAAATGTAATTTCTTACTATATGATAAACATGGATTCTTATATTTACAAACAAGTAAACCAGTCACCACTCATCAAAGAAGCTTCTTTTGTATCAGAGGGAAACTATTATAGAATTCCACAACTGGTCACACAGAGAATAAGTGTCTGTGAGATGCCCAACCTTAAGTGACACATCTACACCTAAAGCTCGTGGAATATAGTGGAACAAGAGCCACAGAAAATTCTAATGCATCTCTCAACTCTCATTAACGAAGCTCCCCTGTGCAACAGAGGGCAATGAACACAAAAGGCCACAAATGGCCAAAGCATAGAGAATAAGAGTCCACAGAGTGTAGGTCCCTGGACAAGACTCCTATACTAAACTGCACCCAACCAGGGCTTAGGGATGATTGTGAAAGAGGAGGTGAAAAGATTGTAAGAGCCAAAGGAGGAGATTCATAACCATATGGAAAGAGAGTCTTACAGGTTCCTGGGACCTTGCTCACATGAACTTACAGCAATGGTGACAGCATACACAAGACTCATGCAAACTCATGCAGACAGAAATCCAGCATAGAACTAGGGAAATGGGTAGCAGGCCCCAACCATAGCCAAAGAACTGTTGGCAGAGGATTACTGCTTAGTGAGGGAGCGTTATCTTCTTTACGGAGTGATTTTAGATAGACTGATTAGATAGACCTCAGTGGATGAATTTGCATTGAGGCATACTTGGGTACACTAATTTGACTCAATAGGCCTTAACATAAATGACAAAAATGCATGAGATCCAGTGGGGAGACCATGGAAGGGTGTGAATGAGGGAGGGGGTGTAAAGATGATTAAGATGTTTCATATGAACTACACAAAAATTCAATAAAAATTATACAAAAAAAAACATAATGAAATTTACCACATTGGAACATGGAATTGGGGGTAATCTAAATCTGTGATCCTGGACTATGATAACACACATTTGGCTCCAGAATAAACTATCTCTTATCCCCATTACTGTGAGAGTTATGTTTTTGTGCTGATACCATCAAGTCCACTACAATCCTCTGTAATAGAATTTCTGCTCGGAAACTGCTTACAAATAATACACAGGTTCATTATCTTTCAGTAAATGCAGAGAAAGGTAAGGAGAAAACTGAATATCATCAAAGACTAGTGCTTTCACATGCACAGGCTTATCTCTGCCAATTTCTTAGTAAGAAAGAGGAAGTTAGCTCAAGCAAAAAGTCCTCTACAAACCATGATTTGGATTTTATTGATATGTGAAATGTAAATATTGATCGTACCTGACACATACATTGGAACTGGTAGAATTCCAAGCTTTTTTGTGTCTGATTCTGTTTGAGTCTCACAAAACAGACCTGTGAAGTAAGTAGGAATTTTTATCCCCTTGGGCTGAGAAAAATAAAATTACTGACTAGAAGAATCACAGCTGGTGAATGAAGAAATCAAAATTAGACTCTAGAATATTTTAACATAAATATATTTATCCCTGTGGATTGAAAAAATTTTACTTAAGAACTAACCAAAAATGCTAAACAGTATGTTTTGATCAATATAAATATTTTCTAAATCAGTAAAAATATTCTGATAATTCTGCTTTAAAGCAACTAATGGGGATTTCTGGGAAAATATGTAAGAAAAAAATGCTTGCTTCCTATGTTGTTACTTATAAACATTTATGAAAATAATTAAAAGTAAAATACAATTGCAGTTATATTATTAAGAAGCTATAAAAATATGAGAAAGACTAAGTAGATAATTACAAAATACTGAGCAATTGGCAAAACTAGGGGAAAAGAAGGTGTGTATGATTCATCTCTCTAGATCCTTACCAAGATTCAAGCACTGGCAAGATGGCTCAGCAAGTAAAATCATTTGCCTTGCAAGCCTGAAGACTGAGTTCGACGACTGGATCCTACAGTGGAAGGGGAGAACCAGCTAAGAAAGTTGTCCTCTGACCTCCACACATGTGCTCTCTCACACACAACAATAATCAATAAAAATTAATTTTAAAAAAGAATTATTTAAGGAACTGGACGGTTCATCAAAGTTCTAACTCTTGAATCATAATTTGAGATGAAACAGACAAGGGTCCACTCTCCAAGAAGAGGTACATGGTTTCCAACTGAGATATCAAACGCAGAGACCATAATCGGTAAGGAGGGTGAAGACCATCTAGAGGAGAGAGGGTCATCACTGCTGTGGCTGCTTACAAATTCACCAGAGCAGTGACATGCTGAATTACACAGTATCCACTCTAAATATCCAGTGACAACAGTGTAGTCTTGATGCACAGCCTGATGATCCCAAAGAGAAAAAGGAAGAAGGAGAGAAGCAAAGGTCTGAAAAATACTACATTTCAAGAATGAATTGCCCCCAATAAAAAGAAGCAAATTTATATCAAGTGATACTTTTAAGGAATCCAAAGAGAAGAGAGATTTTTAGATGAACAATTTGAAGAAAACGAGACAAAAGGCAAAAGAAAAGCAACAGAAAGAAAAAGTGAATTCATAATTTAAGGAAAGAAAGCCATTTCTCAGATGAAAACTACATTAAAAAAAAGAAAATATAAGACTTGATAATGCTGAAGCCAATAAGAAATGTCAGCTTGAAAAGTAAGTCACACAAAACAAAAAATGTATATAGAAACAACTCAATGAAGAAAAAAGAATAGCTATAGAATATAAAGTGATCAGATAACCAAGATTGCTATTCTTGGATATTCTTGAAGAAGAGTAGAGCATAAAATAGTTCGAAGACATTACAAAATTATTTTTTCATAAAATAAAAAGGATGTCGAAGCACATGCTATTTTCAAAGAAAATATAAAAAATATTAGTAATGAAGAATCAGGAGACAATGCCAGAATGATGCCCGTTAGCATCAGATGCTGATTTTAACCTTGACTAAACCCTTCTTTTGGAGTCTCTTAGTGAAGAGACCAGAGATTTCTGAGAACCTAGCCTCTGCCTAGACCTTATGGGGTAGGAGAAGCATGTGGGGAAACCGTCAGACAGGTTTAGACAGATAGACGAGTCTTAGACATGTCCACATCAACTTCCAGTGACCAACACAGTAGAGAAATGCTTATTAAATTCTAGCAGAACAAAACATGCGTGCCATAAATTTTATATTCAGTTGAGATTTTAAAATCAAGAAGATAGACCATAGGGCTGAAGAGACGGCTCAACAGTTAACAGCACTAGCTGCTCTTGTAGAGAAACTGTAAAAATGACTTTTATTAATGGACATAATCTGGACTAATAGCTTTTAATTATCTCCAGCAAAACCATGTTCTTGGGTCTGATGACCAGAGCATCTCCTTGGAAACCTCAATTTGGTTCTCCACCCAAAAAGATAATGTATGAGTGTGATATGCTTGAAAATTAACACTTCAAAGCTTTGCAAGCAGTTTACCCACCCACTAGAAATAGTGGAGGTTGGGAAGGACAGACGGGTCACCTTGGCTGAAGAGATACTAGGGATGAAAAGGCAGATGGTCTATTGATATAGGGTGGAAAAATGAAATGAACTTAAACTTGTACTTCCCCAATAAAGCCAGAGAAAATATTTTTAATAAATTATGGGTGTGTGGCTAGATGGAGGTGGGAGAGAGTGGAAAAAACAGGGTTCCAGATTCAGTTCCATCTGCACAGGGTAAAGACACAGACAGCTCCATCTGCACAGGTTGTGGGGACAAGAGAGATTCATTAACACAGTTCTGGGAGACAACAGATGGTTCTAATAGCTAGCTAGGGGAGCTAGTGTCCCAAGTTCAGGCCCACTCTTAAAAACTGAATTCAAGAGTCAGGCTTCTACTTTGTTTAGGGTAGTTGTAATGTCATGTGATTAATAATACCTACAAGGACCCAACTTTGGTTCCCAGTACCCACAGGGCAGATAACTCCAGTTCCAGGGATCTGGAGTTCTCTTCTGGCCTCTGTGGGCATTGCACACATGTGGTACACTTACATATATGCAGGCAAAACGCTCACACAGAAAATAAAAATAAATAAATAATGGTTAAAAGAAAATCACTAAGAAAAATTTTGAGCATCCAAGACTACATTGAATGTACTGATTATTCACTTTAAAACATTATATATATAATGTCCAACAAGTGATGAATCAAAATAATATGCCAAATGAAGGTTGAACACCACCACTGAATGAGCATAAATGAGCAATTGAAAAGGAAACTTGAGGACTCTAATTTCAGACCAGAATGTAACTGTTACAATCCTCTATACTTAGAATACCAAGCTAAAAAAGAAAAGGTCTCAAGGAAGTTAGAAATTATGTAAAATTAGTAATTGAGAAGGGTTATTTCCTTCTTGATAATCTAAGGGTATTAAGAAAACTATTAAACTGTTTAGTTAATATCACATATTTTTAAATGTAAGACTTTTTCTTTTCTTAAATTTTTTAAAATTTAATAATCACATGATTAGAAGAAGCATTTCATTACAGCTTTAACATTCCAGAGCAAGGATACATCTCTTTCAAAGGAGGCTGTAAATTTTATGTTCACAGTTGAATTAATACAGTCATACAATATTTTTACCCTTTGAAGAAGATCTCCATTTCATTTTAAGATATGCTGTTTCTTATATTTTTAATGCTAGTAACACGTTTGCACATGTGTCTTTAATTTCTATGTATCTGATTATTACTAGTCACAGTCGGTTACACTTGGCTCCTTAGTACCTGAGTGTGGAT
>NW_008357493.1:1577071-1596794 GCF_000622305.1 Nannospalax galili
CTGAGATATTGGCACCTGCATCTCTAATCTGTATGTATCTGATTATTGCTAGTCATAATCAGTTGCACTTGGATTCTTGGCACCTGTGTATGATGACTTCATATCACATTTTTAATGCCTCAAAAAGTATAAAATATAATATTCTCAATTTAGGTAAAAAAAAAAAGTAAATTATGAATCGCTCCATCCCTCTAGGACATCAGAAGAGGACTGAAAATATTTCCGAGATCATTACAGGTAAGTTGAATAAAAGCAACTATTCATACAAAAGATGTTGTAATAGAAAAAAACTGAATGCCATCCGCTCAGGATGTCTTCGTTGAGGACGCAAAAGTGTGAGCGCTCTGAAAATAAGCTCCACCCACTCTCTAAAAACAGGCCCCACCCACTGCATGTTATTCCTGGCACCCAGCATAGGTCCCCATAACACTGCAGGAATTCCGTTTTGCAGGTTCATTCTCTGAGAGCTGGGAAAAAAATTAGGAATAATGCAGCTGTGAAAACTGTAAGGAAGGCCCCAAAAAGACCCCTATGAAAAGTTCTGTATGAAATTTTATTAAATGGAAACAGTAGCGAATATTATTCTATGACACTGCATAAAAATAAAACACAGATATTATGTAAAATTACAGTATCATTATATACACATATAATATACATATTCTATTATATGTACATGTGACGTTATATAGAATAATGCATACAAACAAATATAAAAATCTCAGAATGAATGAAATGAGATATGATAGAAATAGAAACTTATGTATCATTTCTGACCTGCTTGTTAGATTTTAACTTTTTATACCAAATGTGTTAATTTTATAATTTAGATAATTTATGTTGAAAGTAAACAAAGCCGACACATGTCATCTGGAAATTCATAACAATGATCCTTTAAGTTATATTGCTAAAATATATGGGAGAAAACATTCTATATTATTCAAATACATAAAAAGTAAGGAAAATATTTACATCAAAGGCCTGATTCATTTCATGCTAAGCTTAATGAAAACCTTACCATGACAACCAGTTTCATCTGCTTCTACCACAAGAAAATAGTTCAATAGGTCACTGATAAGAAACAGATGTGATTTGTGCTGGTGGGATAAGTGTCCAGTTTTGCAAAGTGTCACCTAATAATTAGCAATCTGGAACAGTTGAATCTTCTCATTAATTGTTCAAGTAATATTTATATAAGAAAAACATAATTTAAGCCTAATATTTGGTTTATACAGAAAACTGTAGTCAGAGATAGGCAATAAAAGATTTGTTAGGTATCGATATGCATTAAAAAAAAAGGCAACTCATCAAGGAAAACAACCCTCCACCAAATGCTAGGAGTCAACCAACTGCACATATGTGAAGCCAACAGCGAAGGAGATACCCACGAATATCTTAGAAACTGCATGATCAGCAGTGGACAACAATTAAAACAACATCCTTTTCTTCACCGTTGACAATCTCTCTCAACGTAGACAACATAAAAGTTATCCTGGGAAGACCAGAGGAAGTACAATTCTACCTTTGAAACGTGGTGGGCTGTTATCTAAAGAATGGGATCAACATTTTGTCATTTCTTATGAAGACAGTATTTTTTTTTAAAAAAAAGAGTTTAGACTATAAAATAGAGAATTTTGCCCAGAAATGTGTAAGGAAGTGTCAACAAATCAGATTTACAAGACTGGCAGTGTTCAAAACGTGGATGGGGTCCATTCATTTAGAACCCCCCAGTTATGATGCTGCCCATGAGCCAGAGGCATAACCAGGGGCTCTGCAGAGGACCATGCATGAGTCTAGACCAGGTCTGCCATCGTTCATCACCAGTACCATTCTACTATATGTACATATCTCATTTTAAAACAAAGTGGGAAAATTCATCACTAAGATTTTTTTAATTAGAAATGGTTCTGGTTTAGTTTGTCTTGCTGTCATAAAAACCATAACCAAAGCAACTTGGGGAGGAAAGAATTTATTTGGCTTACAGGTCCTGATCATAGTTCATTGTTGAAAGAAACCAGGGCAGGAGCTCAAGGCAGGCAAGGGAAGGCATCTCAGAACCATGGAGGAATGTTGCGTACTGGCTTGCTCTGCATGGTTTCTTCAGCTAGCTTTCTTTTTTACTTATTATTTTTATTTTATGTGTCTGAGTGTATTGCCTGCATGTACACCCATGTCGTGCAATATCTGCAGAGTTCAGAAGAGAGCATCAGATCCCCTGAAACTGGAGGGGATAGTCACAATCTGGGTGCTGGGAATCAAACCTGCAAGAGCAGCCAGGGCTCTTAACTGCTGAGCCATCTCTCCAGGCCCTCAGCTGGCTTTCTTATACAACCCAGGCCCACCTGCCCAGGAATGGCACTGCCCACAGTGGGTTGGGCCCCCGTATATTAATTAGTGGTTGAGAAAATGTCTCACAGACACTGCCACAGGCCAGTGTGATAAGAAATTCCTTGATTGAGGGTCCTTCTTCCCAAATGATGCTAGTTTGTGTCAAAGCTGACCAAAACTAACTAGCACAGGGACTCACCATGTAGCTCAGACTAGTCTCAAACTCACCACTCCCCTGCTGTACCTGACACAGTAATATTTTTAAACCTAATTTAAATGTATCTTGATGTAATAAAACAATGCATTTCAGGGGTTCAAAGGGGAGAAATTTTTACAAATGAAACAATTGAGATTGTTACTGTAGAAACCACATTTAGGACCTTCAGTGACACAAATAAAATAACCATTGCTGTGAGAAGTCTGTTTTCAGAAAAAGCAGAGCCTTTCTCCCTAGATGAAAGGAATGTCGCAATGTCGGACATATGGCATGGTTCAAACTGTGCTGAGTGACTTTTGGATGGGGCCACTAACAAATACACATAACCTAGTTAATAATAGCCAACCACTGATCCGTCAGCTAATGGTGTTTATAGGAAATAGAATTCATGAGAACAAGAAATAGCAGCATGGGACAAAATTAATCCACAGCATGTAATTTCCTTCCCTGCACACAGCCTTCACCAAAATGAAACCTGAGGACTCGCCACCTGGTCAGAGGTTTGCTTTCTGTGAGATTTAGCATGATCTACCTCCAGAATGGCAAAGGCATTTGTGTGTGTCACATGATAAAAATAAACTGAGTGCTGTAAGGTAAATTCTGTGATCGAAAGAATGAAGTAAAAAATAGTTACATTCTCAAACTTAATTTTAGAAACAGACATTTTGTGTGTGCTAACTTAGAACACCTGAAATTTAACAGACAGAAAATAATGGCTTTATATTTACCTGACGATCAAGCTGTTTTCTATAGTAAATACCTCTCTTAAAAGCCTCTGACTCTTTTTCTTTTTCCACAAGTCTGTTTTTAATATCTTTCTTTTTAAAATTTTATTTATTTATTTTTGTTTTATGTGTATGTGTGTATTGCCTGCATGTAGGTGAGTGCACCCATGTCATGAATGTTTCTGGAGGTCAGAAGAGGTTGTCGGATCCCCTGGGACTGGAGTTACAGACAGTTGTTAGCTGCCATGTGGGTGCTGGGATTTGAACCCAGGTCTTCTGCAAGAACAACCAGTGTTCTTAACCACTGAGCCATCTCTCCAGCTCCCGTTTTTAATATTTCAATTAAATGATGCTTTCTCTGCTTTTCCTCTACCTAGTTCTCCTATCTACTCATGAATAGTCTGGATATTGCATAATATCAGTCTACTCACGGGAAAGCTCGACTTGAATCCAGACCTTGTTGCAGTTACCTCTATCCATGAAACCATCAGAAAATTACCTCATTTCTCAAGCTTCATTTTATCATATGAAAAACGGCAAAATAACGCTCACTTTGAGGAAGGGTTTTGTCAAGGATTGTGCTGTAGGAACTTGGTGAAATGTCTCACAGTAAATGTTCAGAGCCCTGTCTACCAGCCTAGACACATGAGCCCTGCACTTGCTCTTTTCTTCCTCTCATCATACATTCTTTCAAATAATCTTTTAAGGAACTTAGCATAGTAATACCCTCAATATGCAATTGTTATGATACAGTCAATTCATTTTACTCACCTGTATTTCTGGGAGTAAGAAAGATTTTCTAAATTTCTATAGAAACATTGCATATATCTAAGATAAACTTGTGCAAGATGACTGAAATGCCATGTCTTGGAATAGGCCTGGAATTCTATTAGGTATTTATTTATACTACCCCACAACACTATAATGTCATTTATACAAGGAGTGTTTGTTAGACTGAATTTGTTTGCCTGGACCTGTATTTATGTGTATTTGTGTATGAGTCCATGTGTCTGTGTCTATGTCTGTGTGGCTGTGTATCTGTGTGCCTGTGTCTATGTATGGTACTGGGGATAGCACCCAGAACCTCAGAAAAGTGCTCCACAAAATACTCTCCCACTGAGCAAAACTCCCCAGCCATATTTATTTGAATTTTTGATGACTGCTTCTAGCAAAATGCAGGTGGATCAATGAGTAAAAGGCTTTCAGCCAAACTTGCTGCTCAAAAGTTTCCATTAACATTCATGACTTGAATAACTTATCACTTTGTATGAATGCGGCTTATTAAGAAATAACAATTGGAGCTGGAGAGCTGGCTTAGCAGTTAAGAGCACTTGCTGCTGTTCCAGAAGACCTGAATTCAGTTCTCAACTATTTGTAACTCCAGCTCTAGGGGATTCAACATCCTGTCCTCTTCTAGCACCACAAAAGAAAAGCAAAAGAAAGGTTGTACCATTCTGAGTTTCAGAAAAGCAGACAGACTCAGCTGAACCTCATGTTGCTGGGTTCAGAGGGATTCGCAGGTGTATGAATCTTACGTGAATATATCAAGATTACATGTGGCCTATGTTAGAATCTTATTATGCATTTCAACCATTTTCTCCTGGGTGTATTAAATTATATCTGTGGCTATTTTTGTCCTATGGGCACTATTTCCCATATTCTGCCTTGCGGAAATTCCTTACCTTCCCATTGAGATATCATCTATCTTTTGTCACTCTAGAATTTCACAGTCTATCCTGAGTATTATTTTAAATATGCAAAAAATACTAATGAATAAATTAACTATGATGTCTGTAGTAGTAGGTATTACCCTTTTTTTAACAACTTCTGAACATCTTCATTAAAACTTAGAAGGATTCTTTTCTAAAGTTTTACATTAAAAATGACTCTTGAAATGTTTAAAGAGTAAAGGAGGTAAAAATGAATTTCAGAGTAATAAGATAGTTTGTCAAACATACAAGAATTTCATTGGGAAATAACTTGCCAATGAGCTCCATGGATTACATGAGTCCCTACAAAGAACATCAGAAATAGAATTTGGATTTCAGGGACTGAAGACATATGGCTCTGCTGCTAACAGCACTTCCTGCTCTTGCAGAGGACGCAAGTTGTGTTTCTAGCACCCACATGTGGCAACTTACAACTGCCTCTAACTCCAGCTCCAGGGGATCTGTCGCCCTCTTCTGGGCTCCATGTGTACCTGCACTCACACATGTACATACACACACAGACCTACACATACACACATAATTTAAATTAAAATAGATTTTAAAACAGAATTTAAGTATTAAATTTGTGTTTCTGATGGTCTTTTAGACTTTAGAACAACAATGACACTCCTAAAGTCTTGTCTGTAACTTCCATGCACCTACAAGATGCCAGATCTTCAAAGGAAGTGTCTCTCCCAAGTTTCTACTTCTGTGTAACCCAATAGATTGCTTTGGCACCAACTTAATTCCCCCTAAAATATTTTCAAGATATTTTAAGCAAAATATTGCAAGCAAAAAGGATTACTTACAATGAAATATAGATACAAAACAGACTGAGACTACTGAATGATCAATTTAAGAACAACAGAAAGTAAATAATAATAATAATAATAATCTAACATCTGGCATGGTGGTGCACGCCTTTAATCCCAGCACTCAGGAGGCAGAGGCAGGCGGATCTCTGTGAGTTCGAGGTCAGCCTGTTCTACATAGTGAGTTCCAGGCCAGAATGGGCTACTGGGAGACCTTGTCTCAAAAAAAAATTTTTTTTCTCAAAGTTTTAAAAAACTGTTAGGATCATGGTGTAATAAGATGTTTTTTCTTTAAAATATTTAAGTGCATGTAGAGTTAAGAAGCTGTTATTCATGTATATAGAGATTAGAAATGCATGTGAAAACGTCTCAATGTCAATTGCTTTGGAATGAATTCTTCTGTATGAAAAACTGGGGCCACAGGGGGACCTTGCCTCAAAAAAACAACAACAACAAAAAAAAAACTAACAAAAAATTTGCAGGATACATTTTAAGTTACTGTCTTTCTACTATGAAAGGGTTAAAGTGGTATATGCTGCCTTTTGCAATAAGACATGAAATTACTATAGAAATTACTGAAAGATATGTAATTAGTATAAACTTTTGAGTCGGACCCCATGGAAAAGGCTTCAGTAAATTTCTTAGTCTGACACTTAGTTTTCTGTTATTAAAAAAGAGACAAAAGTTGTCCTGAGAGCATGTGAGAAAATCAGTGAGCACCATTGCTGATATAAGGTCTCGATAATGGTGCTTAAACTTAACTACTGTCTTCTACTAACTGAGGATTTCTAGAAATTTCTGCCTGCCTGGTGTGCAGATTAATATACATGCCATTAGTTTCTCATTGCTGAAATCAAAAGAACTTCAGCAAGTATCTCTGGAAAGCTGTCCAATGTCCCAACACACAGAAAGGAAAGAACCTTTCTTCCAACTTATTGCATTTGACGCAGGCCATCAAACAAAAGCTCTGCAGCTCTGCAAAGATTGTTTTTTCATTGTCAGTTCAAAGAGTTCTTTCTCCTTTTAAGAATAGTTTCGAAGCCTTTGGTGTATTATTCAAGCTGCTAAAAACCACATAACTGTCATGGCACAGAATAGACTTCCTTCGAAATACTGAAGAGATGTGGTATGTTTGAGCCTTAATTTTTTAGAAACTTTTTTATTTAAGCAATATCTTATATAAGCAACTAGGAGTACATGAATGATGTGTTCTGCCACTAACATGACATTTTAAAGTTGACAGTAAATGATGCAAAGAATTAGAGTTTCCAAGGTCTTAGTGTTGCTGTGAATAATAAGACAATAGGACTGTGACTAATTTGGTAGTGTGTTGGTAGGCATCTATGCTGACTGCCATCACTTTTAAAATTAATGGAGGTCAAGAAGCAACTAATATAATGGCAAGCTACATGCACAGTCACCTAGAAAGATGATACAAGGCTTAACGTAATGACTGAGTTCGATTTTTTTATTTCAATTATTTTATCTGTTCAGGAATGTTATACATTAATTTCACAACTGCTACATTTCTAGAAAATAGCCAGTTTTATGCACTTTATTTTAACATGGATGATAGACAATGAAAAGATAGTTACGGATGAAAATCTATTTTAGAATGACAAGAAAATCTATTTTGGAAATTGTTATTGACTTTATATGCTATTTAAAATAATGCACTGTCTCTTGGACTTAAATTTATATGTTTCTCATCAATTCTCAAGTTGGGCCAAAGATGAAGGTTATTCCAGATTTAGAAAAACCACAACTCATTGTCCAAAAGGAAAGAAATGTTCCACAAGCAATCCTTTATAGCAAATCCCATCCCTTTGCTAGAAGTGCCCAGTGGGTAAAAAGCCCTGTGTATGAGTGGGAACAGTTGTTTGGTCCCATGTGGGTCACTTGGGATATTGAGAAGGCTCCTCATTATCTTGCCTTGGTAGTTCACCCTTTCCAGTTCCAGGGAGAGGTTCCTGGAGGAGCTTCCCATGGTACTGAGGCCCTGTCCCAGGCTCTACTCTGCCACCTTCTGAGGCCCTGATGAAAAACAGACCATAATAGGAAAAGCCCAGGAGAAGGAGGACTGTCATAAACTCAGTCATTTACTGGGTTTCCCAGTAGGAAAAAGGAAGGCATCTGAATTCTGAATTCTAAACTGTAGTCTCCCATTAAGTTTACAGCTATTTTACTCCTTCTCTGTCCCATATCGACCTCCACTATGGTGAACACACAAGAAGTGCTGTGTGCCTGTGGGTTATTCGCTGATTTATGGAACTGCTTTCTAAGTGTATGAATTTGCTTAATTTACATCCTCAATATCCCTGTCTACTTCATTACTGACTCTCTGTGACTACAAATTGTGTACAGCTGGGATTATACCATTCAACTCTCTTTTCAGAATGATTGGACCAGAACCAAATGCAAGCCTTCAACTGAATGCTTCTCTTGGGCTGGGTGGTCTTTGAAGAGCCTATTAGGAAACACAGCCCAGAAAGGAGCCCCTCCTTCAGCTTAAATGGTGCTACAACCCGGTTCCATAGCTGAATTCCAATGAAATACCATAGTATGTACCTAACATCCTTCAGAAGATCCCACTGACACCAACAGCCTGTCAACAGAGGCCACTTGAGTCATAGGCTAAGGGTTCTAAAGTGTCCCTGTGTTCATAAATCAAAAGCAAGGAAGCCCTCTGATGTGAAATTATTTGTGCAGAATTAAATGGCAGCTATATCCTTAGGCTCAGGACTTGACCATTACAGGATAAACAGCAAACAACTTAAAATTTCTACAAAGGCAACTTCTCTGATAAGTGAAAGCAACCCAGCAATGTACAATGGCATCAGTCACCACCATTCCCACAGTTACTCTGTTCTGAGCTAATGTGTTAATCAGTTGATTAGGTAGATTAAGCAGGGGTCACAGAATACAAGTCAAAACTTTATCTTTCCTTCATAAAGTCAAATCATTCTAAAACCAGGAATCTTAGACACATAAGCATTACAGTAAGTCTCACCTTATATACAGTTAGTATAAGAAAAAAGAAAACATTTCACTAAGCCCTGGGGTTAGTTGTATATTACTCTGAAAAATATCTTTGTTGCTACCATAATGCTCACTCTAAGTTGGAAGTTAAATGATGGAAAGCAAATAGCAATTATGAAAGAGGAAATCAAATTTCACCAAATACAGAAGGTCTAGTGCCATCTGCTCAGTGCTCGGTGTAACAATGAAATGTAAACACAGAGTGCATCTTAAGCCCTTCTTACAGTGGCTTTGCACAAAGCAATGCTGTGACAACATGTATTACTTATCCTGTAACATATGTTGATGACATTAATCTCATTTTGTTTTATTTCAATGCTATTTCGTGATTGTGAATATATTGGAAACTCAAGGAAGAAAACTGGCACAATAAAAATTTGAAATTCCACACAATCACTCCAGCAGGATATTATTATTAACATACAGCTGTATTTCTTCCTAGTTCTGTATGTATACATGCATGCATGTATGTAGGCATGGATGCATGGATAGATGGAAGGACAAATGGACAGACAGACAGAAGGTGATGCATTTAGTTAGGTTAACTCCATGTTTTCATCCTCTCCATATAAATATTTAAGCAGGAGCATACTGCATAAAGCATCACATTTTGGGAGCTAATATCACATATGAATGATCTGTTTAATTATTCCTCTATTGTCAGAAGTTCAGGCCATTTCCTGTTTTTGTTTTTGTTTTGTTGCTAAAATAACACTACAATTAGAAAAAAATAACAAAATGTACATATTATACTTCAATTCAATTGCCAAGGTTTTCTTCTTAATGTTCCAACTTTGAGTTGGAACTCCATCTGAGTGTCTATGGTACTCCATCAATCTATACTACTAAAATCAATTTATAATGTAGTATGTAATTTATATAATAAATTCACGTAATATATGCCATTCCAAGTACTTTCCATATTTTCTAATCTTCATAATAATTTTGTGGTGTAGTGCTATTATTATCTTTAATCATCTTTAAAAGAAGAGAAAAATTAAACCCCAGAGAGAAACTACTGCAGTGTGCCTAGAGTCACTGAATCAGCCATATGAAGCCAAGTGTGTGACATTTCCCTACCCCTAGTCTTGGACCAAATCGCTGACATGCTATCATTTCTCCAAAGATGTCTCATGTTTAGCAATTATGCTATTTAAATACAATTATCATTTTAAAATTATGTGTTAGAACAGGAATATCGATACAGTTGAATAAAAAGCAGGCCAAAGTCCTGAGTAGGAAAATCACAGTGAGCTATCAGGCACTGAGCAGCTCCATGCCCCCTCCCTCCAGGTGACAGCTGTCTTACTCTTCCTCTTACAGACTTATGAAGTGCTGTGCTCACATTTTTTAAAAGAAAGAAAAGAATACATAGTTGTACATTCACTAAGTGAATAATGGAAACTTAAGATTGCCATGTTCTGAACCATGATGGAGTTCTGGGATCAGAGTGAACGTTACCATTACCCATTGCAGATGTGACCACAGAATAACACACACTCACTCCTTTGTGGCTGTGTCTGGAATCTGAAATTAAGAACACTGATCTATCTCAGCATTATGGGCAGGAGAAAATCATATGCCACATACAAAATACTGTCACAGTACAAAATGAATGTCCCTGAGAAACACAGTCTAAAAGTCTAAGACTTTGTTAACATCTTATACAGGAAATGATACCTTAGAAACCCCCATGTGACTAGTACTTAGGACCACTGACTACTGTCAGCATCCCCTCTCCCTGCTAAATGCAGAGGTGTCTTGCGGGTTTTCTATGATACTGTTTAAGGGCAGGCATGCACTACAGTGCATGATTTAATATATCAGGAGGAAGCTGTATACACAGTAAATGGTAATTATAAGAATGTTTGAGTACATCATGGATACAGCTCTGTACATATTAAATAATAATTATTTTCTTTCTTTGCTCTGTTCAAATAATAATCCCTACTTAGACCACATGCAGTAGGAAAAATAGGCAATTATTTCTGCATTATCCAGAAATGTCAGTCACCAAAGGAAAAATAGCATATTTATCTTTAAAAAATGGCAGGTTAGGAAAAATGCCACTTTAACAGCTGGCAGCAGAGTTTTCCTAAGGAGGAGAAAACGTCTTTGTTTAGGAAAATACCTGGATGGACTGTTTAAAAAGTGAGTGGGGTGTGACCTAAGGGATGTGTTCTGTGAAAACTGGTAAACCCAATGGTAGATTGCCTGCCCTATGAGGTACTGTGGAACCTGGAAGGCTTGGAGAAAGCGCCATAAGAGGAGAGAGATGGCCAAACAGGCTCCATCATGCAGACAAGAAGGTTGGAAAAAATTCTAGCTGGCAGGGACATAAGGACATTAACTGGATCAGCATTTAACTCTGAAAAACAGACTGCCTTGATCACTGTGAACCTTCAGGGAGGTCACTGTGCACAACACCCAGTTTGATGAGCTTTCTTTGGCTCACAATGGAGAGTACATGGGACAGAGAAAGCAGAACAGCTCTGGGAGCTGAGATAAAAGTGAAATCTAGAGCTCAGTGAAAACACAAAGTCAGATCAGGGTAAGCATAAGAACAGGGGTCAACAGAAGTTGTGAGGCTCCTTCAGAATGTAATCAGAGAGGCTGAGCCAACTCTGTAGAGAAACCCACACTGAGGGAGGCAGTTGGAGCTACAGCATAAAAGGAAGAGAGACAGGAGACACTCTCCAAGGACTTCTTACATTTCTGCACTATTTTCCTCTTTATTTGTAACTCAAGAGCTTGAGACTTAGGTCTAATATTTCCCAAATGGTAAATAGAAGCAATTTTTAAACACTTCCCATCTGAAGTCAAGTCATTGTTCTGATGAAAAACAAAATTAAAATGTTAGTTTATTGGGCTTCCCCTGGTGGGCACAGTGCTGTATCTTGGTAATCCCAACCCTCTGGAGGCTAAGGCAAGAGTATCCAGGATTAAGGCCAGTCTCTCAAAGCCTCTGAGAACAAAAACCTAAGTTAGTGTTGCTGGTGTTCCTAAAACACTTTCTGGACTGTGAAATACCCAGTGACGACAAGGCAAGGTAGCCTTTTCCCAGAAAACCTTATTCAGCAAACATGCTACCTTTGTTCCAGCCTGTTCTGGCCCCACCTCACCTCCCTTCTCACAGTCCTGTCTTCTAAGCAGACCTTGATTCTGCTAGGCAGGGTTATCAACCCCCTTCCAGTGAGGTACACCAGCACCTTCCCTTGACTGGCCTTGATTTTCCATCTTCAGGCCTTGATTGATAACCAAAGTCCTGACACCTCACTTAAGAACTTCCTTAGCTCCTGACTGCTTTCCTTGTTTATGTCCTTTTACTTTGATACCTACTGCTCAGTCATTATACAATTCTTCCTTCAAGGGTACCTTAAGTGGTTCGCTGTTCTGTCTGGAGGATGATCTAAGATAGCCGCACTTTCAGTGTTGAATGAGTAAGTTTATTAAGCATGCAGCAAGCAAAAGGAAACATCATCCAATCAGGTGCTTAGAACTCCACCTCACCCCCAAACCACTGAGAAACCCAGCTGGGGCAGCAAGTTGGAGTTCTCAATTTTCTGTTTGTTTTAAATTTTTATTTATATTTATTCTTTGAAAATTTCATACTTGTGTCAAATGCATTTTGATCCTATCTACCCTTCATTCACCACTACAACCCCCCCAGACCCTCTCTCGCATCTCCCTCACAACTCCATGTCCTCTGATATTATTTATTATTTATTTATTTATTTATTTATTTATTATTTTAACCCACTACGTCCTATTAGCACTGCACATATGCTCATGGGAATGGGGTTCCACTGGAACATGGGGAACTTAACAGTGGCCACACTCCTAAAGAAATTGATTTTCCCTTCCTCAGGAGCCATCAGCTACCAATAGCTCCTCCTCAAGTTGAGCTATAGTTCAGAGCTCAGAGCCCCTTGGCACTCCATGCTGGAATTTTTAATAGGCTTGACCTTGTGTAGGTAACCACAACTGCTATGGTTTCATGTGTGCAACACCCACATTGTGTCCAAAGGACAGCAATTCACAAAACCCCCTCCATTCTCTTGCTTTTACATCCTTTCTTCCCCCTCTTCTGAGATGCTCCCTGAGTCTTGGGGTGGTGGAAGTTGATGTCTCATCTAACCACTCACAGTCACTTAGTCCCAGCACTTTGAACAGTATTGTATCTCTGCATTAACCACTACCCACTGGATTTTCCTTTCACAATCATGAGAAAATAGCATATGGTTTCAGCAGGAGGGGCCCAGCTCCTCCTAGCTTGTGGCTCTGAAGTCTTCAATATAATTTTCATTCCCTGTCTCAAGATGATGGCTCTAGTTACTGCCATCACATTCGCCTTACTTGTAATGGAAACAAGAGACCAATCTACTTTCTGCTTTAAACAAACATAATGAACATTGCCCATGATGTTTTCACACATTTCCTATTAACCATGGCTGAATTACACAGCCACAGGTAGTTAGTTGTAAAAGATACTGGGAAATACAGTATTCAGGGGCATGGCCCTCCTTGTGCTCAGTTTAAACCCTCTACTAAAATAAGAGCCTAGGAAAGTAGAACTTATTTCTGCTATAATAGCGACAAAACCTATTGGGCCTTAAGACTTCATAAACATAAATAAGGTCATGGAGGGCACACAGTAAGTGGGTAGAAGGAAGAGTCTCCTAAAGTTCATGGGGAAAAATAATGTTTGGCCAGAACTTATATTTTTCTATATCTTCAAGATTAGCCTGAATTCCAACCATCTAAGAATTTTTCTTTATTATTTTGAAATACGAATTTCCAAAAACTTACATTAATCATGCCAAACCACTTCGCCAGAAAATACAATCAACTTCAACTGAAAAGATAAAATCAGAATTACTCTAATATGTATCCTCAAAAAGAACACATTAATGACGTAGGACTATTTAACCTCATTCCTTAATGCTTAAATTCACATCTGCCACTCACTAGCTATATAAACTTGAGTTAGCCAGTTAATCTTAATGTAGCTCAATTTCTACATTGTTCATTCCATCTGCAAAATGCAAATAAAATATAAGACTTGCAGCAGCGTGGAGGGGTTTAAGCAGAATAATGCATACAGTGTCAGCACATGGTACCCTGGTTGGCACTTATGGCTCACTTTCTAGAAGTAGGCATTACGCTAGCTGATCTTTACCATTTTCCGTCTCTGTGATGAAAATGTAGTGAAGGATGGCTGTTACCCTGATACAGGACTGGCACTCGAGCTGCGGGAAATATTGTTGTAAGTGGCGCCTTTTCTTTTGCAAACAGAGAGTAGGTTTCTAGCCCAAGGTGATACTCTGAGTATCCTCTCGAAGCCAAAGAAATAGGCCTTGAACATATGAACACGCAAGATCACACAGAACACCTCCACAGCTCACCTCAGCAATAAAAAATAATCATTCACCTTGGTTTTTGTTTTCTTTTACTCGGGCTGGCCTGGAACTCACTATGTGGCTGAGGAAAACCTCAAACTTGTGACAATCATCCTGCTTCGGCCTCCCCAGAGCTGGGATGACAGATCTCATCATAGCTAAGATATGGAATAGGCCTAGAGGTCCATCGAAAGATGAATGGATAAAGAAAATGTGGTATGTCTACACACAGAAATTTTATTCAGATGTAAAAATAATTACATCATGGTATTTACAGAAAATTGATGGAACTGGGATCATTATGTTGTACCAAAAAAGCTGTGTTTTCTCTAATGTACAGAATCCCATGTTCTCTCTGACATAGAGAATCAGCATTTGGATTGATAATACATACATTTACATGGGGCTATGAGAGGGGAGGAAGAGGCCTAAAGGGAGGGATAGAGAGGAGGAGATGGTAGTGGGGTATATATGCCGTGAAATTAGGAGGGGTTATTTGGAGGGAGAGCAGTGGGGAGGGAAAATGGGAATAAACCACAGTGACATACATGTACGTGAAATCAAAATGTCACAGTGAGGCTCATTCATCAGTATGATAGCTAAAAACTGTAGAAGGAATAATTATACTCCTAAAGCCATCTGAGTCTATTTGCTGCCCATCCTTGAAGCACTCTTAATCAATCCTCAGTACATGTGCTGACTAAAGGAATGAGTGAGTGTGGCTGGGGAAATAATATGACAGAAATCAGTGAGGTTATCAATGTGACAAATTTAAAGAAAACTCACCAATAAACTCCACGTTTGCGTAAACTTACCTTTACACGCTACGAATAGGGAAGCAAGATGGTGACTTTTTACTGCACTTTTCTCACTCAAAAACAGCGGAACTCTGAACTAGATGCTCTGTGAGACGTTCTTCTGATTTCACGTTTTTAAAAACTGAGTTTTTATTTTGATTTCAGTGTGAACAGGTTTTAGATTAAACATAACTCTACCCACTGAGTCCAAGCACAGGGAGACATTTATATTAGTGAGTCAACTATAATATAATAACATAAATTGAATTGTCTCAGTTGGAATATCAAACATAAATACTTTCTGATGATTTAATGCAAATGAAGCTACATAAGAAAACAGACATTTCTCACCAACTCATGATGAAGGAGACCCTAACGCAGTCATTCTTTCTGAGTGAAAGATATCAATGTCTAAGCCTAGTGCCCTCTGACTGTCTTAACCTCCTTCTTCCCTCTTACATATCTCTTTGCTTGAGCCTTATATATTTCATTACATATTTCCTGGTAGCTGTTTTTCTGGAGATAATGAAAGGTATGGAATGAATGCCAGACGGTCCTGTCTCACACCAACACGAAGCCTGTTTCTTCACTCACACAGAATAAAGATCATTCAGTCTTTGTCCTGAATTCTCCTGTTTGATTTTAAAGTATTTGAGATAGTAATGCACTCCAGTCTTTCTAATGATTTTCACAAACTCTATTCTTTTAAGTTTGTTGACTCATTTAATCAGTAAGACAAATGTTTGAAAACTAGCCAAATAATACTTGGATACGTTTAAATATTTTTCTTACACTTAATACCCAGTGCTGTTCTAAATATTCTAAAAATAACTTCCAATGAGGTATATACTATTTTTCTTCTCACTTTCAAATGATAAATGGAGCCAAAGGCAAGTATTTCTCAGTTACAACAGCTAATAATAAAGAGCGTGGAGCCACGGCAGATAGTTCAAGGCAAAAGGTGGTATAGTTGTAGAGATTATAGTACAAGGTAGAGAAATGGTGACAAGGGTCAAGGAGAGGGTACCCCTGGTGGAACAAGGTTTCCTGACAAAACAGTATCAGAAAGAAGGGAAACTAACTTGGGTCTAACTCTGAACCATTAACATGAGGTTCTGACTGAAAATAGAATAGGTCCCATAATTTCAGACAGGCACCAACTTGAGGTTGGGGTGAGTAATCCCATCCACAGATGTTTCTAATTTAAGAAGACAGGGTTGCCAAGCATTTGTTCCCTGCTGCGACCCAGCAAGTTCTCACTCTCCTGAGTGCACATCGAGCACTTCCATCCCAGCATCACCCTCCTCACTACATTCTTTCCACATCTGCCTTCTCTTGGAAAAGATTCTCTACCAGGGAGTTTGCCCATCACATGGAAACTAATCAAGTTCTTCCTCTCCTCTTAAACACATAGCTACAGTATTTAACATCAGTATACTACATTCAGCTGCATGGTTCACTGACATGTTTCTGTTTTCCATAGAAGTATCCCACATAGGAGGTCATTGACCACAGGGTATTACTTCTCTTTACAGCCCAGGCATGTTCATAAAAATGCCTACTGTATATTTCAAAATCAATGAATCAAAGAATGCCACAGTTTATGTGTTATATGACTTCTTCCATCAAGCTAGCATTCCTAGGACAAATAAAAATATTTGCTGAATTTCATTAATTAATTGTGTCACTGGTGGGTCAGAAATCATTTGGAGGCATTATTATAAAATATCATGATCATAACTTAGTGCATATCATTTTAAATGAATAATGATAAAAATGTAAGGCATTCGATGGTGTCCTTCAGAAGTCACACTATGGACATAATCCCTAAGGTTCATTTCTAAAGTAGACAAATAGCAGGCTTCCCTCCCTTAAGCCTGGTGAGAACACTTCTCATCCCTGACTTGCCGCCCTCTGCCCACCACCTTTATCCATAGTTGACAATAGTTGAGGAATTTTAGTTTTAGTAGTGATGAGTATCAGTAGGAAGTCTAAAAATCTAAACTAGAATCTTATTTCAATAGATCTTGGATTTGGTTTAACATTTCTGTAAATCTTGGTGCTTGCATGATACATCTGCATATACTAGCTGGTGTCACACTACAAGCATGAAGCTGAATGAGACTGGAACCTAGATATCAAAGCTACCTGAGTTTATGGCATTATTTGTGATATAATCACCATTCATATATCTGTTTCATAGGTACTGGTTTGAAAGTGGATTGCAGCTTTGAGATGTTTCAGTAAGCATTATGTTGCTGTGATTAAATACCCAAGAAAAGAAATCAGAAGGAAGGGTTTCTTTTGACTCACACTTTCAGAGGTTCCAGTCCACCATGGTAAGAAAGGTATGGTAGAACACCTCACATTGTGGTGTCCAGGAAGCAGACAGAGAAGCTGCCTGCCTTCTTCTTTCTCCTTTGTCCAGCCTGGTCCCCAGCCTGTACGATGGCACTACCACATTCAGTGCAGGTCTCACCCCTCAGTTATTCCTCTCTGGAAGCAACCTCAGTCATACCTAGAAGGGTACAGTGCTCATGCATGTTTCTCAGTCTGTCAGGTTGACAATCAGGACTAACCATTGCATGGGGATAATTCTTCATGAAGCCATCTCTATTGAAGTCATGTCTACTTTTTAAGTAGACGGTATTTTCCATGTGTCTTTTTTTAAAACAAAACAGTAGGACAGATCCTTTAATAATTTACCTCACTAGTGGCCCAAGAAGACACAAAATACAAATGAAATTTTATCAGTTTTTTAATTTTTATTTTTTAGTCAGCTTACAAAGTGATGGGCTCTCATAGCATTTTCTTACATATTTAACTTTGGTTGACCCTTTCTTCTCCCCATCCTTCTGCCCCATTTCCCTCAAGTGGGATATTTTAATGAGAGAGAAAATAATTATACCTAAAGTATTTCTCTGTTTACATGTTCCTCTTAAACCCTTTAGGTACTACAGAGACTTAGCTTTGTGAAGCTAGAGTCCACCAGCTGTCTACCCTTGTCTTCCCACTCCCTGAGCACTGTAGATGGAATCATGAGTCATCTTCTTATTCCAGGCATCTGTCACAGTACTTAGGACACAGTAGACAGCTGATAATTGTTTGTGAATGAATAAGTGAGACTCTTTTGAAGTTACACAAACTAACTGAACTCTTTTGAGGATGGATGATTTAAAAACAGTCTACATCAGAAGATAGTCTTTGAAGTTGAATCTGTCTGCACGTCTAAAAATTCAAAGGCTCTTCTGTCTACCTTGACATCTTATTTATATCAATATCACAATGAAACACTCATTTTTGCCTTGCCCAGCTTTTCATCTCTCTCCTTCATTGTCATTAAATACCAATAAACTGATGGTGCTCATACAATGCTGCAAAATGAAGTTTGAATGCTACAAACTTGTGGAAACTGCTACACCTGAAGATTTGATCCCTACATAGCCTTTTATTCTTAGTAAGTATAAGGAAAGCTGCTTCAAATTTCAGCTTTGCATTAATTCTACAGACAGAATAAGGGATTGGCTTTTTAAATTATGTCACAAAAATATTCAGAGAATTGGGCCAGCAAAATGGCTAAGCAGGTAAATCCACTTGCTACCAAGCCTTACACCTTGAGTTCCATCCCCAGAACCTACATATTAGAGGGAGAGAACCAATTCCTGCAAGCTATCTCCTGACCTTTACACATACACCACACCACTCTTGTGTGTATGTGTGTGTGTGTGTTGTGTGTGCCCATACACACAACACATACACACACACACAAATAAATGTAAAACAAATTCAGAGAACTTAAACATAAAGCATTTTGAATCTCTCAGAATACCTATAATAAATTTTAAGTCAGCCCCATTCTGACACAATACAGTTGTTTTGCTTATTATTGGAGTGATACACTCTTCTGTGAGCCCATAAATTTGTGCAGGTGGTATATTTTCTCAAAAGTTTTCAGTCTTTGACAACTTTTTTGTCTTTGGCATATTCTAGAAAAAAATCTGAGTTTGGTTTTTTCTTCTTATTGATGATGACGTTCCATTTGTGGTACCTATAACCACCACGCTTAGCCAATGTCAGCCTGAACAAGATCTCATGTAGCTTAAACTGAACTTGAACTTAATATGCAGCCAAGGATGGTACCAAACTCCTGTTGCTAATGTCTTCCTCTGAATGCTGGGTATTAAAGGTGTGTGCCATCATACCCAGCTTGTAAACTCATTTCTTAAATGTTTCGTTTACATAATCTTCAACAATAAAGCATTCAGAGTCAGTGAGAACCTCTTCAGAACCTAGTATTACTGCAATGCGTCATCAACTATGATTTGCTCACCACTCTTTGAGGACAATGTCTTGGGAGCCCATGAAAGGGACTAAGGTGTTGGTATTGACCATGTTGCAGGTGTCTTTTCTACCACACTTCTACATCTCATTCTGCAACTTCATCTTTTGTACATAATTCTTGTCTAGAATTGTCCCCATACCAAGTTGACAGCTATGATCATCTGATTAAGTCTTTCTAGACCACTAGAAAACCCACCTAAGAACTCTTTGTAGGAAAGCAGCTGATACTATTTCACCCTTTGTGGGCCAACAGCTCTTTAGCTGGATTATTCAAGATGGCTACTATAACATGAAAATGTTCATAGGCAATATGTAAAAAATGAAACATGGCTACATTTGAATAAATTTTTATTTCA
>NW_008357493.1:1596852-1607424 GCF_000622305.1 Nannospalax galili
AGAAACAGGTGGCATAGTTTGCTGACACTTACATTAACATATTTGAGACACATAAGGACAGTTTCTTTGTGATATTTTAGGTGGAACACAGGCTCAGACCTTCCATGATGCTATATACATTGTAGGTACCAGAGCATATTTACTGGATAATTCACTGCAAATTCTTATGGCTCTCATAATACCATGGTTAGTTTTCTTGTATGTGAATGAATCATTGATGACTCTTTTATTCTTTCTCTTCCTCTAAAACTCTAGTGAAATAAAAACCCATCAGCCTTCAAGAATGTTCATTATTTCTATTAAGTTCAAGATATTTAGAAAGTAGTCTAGCTATCAAAGGAAAACTTAATGAAAAATGTTAAATGATGTATGGATGGAGTGTTTACACTCCTCCCCCATTCATCTTGAAATACAAACCACTAAGGTGATGGTATTAAAAGGTGGAACCTGTGAGAGGTGATTAGGTCATGAGGATGGAGTCTCATGAGTGAGATTATTCTCATGTAAAAGAAGTCCCAGAAAGCTAGCCAACAGCAGTCCCTTCTACCACATAAGAATATAGCACAAAGTATCCTCTATGAGCCCAGAAGTGAGGCCTTGCCACTCAGGTTGTTGGTACCTTATCTTCAATTTCTTGGGATCCAGAACTATGTGAAATAAGCTTCTCTCTTTTTCTCTATAAACTACCCAGTTTGTGCTATTTTTATTACAGCCCCAGCAGGCTAAGACAAATAGCAATAAGCCCTGCAGCATGTTATGAAAATGGTCATCATTCTTTGCCCAGAACAGCCTCTGAATACAATGGTCAGCAGCCTCTGTGGTTGAGAGTAACATCTCCTTTTGGAGTCCCTAGATATGATCTCCTTTTGCACCTTCCTACTTTCCCAGTAAATTTTAGAATTGTGTCTGAAGCCAGACCTCCAAGGAGTACTGTGTACCTCCTCCACATTGGTAAGGCTTGGCTATGGACCTCAACATCAGTCTGGATTGAATGATGGGTTATAATGCTGCTCAGAGATCCAAGGCCATGGTCATCCTTGCCAGATAAGGCTTATTGCCTTCCCCTCCACAGTTTTCCTTTAAATTACAGTCATTTTCACCCTGTGTGATTATCAGCAGCTCTTGCAATGTCTACTGAGCCTTCAAACTGACACAACATTTTGCAGCAGAGAATAGCCTCCTTTTGTGAGCAGGGCGTGATGAATGTATAAACTTATAGTCTCTCCTTGTCCTCTAGAGGAATATATAATGTTGAATATGTTGCAGAAGTCAAATGTAAACTGTAAAATCCAGAGCATTTTCTTAAACCTCTGTGTGTGTGTGTGTGAAATGTATGTGTGTGCACCTGTGTTTTGTGTAAGTATAGGCACATGCATGCCATGGTGCTTGCATGGAGGTCAGAGGACAACCTCAGGTGTTGGTCCTCATCTTCCACCTTCTTTGCAATTCAAGTCTTTTGTTTATCATTGCATAAACCAAGCCAGCTGGCCTATGAGTTTCTGGAAATTCTCTTATCCCTGTTTCCCATCTCACCATAAGAGCACTGGGATTACAGATGTGCACTACTGAGTTGGAATTTACAAGTTCTGAGCATCTGAATTCATATCCTCATGCTTGCATGGCAAGTAAATTACCCACTAAGCCACCTCCCCAGCCCAAATTCATAGCATTTTGAAAACATCATTTCTTTTAACTTTATATCATTTCACATGAAGAAATCAAAATAAAGAAATCATTAAAAATGGGCAATAGTGGTTTTATAAGTAGTGAGCTGTGTATTTTCCCTGTACATGTCTCTAAAAGCAGTAAAGGGATGTTTTGCTATAAAGCACAATTGACACGGATTTTCTAGCTGAAACTTGAAATTATTTACCAACTAGTTCAAAATAACCCTAAAAGTTTTCCACATTCCCATGTGAATTACTATTTACTCGATAAAACTAGGCATTTTCTCCTTTTGAAACTATCTTCACAAATACCACCCTAGGTATTTTATGCATGGAGTTTGATCTACCTTCAGAGCAAGGAAATTATATTTCAAATTCTCAGTGAAATGCGAAGAGGAACTTGCTGGTGTGTTCTGAGGGTCTGGGAGGAAAAGCCATGTATAAGCTAACAGAGCAGTGCTGAGAAAACTTCATTTGGGGCTTATTCCATCAAGCACATGTTTACCATTCATCAGCATAAATAAATGCAGAAATATAAAGTAGATGGATTGGAAGTATTTTCAGGACTATAAAATTACTATCCACCAAGCTGAGATGCCCCACATGACTCCAAACTACTCTTGAAGTGCAAAAGGGAAAATTGAATAAAATAGGATGTTAAGAATGGAACTGAGGGCAAAAGTCACAACTCAGACACCAGCAGATACCATGCACCTGAAAGGATTAATGGGAGAGAGGGACTGTGGTCTCACTGCCCCTCCTGCCTGCCCATATGATGCTCACTCAGCTGTCTCTACATCTCCACATACAGAACTTAGAAGCATTTAAAAGATGAGAGAAATGCCACAGCATTGCTGCAATGAGTCAGCACGTTAATGCTGACTCCACAGTTACCATGTTTGTGCTGGACTTGTTTGCAACCTGGTCTCCCTGCCCAATCCCAGCCTGTGCAGAAGGGCCAGTGGACCAAAACTGGTGCAGCCCTGTCCTTGCAGCTTGTACTTAATTCCTTCACATGAATCAAGGATCAACAGAACATTCCTTTCGTCATTTCAGAAATTCTCAAAGAATGTTTTGAAAATGTCTCCTTAACATTCCATGAAAATCAAAAAGTTAGAACAAAGTCATATTTACCTGCCAAATACCTCCTAACACTCTAGAACAAAATAAATATGGAAATTTCAAAGCATTTTTCAAAGCAGAAGAACATTCTTCTTGACAGTAAATCTTTTAGAATATTATCATCCAGAATTTTAAATGTAAAGTCTGAACCATCAGCATTTTCTAAGGATGGGATTAGGTGACTATATTTTTTTAAATACGTACTTTGTGTTACTCTAGGTTCTCATGTGGAAAGCATCTACTGTATTCTAAGGCACCTACTAAGTGCCTAATACACATGAACTCTTAGATTTTCCTTTAGGTTTTAATAAGAGTTTGTGATGTCCAAGGCAAAGTCAGCAAAACATTATACAGCAGTCAACGAACCAGTTTACCCACTGCATTGGACTTAAGACACAACAAGATGAAAACATCTGGACATGGAACAGCTGAAGACGCTGGAGCCGAACTACTTAGTAAACAATAGGCAGGTGAAATCAAAGACAGTGAGCAATAGCTGGGCGGGTGAGGTCAGGTTTTTGATTGGCACATGCCACTGACCCCACAGCACACAGCACTGAGTGGCCTTTGCCCAACTCCAGATCTTAGCTTATATCCTCTCCAGAATATGAGAAGAAAGGAAGCAAGATCACTAGGAACGTGACTGCCATCCCCCTTGCCAGTCTTCAGGCCAAAAAATAGAAACTGCAGTCTGCTTCTCCCCAACCTTCTTCCACCCTGGATCCATCCTGACCCCTGACTAAAAAGCTCTGTGTTGCTTCATCCAGAAAAGTTGGCAACAGTGAAAGTTTAGGTCCAAAATCACCACTGAAGGCTCTCTCTGTGATACAGTTCCCAACATCTTGTTGGCTGGCTTCCAAGTCTCAGCTCACTTTCTAAATTGAATTAATTTATATGAAATTGATCAATAGCTGCAGGATCAGCACTGTTTCATCTTAAAAGATGGCAAAATTGGCTTATTAATTTGCACAAGATAAAGACTTTTGTTCTTGTTCCTACTGTGAAAACCATATCTGTGCTCAGTGTTGTAACAGAGAGGGGCCATATAGAAAGTACAACAGGCTGCACATTTCGCTATCTGCTCTTTGATGAAGGCATCTGGCCCTCCCATAATCAGACTTTAAAATGTTTCTTGAAAAACATTCAGGAAAGAGAACAAAAATCTCTGAGAAGGCATCTTCCACATAGGGCTGAACTGCTGATGACCTTCACGAAGAAGCTCCTGCTTTACCACATGTCCCTCCACATTATTTTCTAATAAATCCTCCTTTCTCTTGTGTTCTTTTGGCTACAAAATATGTAGAAAAGAACAGAACAATGACTGTAAATTCTGCCCTGCGATTTGAAGTGCTTTCTTACTTGCATGCTGAGAAGGATTATAATGAATATTTTTGGCATCAACTGCTGATAGCAGCTTGGTACTAGCAGCACTTGATTCAAAATATCATATGATACAATAATACACAAATTGAGTGCACTGAGGGGGAGAAAATCATGCAACCTGTCATAGGTACAGCAATTTTTCATGAGTACTCGGGAGTAAAAGTGTGCATGTTGAAAACTGAACTATGAAAAATAAAAGTGTAACAGTCACAAACACCATGCAAAAAAAATTTAAATGAAACATTGCAATGTTTATGTAATCACTACATAAGTGGCTTCCTTCATCAAAAGTTTACAAAGGATCTGGCACAACCAACATACTCAAGTCACTGAAAGGCATGCACTCCAACAACATCAACTGTTCTTCCTATTGTCAGCAGTTAATTTTCTTAGAATAGGCCCCTCTGCCCTGTTTAATCTTCTTTATAATCTATTAGCCTTTTTAAAGTTGCATATTCTGAATGATTATAATATTGGAACTTCCTTATTTAACAATATTATCACAATAATAGCGAATGATTGTCATGTTATCTTTAAGAATAAATACATTGGATTGTAAGAGCCAGGGCTGGTTCATGAATGTGAGGAGGTGGAGGCTTCCAGGCCACTGGAGGCTTGCTCAGGTCTGGCGTCAAACGCAGGACCCACGTCAGCTCAACTAAACAAGGGCCCGAAGGGGAGGTGAGAAATAGGTGGCAGGCCAGCACTAGATTGAGAACTATTTGAAAATGATTGCTGCTGGGTGAGGGAGAATATGACTTACATACGACCACTGGATGGGGTGATTAGACTCCAGTGGACAAATTTACACAGAAAGATATTTGGGTACAAACACCTGAATGAATAGGACTCAGAATGTATGGCAGAGTGCATAGTCTAAGGTGGGGAAATACTGGGAGGCATGGATGGGGGACAGGGTCTGGATGTGAGTGGGAAATATTGTATTAAATTTTAAAAGCTCAATTAAAAAAAGAAAAAAAGAATACATTTCAAATATCGATTCTAAGGGCATACCTTGGACCTCACAGTATTCCCTTATTTATTTTCATTTATTATTTTTATTTTATGTGTATGAGTGTATTGCCTGCATGTAGGTGGGTGCACCCATGTCATACAATGCCAGCGGGAGGTCAGAAGAGGGAGTCAGATCCCTTGGAACTGGAATTACAGATGGTCATTAGCTTCCATGTGGGTTCTGGGAATGGAACCTGGGTCCCCTACAAGAGCAGTCAGTGTTTTTAACCAGACCCTTATTTTATTTTATTTTATTTTATTTTATTTTATTTTATTTTTTTATTTTATTTATGTTCTTCTGTTCTTATACTCTTATAACTTCTCATTTTTCTTCCAATTGCCAAACTTGCTCTTTTTTCTCCTTGATTCTATTAGTGACTCTTTCTAGTTTAATTTTTCTTTAACATTGAACATTACAAAACTCATTTTGAACCACTGAAAAAATATCCAAAAAGAATTATCCTTCCTTATTTTCATTTTATAGTGACAATGTAACACTAGTTTAAACAATCAGGGACCTATTTCTGTCCATTTGTGAGGGTTAGAAAAGCCACTATTGTTTAACTAAGGTAAGTAGATGTCAGTCCTAAAATGAAAAGCTCTCCATACTCCTTTACAGATATTTAAGTACAGGGCTAGAGGGATAACACAGCCGTTAAGGGCTAAGGCTAACAACCAAAACGTAAGTACAAGGAAGTTTTTGTGACACCCTCATCTCCCAAGCCCACAAAGGCAACAGATGGTTTCTGAGTTTTAGAGATCTCTTTGTGTTCTGTATTAAAACGTTTTGCAATAGATTGACATAGTGTAGGAGTCTGGCTCCTTATTAAAAAATCTTTCTTAGGTTTTATGCAACTTCTCCTGTACAGTATAAAATTGTGAACTGTTAGGGTTTTCAGGAGTAAAGAAAGATGAAATCATGAAATTTGCAGGTAAATGAATGGAACTAGAAACTGTTATACTAAGTGAAGTAATACAGACTCAGAAAAACAAGTGACGTATGCTCTTCCTCACATGTGGATCTTAGCACCACATCCTTGTATATGAGTATGTACTCTGATGTAATTTCAGGAACCAAGGTAATGAAAAGGAACAGGGAGTTAAAGGGAAAGAAGGAACCGAGAGAGAACAGTAGGAGACAGGTGTTACTACGGGGAAAGGGATAACATGGTATTTAAATGGTATGGGAGAGAGAGTGTTATATATGGAACTTTGGGGATATAGGGAAAGAAGGAGCTGAAGAGAGGTGGGACCATAGGAGACTGGTAGTATCAAGGGAGAAATGGGGGAAAGGGGGATAATTTAAATGGGGAAGCCATGTGGAAGGGTTAGATAGTGAGAGAGAAAGAAAAGATAAAAATGACTAAAGTGTAAAAAACAGAAGAAATCATATTAGTCCAACAACCTAATGACAAATTACACATAAAATATTTCTACATGAATTCATATGTATAGCTAAAGGCTACATAACAAGAAACAATGCCAGACAGGAAAAACTTTCCTTTGATTTGTTGGCCAGGTTTGTCCAAGAGATGCCCCAAATCACATGGACTATTGTCACAGCCCTTGATTGCCTCCCAGAACTTGAAGTTAAGACCCTACTGGTGAAGATGGAATATACTTCAGACACAGGATTTGGAGCAATGGAGCTGGAACTGACCTGAAAGCTACTTCCCCTGAAGGTTAGCTTTCATAGTTTTGGAGAGCACTACTCAAGGTGCTTAAGGGAGAATATTAATCAATGGTCCAACACCAGCTTCAAGACCAAATAACCACATCAATGACCAGCACAGCATACAACATTAGTGTAGTAGTGGCAATTTTATCTTGGGGGCAATCAACAGTTATCTAATTGAACTAAAACCACATTCAATGGGAGGAAACTCATGTGTGGTACTGTAAACATAACCAAATACACATGGCTGGAGTGGTCATAGATCTTAGAGAAAACTCCAAGACTGTCACATCCCTAAATTAATGTAATTTCTTACTATGTACAAAATGTGTATCCTTATTTTTATAGACAAATATCCCAGTCAACACTCATCAAAGAAGCTTCTTTCACACCAGAGACTATTACAGAGTTCCACAACTGGTCACATACAGACATTATGTGTGACTTGCCCAAGTCTAAGTGTCCCATCTACAATGCGACCTCTACACCTATGGTTCATAGAACATAGAACAAGGGGTAAAGAGGACACTAATGAATATCTCAAGTCTCATTAATGAACCTCTCTCATGCAACAGAGGGCCAGGAACACAAAAGGTCACAAATGGCCAAAGCATAGAGATTAAGAGTCTTCAGAATGCTGGTCCTTGGACAGGACTCCTATATGAAACTTCACCCACCCAGGCCTCAGGGACCATTGTGGAAGGGGGGGCGGGCAGAAAGATGGTAAGAGCCAGGGAGGAGGTGCACAACCATATGGAAATAGAGTCCTACGAGCTCCTGGGACCCTGCTCATATGAAGCTGCAGCAATGGTGTCAGCACGCACAAGACCCATGTGAACGCAAGCAGACAAAAACCCAGCACAGAACTGGGGAAATGGACATCAGACCTCAATCTTAGCTGAAGAAATATTGGCAACTGATTACTGCTAGATGAGGAAGAGCTGATTTTCCTAAATTGAGACACTCTAGATAGACTGTCTAGACTTCAGTAGATGAACTTACACTGAGGGACATCTGGGGACACTAACTTGACACAATAGACCTTAACACAAATGACAGAATGTATGAATTCCAGGGAGGGGGAGCATAGGAAGGTGCCGGGGGGGAAGTGGTATAAAGATGATTAAGACTGATTGAGATGTTCTGTGTGAAATACACAAAAATTCAATTAAAAAATTTTAAACAGATTAAGTGATTTTTAAAAACTTGCCAAAGGCAAATGACTCAAAATATTCATTTGAATATAAGTGGTCTTCTACTCTAAAATGTTCATTTGAATATACGTGGTAGTCTACTGTAAAATATAGGGAGATAATGCCATGAAAATCAAGAAGGATTTTTATTGAGTTTCCTTATGTCCTTTAAGTTCTGTTCCACTTAAACACACCAAAATTAGAACTAATAGTCTGAGTGTGATTTCTACAGGGACTCGGATCAGCTCGCTCATAATCAGAAAACAAACCGCAGAGCTACCTCAGTGAACTGGTGCTTTTATATTTTTAGTATGAAATAAAATGTTTAAGACACATGTATATCCTTTTTAATAACTGCCCTTTTATTTCAATTTCACTCACTTTTCAGTTAACAAATGACTGCTGATCTCAGTGGACTAACCAAGACATCCTATTGGAGTTCATTTTTAGTTTTGTTTCTCATGCACCAACATTCTATAGAATGCTTTTTCCCAACTTTCCTTCATTTGGCAGGTTCAGACTTTTATTTTATAATGAACCCTTTGTGTAATTCTGTCACCATTTTCCCTGGTGGACTCCAGACACAAGGGTGATTGCCTAATTATACTGTGCTGCTTATGAGAGTGAAGTCGTTAACGCGGCTTCTCAGATGAGCAATGTAATACGCTAAATGGAAGTTGTAAGGAATGCTCCTAGGGAACAAAGGAGCTGAAAACCTCTTAAAAACTCAGTGTCTAAAAACACATCATTTCCTTAAAATTAAGTGACTGTATTTCCAAAACACTCTAAGAAGGTGTAGAGATGAAAACTAAATAAATATGATATGCTGTTCTCTCAGTAATAAATTCTGTACCAGACACATTTTCTTGGATGTGATTCTGTTTATTTCATGTTAAAAACAAGAGCTCTAACACACTTTACCTTCCCCAAACAAATCCATCTCTCTCAGTGATGGTGACAAAGCTGTTTCTTTCTACAGGAGTAGGAAAGTCAGCCTAATCAAAGTTCAACAGTACCAAGCTGTTAGACTTTTCTAAGCATAAAAACAGCAAGATCCTTAAGGATACAATTAGTAAAATTAAATGGCTATTTACAAATTCAGCTGTTCATCAAAACAGGAAAAATGCCCATATGAATTAGTGTGCTTAGCCTGGAGTATGCTTTGGAGAAGTGATTTTAAAAAGAGGGTGTTTATAAAAATATACTTGAGAAATGAATCCAGAGGAGGAAAAATGAATGCTGCTGTCCCTGAGGAACATAAAACAGTACAGACAATGCAAAATCAGTGCAGCTGGGGCTTAGGCAGTGTACATGTTTTAAAGGTTAGAGGAGCCTTCAGCGTGTGCACAGCTTGGCTGGGCTGTGTATTTAATGGGAGCACAGAAGTGTCCTACTGCCAGGAGTGCAGACTGACAAGGAGGCAAGGGATCACAAAGAAAACCAAGTAAGGTAGGAAGCACTGCGGCTGGCTGTATTTCTCCCAGCAACTTGGCATTTCTCATCTCTGCCAGGGCAGGTGAGGGGAACCATGTGGAAAGTGGAAGGTGGGGAGGAGGAAAGAGCGGGTAAATGCAGGGGAGGAAGTAAAAACTCAGGACTGCAGAGTCTCCTTGCTTCCTTCTTCGATTCCTCCAAGCATCAGCCTTGAGACTGTAAGGGTAGCATGAAGTGGCAAGATGAGATGGGGAGCACCAGGGAAATTCTCTAAGGCTGGAAGAAGGTTTAAATACAGCAACTTGAGTAACACTAAATGTGAGGTATATTTCAGGAACATCAGGAATAAAAGCAATATGCATAGTAAACACACAAGGAAGTTGAGCCTTTAAAAGTTCACTGGTTGCACGAGTTTGCATTCCCACCAGCAGTGAATGAGTGTTCTTCTTCTCCACATCCTCACCAGCATTTGGTGTTTTCATTCTCTTGATCTTAGTCAATCTAACTGTGGTAAGATGGAATCTTAAAGTGGCTTTTATCTGCATTTCTCTAATTACTAAGGCTGTTGAGCACTTTTTATGGTGCATCTTAGCCATTTTTAATTATTCATTTGAGAACTCTCTGTTCAGATCTATATAGCCCATCTTTTTATTGGGTCTTTTTTTTTCTTGTGTCTTCATTTTTTGAGTTCTAGTATGGCAGCCCCCAGCATTGTTCTTTGTGGCCAAGATTGCTCTGGTTATCTGGGGTCTTTTGCGATTCCATATGAATTTAAAGATGATTTTTTCAAGCTCTGTGAAGAATGTCTTGGGTATTTTGATTGGCGTTACATTGGATTTATAGATTGCTTTCGGTAAGACAGTCATTTTCACAATATTAATTCTACCAATTCATGAGCATGGTAGTTTTATCCATCTCCTAGTGTCTTCCTTTATCTCTGTCTTTAAAGATTTAAAATTTTTATTGTAGCCAAAAATTCCAACCAAAAACTCCTAGAAATTATTAACACGGTCAGTAAAGTGGCAGGTTACAAAATTAACCTACAAAAGTCTGTAGCCTTTCTATATACCAATAACAAGCAATC
>NW_008357493.1:1608661-1609017 GCF_000622305.1 Nannospalax galili
AGAAAAGATGAAATCATGAAATTTGCAGGTAAATGGATGGAACTAGAAACTGTTATACTAAGTGAAGTAACACAGACTCAGAAAAAAATAGACATGTTCTTCCTCATAAGTAGATCCTAGAACCAGAGTCTGATAAATAAGTATGCAAACAGACATAACTCCGGGAACCAGGATAATGGAAAGGAAACAGGGAGGTAAAGGAAAAGAAAGAACCTGAAAGAGAAGAACAGTAGTAAACAGGCCTTAATAAGGGAGATATGGATAAAAATTGGGTTAGCTTAAGGGAAGGGGTAGGGAAGGGTATACAAGGAACCTAGTGGATAAAGGGAAAGAAGGAGCTCAAGAGAGGTAGGACC
>NW_008357493.1:1609443-1615856 GCF_000622305.1 Nannospalax galili
GGCAGAACTGGCAAAAGAAAGGAGCCAGAGGCTCCTCCCAAGCCCTTGTGACCCCTGAGGAACAGATCCTCAAATGACCTTAAGAGTAAAAATAAATCGGTTTATCTGGACCAACTGTATGGACTTAAACACTGAAAAGGAAAGTATAACCAAAGATTAAATGGGTCAACATGACTTCATAAGAGTCCATATGTATAGCGAAAGGCTACATCACAAGTAACAGTGCCAGACAAGCGGTAGCTTCTTTTGAGTTGATGGCCAGGGTGGCCAAAGGGATTCCCAGATAGAACAGGGAAAATGAACAGCAGATCCCAATCTTATCCAAAGGAATATTGACAACTGATTACCGCTAGATGAAGAACAGCTGACCCTCCTAAAACAAAGACCTCTAGATAGGCTGACTAGATTCACCAGAAGGGCAAGTAGTGGGGAATGGCTGGGGGTGCCGACAACGCAGCAGACAGTAGCAGGGATATCAGAGTATAAGGGCTCTAGTGGGGGGAGGGAGGCTATAAGAGGGTGCTACCTGGGAAGTGGGTGTATAAATAAAAAAAAGAAAAGAAAAGAAATTCATCAAAGCATAAAAATTTGCTCCTTAATAATTAGTAGATGTGAAAAACATTACCATTGAAACTTTATATCCATGCTCAGATGCCAAGGCGCTCAGAAATTAATCAACTGTGACTGGTAATAATCGGATATATAGAGATTAGAAATATATGTGCATCTTAGTGTCAATTGCATTAAAAATGAATTTTTCTCTATGAAACTGTATTTTAATAATGAAATGGAGATCTTTTTTAAAGTTTAAAACCTCATTTAATTTTATGTTTTATAGGGTTTATACTGAGTACAATATTGTATAACTGTATCAATTCAACTGTAAACCTAAAAATTTACAGCCAATTTTGAGAGAGATGCATCTTAGCTCTGGAAATTGTTGTTGAATATGTCAATGCTGTTGTAATGAAATGCTTCTTCTAATTATATGGTTATTAAATAAATATTTTTTAAAATTTTCATTGTAGAGATCTTTAATGTCTTTGGTTAGGTTTATTCCTTAATAATTTTAAGGTTATTATGAATGGGAGGGTTTCCTTGAATGCTTTTTTATGATTCTCATTATTGGTATACAGAAAGGCTACTGATTTTTGTAAGATTTGGTAACCTGCCACTTTACTGAAAGTATCAATCATTTCCAACAGTTTTCTGGTAGAATTTTTGGGATCTGTTATGTCTAATATCATATCATCTGCAAATGGTGATAATTTGACCTCTTCTTCCAATTAATACTCCTTTAATTTCCTTCTCTTGTCTTACTGCTCTTGCAAGAATTTCAAGCACTATGTTAAAAAGGAGTGGCGATAGTAACAGCCTTGTCTGGTTCCTGATTTTAATAGGACACTGCTTCCAGTTTTTCTCCATGTAGAATGATGTTGGCTATGGATTATTGTATATAGCTTTAATCATGTTGAGGTGTGTTCCCTAAAACCAATTCCTTCTAGGACTTGTAACATGAATGCATGTTGGATTTTGTCAAAGGACTCTTCTGCATCTATTGAGATGACCATGTGGTTTTCATCTTTAAGTCCATTCACATGTTTTATTACATTTATTTATTTATTTATTCATTTTATTACATTTATTGACTGATGTATAACCATCCCTGCATCTCTGGAATAAAGCTGACTTGATCATGGTGGTGGATGATCTTTTTGATGTGTGTCTGAATGTGATTCACAAGAATTTTGATGAGTATTTTTGCATCTTTGTTCATTAAGGACATGGGCCTGTAGTTTTCCCTTCTTTTGCTGTTGTTGTATGTTGATCTGATTTGGGTATTAGAGTAATACTGGCTTCATAGAAGGAGTTTGGGAGTATTCCCTCTGTTCTATCTTTTTGAATAATTTAAGCAGTATTGATTGTAGATATTCTTTGAAAATCTGGTAGAATTCTGCTGTAAATCCATTTGGGCCTGGACTTTTTTTAGTTGGGAAATTTTATATTACTGTTTCAATTTCCTTCTTTGTAATGAATCTGTTTAAGCTGTTGCTGTCTTCTTGGTTTAACTTTGATGGTGTCCATGACTTTAGAAATTCATTCATTTCTTTTAGATTTTTTAATTTAATGGAGTATAGATTTGTAAAGCATTCCCTTACAATGTTCTGGATTTTTTTTTTTTTTTTGGTGTCTGTTGTGATGTTTCCCATTTTATCTCTAACTTTGTTAACTTGGATTTGCCCTTTCTTTCTTTTGGTTAACTAAAGGTCTGTCTACCTTGTTTAACTTTTGAAAGAACCAGCTTTTAGATTGGTTCATTTTTTGTATTGTTTTCTTTGTTTCTATTTAATTAATTTCTGCTATTCTTTTTGTTATTTCTTCCCATCTACTAAGTTTGAAGTTGGTTTGTTCTTGCCTTTCCAGAATCTTGAGTTGTACTGTTAAGTCATTTACATGTGCTCTTTCTGACTGCTTGATGTAGGCACTCAGAGCTATAAACTTCCCTCCTAGGACTGCTTTTAAAGTTTCCCAGAGGTTTTGTTGTATTCTCATTCCCATTTAGTTCCAGAAATACTTTCATTTCTTTCTTATTTTCTTCTTTGACACATTCATCATTCAGGAGAGTGTTTTCTTAATCTCCATGAGTTCAAGTAGTTACTAGAGCTTATTTTGCTGTTGATTATAGGCTTTCTTGCACTGCGGTCTGATAGAATGCGTGCAATTATTTCAATTGTTTTTGTATTTGTTGAGATTTGTTTTGTGTCTCAGAATGTGGTCAGTTTTAGAAAAATGTGCATAAGCTGCTGAGTAGAAAGTGTGTTCTTTGGTGCTGGGGTGGAATATTCTGTATATGTCCGTTAGGTCCATTTCATGTAAGATGTTATTTAATTCACATGTCTCCCTGTTTATTCTTTATCCAGTAGACCTATCTATTGAAGATAGTGGGGTACTGAAGTCACCTACTATTACTGAGTTGTGGTTAATATGTATTTTATAGTCCTGGAACCACTATGGAAAATAGTGTGGAGAACTCTCAGAAAACTAAAAATGAACCTACCATGTCCTACTCCTTGGCATATACTCAAAAGACTCATCATGCTGTAGAGATTCCTGTACATCCATGTTTGTTGCTGCTTTCTTCACAATAGCTAAGAAATGGAAACAACTTAAATGTCTTTCGACTGATGAATGGATACTGAAAATGTGGTAAATTTACACAACAGAATTCTACTCAGCAGTATGAAAAGATGAAATCATGAAATTTGCAGGTAAATGGATGAACTAGAGAGTGTTATACTAAGTGAAGTAACACAGACAAAGGAAAGCAAGTGACATATGTTTTTCCTCATTTGCAGGTCTTAATACCAATCACTTATATGTGAGTATGTATCCTGATGTAACAGCATGATCTGGGAAAATGGAAAGGCACCATGAAGGGAAAGGAAAAGAAAGAGCCCAAGAGGGGGGATAGGAAAAGAGTTCGGTTGAGAGGGAAGGAGGAGGAACACACAGGGGCCCACTGTGGGGAATTCAGGAGAGAGGGGAAGGTGGGAGGTGGGTGTTATTGGGGGGAGGGACTAGATAATGTGGATTCTTGGACTTGCGAGAAAGGAGGAAGGTAGGATCGGGGGGTAGGAGAGTACAGATAAATGGATACCAGGAAGCTAGAAACGTGAGAGGGAAATGTGTTACTTGAAACCCCCTGAGAAATGCACATATGGTGCCTGAAAATTAGTACATTTGTATACCTGGGGGCTGTAATCAAAGAACACAGTACTAGACAGGAGAGACCTCCCTTTGAGTGGTAGGTGAGAGTGGTCCAAGAGACTAGTCAAAACAACACAGGCTATTGCTAGAGCTCTTGGTTGTCTCCCAGAACTGGAAGATAAGACCCTACAGCTAAAAGCAGGACATACTTTGACATAGGACTTGGAGCAATGGAGCAGGAATTGACCTGGAAGCCTTTTACCTGAAGTTTAGCTCTCATAATTTGGGAGGATACTATGCAAGCTACTAAGGGAGAAAAATCAATCAGTGATCCAACCCAGCCCTAAAGCACAGCAAACTACCTCTATTGGTGCAGTAGTGGCATTGTTATCTGGGGGACAAGTATACGATACACCACTTATCAAAGAAGCTTCTTTTTGCAACAAATAGAGACTACTTCAGAATCGTACAACTGGTCAGACACAGAGAATATATGTCTGAGAGATGCCAAGTCCTAGGTGACACATCTACAGTGGAACCTCTACATCAAAGACTGATGAAACAAGGCAGAATGGGAGTATAGAAAAAGCTAGTGCATCCCTCAACTCTCATTAATTGAAGCCTCTTATACAACAGAGGCCACAACTGGCCAAAATTTAAAGAATAAGAGACTGCAGAGAGAGTGTGTCCATGGATAGGAGTCCTATACCAAACCTCTCTCATCCATGGCTCAGGACCATTGTGGGAGAGGGTGTGGAAAGACTGTAAGAGCCAGGGTTGGTCCATGAAGATAGGGAAGCAGATTTCAGGTCAGTCACTGGAAGCTTGCACATGTGAACTTGTGGCAATGGTGACATGGAGCACAGGACCCTTGCCAATTCAATCAGACAAGGGCCCAGAGTATAGCAAGAGAAATGGGTGGTGGGTCAACCCTAGTTTGGGAACTATTGGAGATTGATTACCACTTGGTAAGGGAGAGTATGCCTTACCAACAATCTCTAGATAGGCTGACTAGACTCCAGTAGATGAATTTGCACTGGAGGACATCTGGGTACAAATGCTTGACCGGATAAGATTTAACATGTATGGTGGAACACATGAGGTCTGGTGGGGGGGCATGGATGGAGGAAGGGGTCTAAATTTGGTAAATAACTATTGTATGAAATGTACAAAAGCAAGTTTCTGTGTACATATGTATTCCATTTTTCATGTGCTGGAATTTAAGCTTAGTCAATCACTATTTTAAATCTATGTGTTCCACCACTGACATTGAAATGTCAGTATCTACTAGTTCCTACTACAGTCAAACCTGATGTGTGAATTCAACAATTACAAATGTATATTTAAAATCAAAATCAACTACACACATTAATATGAATTACGATTCTTTCAAAATGAGCAATACCCAGCATTCCTCTCTGTAGAACCTGGATCATACCTTCTCTCTCCAACCAGCCTCTGGTTGCTTCCTCAAACCTTCCCTTCCTTTCACCTGGAAACTTCAGCATCTATCCTAATTAACTTTAACTGTCAATGTGACACAGCCAAGTGTCACCTGAGAAGAGAGTTACAGTTGAGGGATTTCCAGATCAGATTGGCTTATGGGCATGTCTGTGGAGGGTTGTCTTGATTATTAAATTATGTAGTAGGACCCAGCCAACTTTAGGTAGCACATGCCCTGAACAAGTGGTCCTAGACTGTATAAGAAAGCTAGCTAACATGATCCTGTGAGCCAGCAAGCAGTGTTCCTCCATGGCTTCTTCTATACTTCCTTGGCTATGAGAGCTCCCTGGTTAGAAGTGATATTGCATGGGACAGCAAGCAGGCCTTCCTTTGGGTTTCTGTCTTGAGTTCTTGCTTTTACCACCCCCCCCGTCAGTGAGGGACTATGACCTGGAAGTGTATGCTAAATAAGTCCTTTCTTCCTCTAAGTTGCTTTTTATCAGAGTACTCTGTCATAGCAGCAGAAAAGAGACTAGAACTGCATCCTTAATATAGTTTCTTCCTCGTTTTCTTGAAAGATATTCTCTATGTCTTGATAAGCCCATGAAATCCCTGCTGGACATTGCTCTCCAAAATGCTGTATGTACCTTTTAGGTACCATAAAAAAATATGTATTCAACATCTAAACCAGCATTTCTCCACAGATTCTACAGTCCTCCTATAGTCCCTACATGCATGTCTGTGTGTGTGTTTCTGTATGTGTAGTGCCTGGTGGGGGATGGCGTAGATATACTTGTGTGCATGTGAGGAGGTCAGAGGTCAATGCCAGCTGTCTTCCTCAGTTGTTTTCCATCTTTTTTTTTTTTGAGACAGGGTTTCTCACTGAACTTGGATCTCATTGTTTGAGTTAGACTGACCATCCAGGAAGCCACTGGAATCCACCTGTCTCCATCCTCCAATGTTTGAGTTACATACTTTGGACATATGGCTTTCACATGGGTGCCAGTAATCTGAACTTAGGTTCTCATGCTTCCTCAGCAAGTGCTTTTACCCAGTGAACCATCTCCCCAGCTCCATATTATCCTTATAATCGTTTCTCCCTAACCTGTATGTTTATTCAGTTACCAACATGTGTCCATTCTATGTCCACACTGATTCTAGTATACAGATCCATTTGATGTTAAACCCCATGGTATCGTGAATCCTACATGTGTTTATTTGTATGCCATTTTAATAACTTTAGCCCAGAATCTATAGTACTT
>NW_008357493.1:1615878-1656053 GCF_000622305.1 Nannospalax galili
ATATTACCACACTGCAAGACAGTGATTTTACTTGTTAAGGCTTTTGTGTTTGGCATAATCATACACAAGAAGATATTTTTAGAGATCCTTTGCCAATCACTGATTCCCGAGTTCGCTTTTCAGTAGGGTATGTTTTCCTTTCCTGACCCCACCAGCACCTTCCCAATTCCTTGAACCTTATCTACACAAAAGTTCAAAATGATAGTCAACATATAGAAAATATTTTAAAGAAAAATAAAGGTACTGTCTTTTTCTTCATTCTTTGGGCTTTCCTCAAAATAAAATGGGAAATTGGCAAGCAGTATGTCGATTTAATAAAATGTAAATAGTCAAATCAAAGACTTCAAGCCAAATCTTCCATTGAAATACTTTTGTTTCACCCATCTACTTAATTGAGAAAACTGACCACACTGTTAAATTTTTAATTTACCTCGACTGTGTGGACACATCTATAATCAAAAGTGGCATTTTGGAACAGAATGATTCCTTGTATTTATATGGAGCTGATTTTTACAGAGTGTTCAATAAAACTTTACATAATGTAACTGATGTAGAATGACTTAAGAGAAGTATGTAAACATAATTCAATAGACAGTTATTGATTTCCTACTTTGCAAGAAAATAAAACCTGCAGCAGATTGTGTTGAAAGTATAAAAGAATAAGACATGGGCTCATAAGCAACTGCAGGAGACAGAGGCAAACGTAAATTCTTAGAGGAAGCGGACTAATCTTGGACAAGATGGGAGCGCTTTGATGTTTGAGCTCTCTCTAGCCATTTTGTGTTGCCTTACCCACCTGACTCACTCCGACTTTCTAACCAAAATCCACATCACACCTGCACTCACACAAATAAGCATAACTGGAGAAAACCACCCTGCATCTCTAGATCACTTTCAAGGCTACTATCCTGGGGAGGAAGGGGGGCAGAGGGAGGGACTTTCCAGCCAGATTACCACTAAAAATATTTCATATCTTTTTCTTCCTCTCAAAACCCTAGTTTTTGTACTCACCAAGCTCCTGCTTTATTTCTAATTTTACTGAGAATAAAGAACCCATCAGATGAACCCATACATTCCTATGCCACACCTTCTAATGACCTGCATCTGTGCCCAGGTCGGCTGTCTTTATCTGGTTCCTTTTCTTAAATGTCCAAACTTTTAGCTTCCCCAGATACATGTATTCCTTTCCCTTCTCTCCTCCCAGTTCTCTGGGCAACAATCAAAAAGGATTTCCTTAACCAGTCTATGGAAAACAGTGTTTATTCTACAACTTATAACTACAGCAGTTGCTTCCATTTTCCTGTTGTCTTTGCCCTTTTTTTCCCTTTGTTTTTATGAAAGAGTCTCATAGTCCTGCCTAACCTACTCACTATGTAGACCAACCTGACTTCAAACTTACAGAGATCCAGCTACCTCTGCCTTCTGAGCGCCAGGGTTAAAGGCATGGGTCATCACAACCAGATGTTTTCTTTATAAAATTGGTTGATATCTTGCGTGATTTATGTGCTAACTTTATGACCATGAACACAGCAATATGAAAACAGGAGGAGGTTTGACTGCCTACTTCTATTTCCAGACCTGGTACATAAAAGGAAATCAACAAATAATTGTTAAATAAGTGATTGAGTTGAAACTTGTAGAAGAATATGTATATAAATAATAAGAGTTAACACCTACTGGGTATTTGGTAGCCATGAAGCACACCGAGTGTTTCATATGTATTATCTTAGTAAACCCCCACACTCATCCTGGGGATAAATTCTTTCAATTCCCAACTTTACAGAAATTAGAAATGAGAGACCCAGTAACTCACCCAATGTCTCAAAGCCACTACAAGCAAGAGGCGACTTGAAATAGACATTCAGGCCACTTCCACTCCATAGTCCATTGCTTTTTAAAACTACTCAACATACCTCATTGTTGTTCTTGCTGTGAACCTACATAATGACCTTAATGCACTTTAAGTATTAAAGAAGCATCTGCTATTAACGTCATTAAAAATCAAACTCCATACAATAAGTTACACCCTGAAAGTAAAATCAGATTCAGAAGCCCATGTAGCTCTGAAGGTAAATTTACCAACAGATAGTTAGTACTTAGTGATCCTCATTCACTGCTTGAGAAATGGATGTTACCACCCTTGTAACTGGAATTGATACCTTCTAAGCTTAGTTCCACAAAACAGCAATGTATATGTTTGAGCTGCTATAGTTCCTGCCAAGCTATTCCTGTATCCGGTTCATCATCACCATCTGCACAAACCATAAATTAGTTTACATTACCTATGAGGATAAATAGCAGGGTTGTAGCTGACTAACCCTCTTCTCTGGAACCCAGTCTCTCATGGCTGTCTTCCTACCTAACCCAGCAAACTCTTGCTCAAAGGAGGCAGCTGCCAGAGGTGTTGCTTGGTTCAATACCTGTTCTTTTCTAGACCTGTCTTCCTGACCCAGATTCCTGGTGCTGCTCTGATTCTAAATCCAGTCCTACAATTTCCAGTATTGTTAACTCTATGTGCTGCTAGTTCTGAATGGTTATGTAATAGCTCTCTCATCAAGACTAAATAAATTTAAAATCATATTTTCAAAGTATACAGAACTAGGATTATTCTATCAGACAGGCCCAAGAAGTAAGAAAAAGCACCAGAGGGTGATCACCAGCCTTCCAGAGGAACCCAAGAGATTTGTACATGTAGGTATTTATGTTATTTGCTAGTCTCCTCCTCTGTCAAATAAGATGGACTCGAACTGAAGCAAAATCACATAGGACATTGTGGTAGCTGCCTTCTGCTCTTAGACCGCTTACTCAGGTCATGAGAACAACCAAAGCACCCTGTGGAGATGTCCACTTAGCACAAGGAACTGAAGCCTCCTTCCAGCAGCCAGCAATGATCTGCACACCCCAGGGGCAGGTTCTGCCTGGAAAAGGATTGTCCACGCAGGCAACCTACAGTGGACTGTGCCTTCAGCCTTCCCTTGACTCCAAACTCAGGAAAGATCGACAGTCAGAACTGCCTAGCTAAGACACTCACAAATTCTCAACCCACAGAAAATATGGAATGATAAATATTTATCCTTCTTTAAACTACTGAGTTTTATAGAAATGATGGGTATGCCGAAAGATAACTAAAATAATGTATGTACAGAATCCACTGCAAGGAAAACAAGCCTAAAAGATCATGAACTCCAAAGCAAGAAAAACCATGTAAAAACATTTCATTGTAGAGTCAGTGAGATTGCTCAGCAGTTAAAAGTGTGTGCTGTGAAGTCTAACAGCCTGAGTTTAATCCCTGGGACTCATACAGTAGAAGGAGAGAAACAACTCCTGCAAGTTGTCCTCTGACCTCTATCCCCATGCCATGTCACAGGCCCACATAATATACATACAAACAAATAAATTGCTCTAGTTTGCTTTCTGATGCTTTGATAAACACCATGACCAAAAGCAACATGGGGAAGAGAGGGTTTATTTCAGCTTATACTTCCATGTCATAGGGCATCATTGAAGGAGGTCAGAGCAGGAATTCAAATAGGAGAGAGGCGGGAGCCATGGAGGACTGTTGCTTACTGGCTTGCTCCCTCTAGCTTGTCAGCTAGCTTTCTTATGCAGCCCAGGACCCACTACCTAGGAGTGGAATAGCTCACAAATGGGCTGGGCCCTCTTACATCAATAAACAATCAAGAAAATGCCCCCACAGACGTAACCACAGATCAATTTTGTCAAGGCAATTCCCCACCTTAAGACTCCTTCAGGTAACTCAGGGCTATGTCAAGTTGGCAGCTGAAACTAAGAGATAAATGGTTTTTTTAATTTATTATTTTATGTGTGTGTGTTTGTGTGTGTGTGTGTGTGTGTGTGTGTGTGTGTGTGTGTGTGTTGCCTGCATGTAGGTAAGTGCACCCGTGTCGTGCAATGCCTGCAGAAGACAGATGAGGGCTTCGGATCCCCTGGAACTAGAGTTATGGACAGTTGTTAGCTGCCATGCGGGTGCTGGGATTCAAACTCCGTTCTTCTGCAAGAACAGTCAGTGTTCTTAACCACTGAGCCATCTCTCTAGCCCCAAGATAAATGTTTTTTTTTAATTCAATATAGCATTGAAAATAGATTTGTTATATAAAATGAATCAGTAAGAATTTGTCTTTCGTGAAGTTAGAATGTTTACTATGAGTTTCTCCAAAGGCAGCTGGGCAATATTTTCTGACCTTCAATAAAGCTCTAAAAGCTGATGCATTTCAATGAATTCATGAAATACCCGAATGGTGGAAAACAAGGCTCTAAAGACTGAATTCTGAACTCTGAAAAACATTAAGAAACATAAGGTGCTGGTGTTCATGCAATAGCCACAATCTAAAATATTATGCTTATGACTTAAGTGTAGATTGCCTGGGAGATAAAGCGATGCAGAAATAAAAGGTGCAAGATGATGGTCAGGACATGGCAGCAGAGGAAAATAGCCTAATCAGGACCACCACAGAAATACACCTGAAGACTGAAATCTCGGTACTCAGGTAGAATGCCACTGTAGTTGGATCTGTACTGTAGTTTCTTAGGTAATTTTAAGTTTGCTTCAAGAAGCCAATCAGAAATCTGAACACAGCCACTACACACCAAATTTCCCCCAGTCTCAGCTGATCCTTCTGTCTCCTGGCTAACAGCATCCTCCTAGAAGTGTTGTTAAAGAAAGCGACTTGAGGGCTGGCATGATCGCTCAGTCAGTAAAGTGCATGACTTGCCAGCACAGCACAAGGACCTCTCAGTTTGAGCTCTAGACCTCAGGTAAAATGTTGGGCATGGTGATGCAGGCGAATAATCCCAGATCTGGGGAGGTGGAACCAGGAGGATTCCTGGGGCTTGCTGGCCAGTCAGTTAGTCTAATTAGTGAGCTCCAGGCCAGTGAGAAATCCTGTCTCAAAAGGAGGTGGATGGCATTTCCTGAAGATGACACCTAAGGTTATCCTTCAGCCTCCACATGTATGTGTACATGCAACACACACGTACCCCCATGCATACACACACATACATGTATTAAATTTTTCAAAAGAAAGTAATATGAACCAGGTGGTCCCAAAGTACTAATCTCAGGCAGTATTCAGATTTTCAAGTAAAGAGAGGCATGTCTGTACAGGCATAATATACAGAGACACCTAAGTTCCATCAATATTTACTTTGCTCTTGGTATATCACAGATTTTAGAAAATAGGGTTATAAATCTGAAAGAGAAGACAGAAGAACTAAAATAATATTTGGCTTCTCTTTGGAAGCTCTAGGGAAACATTTAGAAGATAAAAGTTAAATTTTTTCAATGGCCAGTCCTGCCATCAAATAAGGCATTTAGCATTCATCTCCTCCTGAGGGACCCACAACTCATTTTGTCAGAGATGTATCTCTTTGATGCTTCCCTAGAAATTAGGCTGTCAACCCCTAGGGGACTGTAACTGTGTCTATTTATGGTTCTGCCTCTGGCCACAAGGTTTTCTGTCCTGTGTTAGGCCAATAGATAACTTGTGATTGGCATATTAGATGTTGAGAGAAATGTTCATGTTTGTTTTCAAACCCACAGGCTAAAATACAGCCAACACTCTTTGCATACACATCTTCAGTCGGGCAGTGCATGAGGCTCCAAGGAGCTCGCAGTCAGCCAAAGGCACACACACACAACTAAGGGAAGAAGGGGAATTATCAAATATTCTGAAAGGAAGTAAGGGACAGACCAACTGAACAGGACACTACAGGAAAGCTACTATGAAAACAATGAGCTTTGAGCTTGGTCATTAAGAGATCATATGGACAGGTAAGAGAGAACTTCACACCACAAACTTATGTTTTCTACAAAACGAGACTGCAGGCCAGAAACACTGCCAAAGCAGTTATCAACAAGTAACCATGTGTCCAGGGTCCATGAACTGGAAGCATGGACAGACAAGGCCTGTCTTCTCTTACAGTACTCAGGCCTTTGCATCTTTGGAACAATGGACTTTTGAGTTCTTAGTATGCTTGGTTTGAACTGTTCACCATTAGTCGGGTTCACAAGCCAAAGTCAAATGTTTTATTCTCTTTTTGTTTAATTGGTTCCCTTTCTCACCGTTTTAGGGGGAACAATGCCTACCTACTGCAAAGTTAACTATATCTTAATCCTTAGAACTGGTGCAAATATGATCATTGATGACACGGAAAATTCCGCAGGTATAATTAAGGTTAAGAACCTCACTGAAGATGGAACTCAGTTGCTAGAGTACCAGCCTAGCATATCAGAGGCCCTGGGTTCAATCCCCAGCACTGATAAACCAGGGTGGTGACACACAGGCCTGTAATCCCATTACTCAAGAAGGGGAGAAAAGCAGAAGAATCTGGGATTTAAGGTCAGCCTCAGTCCATTCCTGGCCTTGCTGGGCTCCTTGAGACCCAGCCTCAAAACAGCAAGAACTACTACTACTGCTACAGAAAAGGTTAGGACCTTGAGATGGAGAGAGCCCATCGTGCAAGTGGCTCCAACCTAGTCCCAGAAGGCCTTAAAAGCAGAGAACATCCCCGATCCTGTTCAGAAAGAGGCAGCGGGGGCTGGAGTCAATGCTCTACTGCTAGTTCTGAGGTATAGGGGACTATGTGAGGAATGCCACAGAGGTTTCTACGAAATGAGAAGGCTCTCAACCTGCAGCCAGCAAGGCAACAGAGACTCAGTCCAGCAAACACATGGAATTGTCTGCTAACCTCCAAATGAGCAGGAAACAAACTCTCCCTTAGAGTGTCCCAGATAGGATCACAGGCTGCTGACACCTGGATTTCAGGAAGTGAGAACCTTGTGAACCCCTGACCTGCAGAACTGTAAGATAATGAATTCCTGTGGTTTCATGCCACTAGATTTGTGGTCATTTGTTATGGTAGCAGTAGGAAACTAATATGTCAAAGCACTCTGTTTTTTTTTTTTTTAAAGTGGAGGTGTAAGAATAAACTTGTAAACACTGCACGAAGTATTGTTACAATCACACCGCTTATTTTTATGGGTGAGTTCTGCAAAGGAACAAGGAGCAAAAGCCATGATAAGACCTATTATTTCTTGAGAAGCTACCAGTTATTGTACCAAATGCATCACATAGCAATATTAATTGTTAATGTTTCAAGCATAGGAAAATTATGTTAACATGTTATAGGCACTTCCTAAGTGCTTTGCATAAAGACAGTCATTTAATCTCCACGGTAAATTTATAAGGCAGCATCTATTATGATCTCCATTCCACAGATGAGGAAACTGAGACCCAGGGGACACAAGGAGGGTGCCAATGTCTCAAGCACAGAAAATCACTTCATCTTCTACCAGCTGTCTCAAAGAATCATTTATGAGGAGCACCCTTCTGATAAGCACACCCCATTCACTAGCACACCAGTGCTCAGATAGCACTCCATCTTTCAGATGAGCTGAGAAATGTTGAGTAGCTCGCCCAGTGCCTCACAATGATCACACAGGGAACCTAAAGTTGGAACTGACCTCATAGAGGAACTCCCAGTCATTTAGTGTGTTTCAGAAAAATCTCAGGCAGGCTGGACTTCTCTGGAAAAGTACAGGTACATCTCTGAATCCTTAGAGGCATATATCCGTCATTGATGATAGTGGAGAAACTTCTCTCAAGCAGTGGGAGAACTACATACATACCCACTGGAGAACTCAGAGTATTTCTTCTGACAGTAAAGACCTTCCATCACCTTTGCTCTTTTCAAATACAACCATGATTAGGAAACTAAAGAAATAGTCACTGAGCACCTCCTGGGTGTAGATCAATAAGCTAAGCACTCTCAAACATCCTAACAGGTATAATTTGTCAGAGTATATTAATGCTAACTTTCAAATAAAAACAAAGGAGTTTCAATGATCTATTACAGTACAGGCAGTCATCACACTAAAGAAATCATAGAATATACAGGGGAAGAGAATTTTAAAATGCAGTCAAATTGTCAGGATGGTCTCAAAAAATTCAATGTGATGATACCAGGAAAAAAAAAGAATTGGTCAAAAAGTGGGCAGGTTCAGTTTCTGGTATCTGCTCCTCCTGAGTGACCTGTACAGATCTCTTCATGTGTTGACCTCAATTGCCTCATTTGTAAAACAAAAAGATTGGGCAGCGAAATATCAAATTTCTTCTTAGAACTCATTTGTATGTTGCTGCTCTTTGAAATCTGTCAACCTGCCTATGCTCGAGGGAGATGTTTGCTTCTGTCTGGGTGATGGACAGATGCTAGACAGCAGAACTGAAGATTTGGTGTGGGGCTTGGTACACGGAGGAGGGTGGTACCGGGTGCAAAAGATGGCAAATATCCAAACCCCAGTCAGCCGTTCATGTGAATGCATATATATTTGCATAATCTTATATATAAATAAAACCAGACCCTGAAAAAAAGAGCACTCCGACGTATCAGCAAAAACGTAGTGTGTTTTCCAAGACCTGAATTAAAATGGGACACCAGAAATAGTAACCTTGCTAAGTAATGGCAGATGTACTTGACACTTGGTTAATGGGATTTAAAGGAAAGTAAACATGCACCCACACAATTGCATGCATGCATATCATACACACACACACACACACACACACACACATACACACACACACATACACACACATACACACACACACACATTCCCCAGCACAGCTATGAGCCAGAACTCCTGCTCCTTCACATGCAGCAGGGAGCCTCTCAGCACAGTCCTATTATGCAAGCTTGCTGCACTGCAGCAAACTCACTCAGCATGCCTGGAAACTCTACCAGGTTTCTCTCCAAGCATGAGGGCGGCCCTGGACCTCTTCCAAACCCCAATGCTGTTTTCATCTAGGTAAAGGCATTCGTTTAACGGGTTGAAATGACAGACTGTCAGCCTGCAGTAGGTGTTTCTGGGAAATGCAGGTCCATAGCACATACTGCAGTACCTGGGAGCAGAGGAGAGTCTGCCTAGAACCTACTACAAAGCAATCAAAGAGACAAGAAAGCTGCCTTTTGTGTCCCATCAGTGATGCTTCTTATACAAAAGGATCATTAAATTTGGTCACAAAGCATAGAATCAGGAGAAAATAAAATCAGTAGTAAACTGCAGAAACCAGGCAAACACTGCAATGTTCAGTAAATGGCAGACTAAAATTAGTGTTATCTATTTCAAAATTGCAACAGAGGAAGCCGTTAGAAATTCACCCTTGAAGGGATTATGCTAATGAATTCTACAGTGTGGGATAGCATCTTCTTAGAGGATATGTCCTGGCTAAGTTTTCTTTCCCCTCTTTTATGTATGATGTCAGGGACCTGTCTGAATCTTCATCCTATATTTTGCTGAGTCTCTGAACTTCCATCATTCTTGAACCAGTTAAATTTGCATCTAACAAACTCAGGAAAAGCCATTGCTGGGGTCTCCATGACCTATCATCTTTCATAGCTGCATACACACCTCTCATGAAAGAGGTACTTGTCCACAAACATCTCTGAGTGACTCTAAGTTATCACTTCACCAATTTAAGCCTTGTTTTTCTTACCCCACATTGAGAAGGATGCTGCTTTTTAGCTCTGTGATTCTGGGACTCGTTTACCTTCAGGCTTTGAATTGGGAGAACTTTGGGAATAGTGCTTTAACTCTAACAAGTCCAGAGAAAGAAAATAAGGGTATTGAAAGTAAAGTTTTATTCTTGCCCTATTTGATGTTGGTTAAAGTGAAACACACAGGAAGATAACATTCCCACATTTCCATATTGCTCTTTTTTGCTTTTCTTTTCTTTGTTTGAATTACAACTACTGAAAAGGAAAAATTCTGACAGAATCTGATCTTTTCCAAAATGGAAGTAACCTTGAAGATGAGGAGGAAAGAAGGGAGCTGACAAATATCAAAGAAAAGAGTTTACCTTGTGAAATAGAATGGAGTCTTTTCTGGAGTACATGTCCACAAAAGGGCCTTAAAATGTCTTTCTGGAGTAGGAAATAGAAAAAAACAATAAATAAAGCTTTCCTTCTCTGTGTGTGTGTGTGTGTGTGTGTGTGTGTGTGTGTTACCTGTCAGAAAATGCCTCTTCCTCAACGTACAAAGCAACGAGCTTCAAGGTGTAGAAAAAGAAAATCTGATCTCCATGAGATTTAGTGTTCCTGGTCTCAGGAGTGAACTGATCACTTGGAGACAAATTCCTGACCAGATTTTTCCCCCTTTGCGGGTAGAAAGAGACTGCCAGGGTGTCATGAGAGCTGCATCCAGGGTTTGACCTAATTGCAGCCTGTATCTCTTCATGATACCAGCCTTACCTCTATTGATATTACTAGCTGTGGTATTACTTCTGTTCATGTTTATATACATACATCTATGTATACTGTGCACACATGCAGACACACAGTCACATGCTTTCAAAAGATGTGACCAGTCATTTAACTAGGCTACTTCTCTAACTGCACTTTCATTCAGTGTTCTTCCGTCTACTATGCTCCACGTGGACCAAGAAGAGGTTATTTCTTCAGGGTAGGAGGAAGGATGCATGTGGATATGGTCCTGAGGGAGAACTGAGATGTTCTTTTCTGAGAAGATCATGAACAGATGACATTGCATTAGGGGTTTCTCATGCCCTGGTTTCTGAGCTCTGGAGAGTTGAGCTGTATGATCTACAAGGTGCAGTTTTCTGATGAGTGCTGAATAAAACAATTTCTCTATGTGAATTATTCAAAGCAAAACTAAGCGTTGTCAATGATGCTCCCAAGAAAGTATGGTATCTTCATTGTAAGCAATGACTCCTCCACTGGCAAGCATCCCCGATCCCCATAGCTGAGTCTGCCTGATTTTGAAATCACTTCATATATTTGGGACACGTTGGAAATATGGAAAAACACTACACTATGCCCAGTATAGCCAGACATTATGGCTCCTGTCTATAATCCCAGCATTCAGGAGTCTCAAACGGGAGTACTGCAGTGAGTTCAAGACTAGACTGGGCTACCTAACAAGACCCTGAAAACAAAAACGAAAAAACAAACAAACAAAAAAATCCATACAAGCAAACAAATAAGAACCCTGCTATACAACGGTATTTTCATACTACCAATAACCGAAACCAGAGATGTGTAAAGGATAAGAGAAGGGAAAGTAAGCAGAAAGATTAAAAGTCAGAAGAAATTGAAACATCTATAAAGCAAACTATATACTTGAGGCTCAGAAACAAATCAGAGGAGGGGAACAGAAAGAGCCAGAGGACCAGGATGCCTGATGCTAGATGGTGTCTTCTAGACGTGACAGGGAATCTTCACCCATGACATCTCAACAGTGTGGCTCCCTAAACAAGACCTACATAATGACAACACCAGTTGATATGTCAATGTGGACAGAGGAAATTTCACAAATGTGCTGCCACTAGATGAAGAGCTATAGCATATCAGCTGCAGGCTAAAGGAGGAGAATTAGTTTACTCCAGAGACAAACTCCCTGATCGTTATCCCATACCAAGTGGTCAGCCCTAAACATGTGTATATATGAGCAGCACTAAATTGATTCAGTATATTGTGTGTGCATGCATCTGTGAGTGTGTGTGTGTGTGTGTGTGTGTGTGTGTGTGTGTGTGTGTAAAAATATTAATCAAGGCAGAAGTCACGAAGTTGAGAGGGAGTGGGAGGGGCATGAAGAAAAGTCTGAGGGTTGAAGAAGGCGGGGTAGGAGTGATGCAAGTATACTGCTCATATATGAAATTGCCAAAAGTAATTTAAACTTTTAAAAAGCCAGACAATAGCAAAGTTTCTTAAGGAACCCAATGTGTGCACAATGTGAGAAAAGCTATTTAAGATGAACAGGGGATAGCGCCATCTTCTCAAATATCCTTGACCAAAGGTGGGAGCAGGACATGTTGTCTCCTTCCCTAGATATTTCTTGGAAATTCAAAACATTTGTGAAATATAACAGTAAGTAGAAAGCTTTCTTTGTGCTAAAAAGTGTTTGTAAATATTTAGGTAAGTCATACAGAAATGACTATTTGCACAGTGTTAGGGGTCTCGTGTTCTCTAATATCAGTGAGATTTAGTTCACACAATGTACTATTTCATATTTACAGGTTAATAAATTTGAATATAGCAACCAAGCAACCTGAGTTTTGGTTTGGTTATGTTGTGAAGTATTCTTATTGGGTTTTTTTGAGAATTTCATGCAATATATTTTGATCTTATTCAACCCCAATCCTACTACTCCCCAACTTCATGTCCTCTATTATGATTTGTCTTTTTAAAAGCCTATAAAGTCTAATTTGTATTCCCCAAATGCTCTTGGGTGGGTGTGAGTCCATCCCTTAAAGTCTGGTAAACTACTAAGCATCACAGCCTTAAAGGAAACTGACACTACCTCTCTCAGCAGCTATCAATTGCCGATTGTTCCTCAGTTAGGACTAGAATATCTTGCCCACCTCTACCACCCATGCTGGGTTTTTGTCTGGCCTGGGCTTGCACAGGTCTTATGCATGCTGTCACAAGCACTGTAATAAGTTACATGCTCTGACTTTCAGTTCCCTATTCACTAATTAAAGGATCCTAATCTCTTTGAGGTTGTCTGTGATAACTTGTGGAACCATTATTGTCCTATATTTTGTAGTCTGGGTTTTCATTACATTGCATAAAAAGTAATATGCAAGACTTAGATAAAGATCAGTAAGCCCAGCTTGTTTGTTGACATAAAAGTGAGAAAAGTATATCTGACGTTGTAAAGAACTTGTTCAGCAACTTCAGTCTGAACAATACTCACACCTTTTCAAGGGGTTTCATCTACACTGTCGCATCCATTCTTATCAGACTTTGGAAGCTCATATTCATCACTGTTTTACCAATTGGATAATCCACTGATTATTCAAAGTCACTCAAAACATTTCACATACAAAGATAAATAGGGAGGCTGAAAAGATGCCTCCATGGTTAAGAGCACTTGCTGGTCTTACAGAGGGCCTGAGCTCAGTTCCCAACACCCACGACAAGTGATTCACAACTACCTGTAATTTCATATCCAGAGAATCTGATGCCTCTGGCCTCTATAAGCACCCCACACACAAGTGCACATACCTACATACAGATACACACACATACACATAACTAAAAATAAAACTCAATATTTAACAGAAAATCAATAGGATTGACACTTAACTTATAGGTTGAAACCGTGTATATTCCACTAGAAATATAACTCAATGCTAGAGTGGTTGCCTAGGTTCAATACCTCAGTACAAAACCAAAACAAAAGCAAAATACCTTAAGCTTCCTATATTCTGTGATGAATCCAGTCCACCAGAAGTAGTATTCCTTATGAGCATCTATTAATGGCAATATTCCATTGCACCATCAACGTGGCTATTAGGAATCACCTCCTGGGTGGCTTAAGTGAATCAAAACATTAAGTACCCGCCCTAGGAAAAATACCAGTCATTATTTATAATTGTCCGGTTCTTACCAAGAAGCTCTTGTTGATAATTTTCTCCCATTAACCATATCCTCAGAACATGCAGAAAACCAAGAATCTAGCCCTTACATCCAAGCCCTGGCTCAGGTCTGGCTCCTGCCCTCCAAGTCCTTATCTTGCAGAGTTCCCCTGGGAGTGATTCTGGGGTTGTGTGAGAAAGCTGCTAGGATAAAAAGGAAATTCAATACGGACAAAGGCAAAGGAGTCCTCTCCCTTGGCCAGGAGACTTGTAGGCCAGCCTGTCCTTCCTGAGCCTCAGCCACAGGAGAAATAGAGTCCAGCGACAGCAAAGTACTTCCAGGGCAGTGAGAGACACACGTTCTATGGGAGGAAGGGAGCAAGGAAGGTTAACATTCATTTGTCCAGTGATCAATTCAACAGTGAGTTAGAGCCCAGCTCTGAACAGGACCCTGAACCTGTAAAACACAATCCTGAGCTTGGAATAACCCACAGGTATACTCACAGCTACATTTCATTTATGGACCTAGGACTTTCATATTCATAAATGACTAGAGAGGCAGAGAACTCAGAAAATGAGTCTTAGAAGGTACTACTTAAACTTCAACTTGAAATATAGTTTCTCATTGGAGCTTGTGGAAAGGCCTTCTAGTCATGGGAAACAGTACATGAGAGAGCATATCATCACTCATGAAAGAGCTGGGATTTCACAGGAAGTAGTAAAAATGCTAAGGTACCCAGACATCCCTCAGTGCAAGTTCATCCACTGGAGTCTAGTCAGCCTATCTTTCACTGAGGGGCATCTAGGTACACAAGCTTGACTTGATAGGCCTTAACATTATGACAGAATGAATGAAATCCAGGTGGGGGAGAGGCTATAGGGAATAGAGATGGGGGAGGAGGTATACAGATGATGAAGATGCTCTGTATGAAATGCACAAAAAATTCAATAAAATATACATTAGAAATAAGTATTTTGCTTTGAAAAAAATGCTCGGGTAGAAATTGCGATTCAAAACCCAAACAAGCAGCTTCAGAGTTCTCAAGTAATGTAGTGTATGCCTAGAATCTCAATGCTTGGAAGGCTGAGGCAGGAAAATGTGGAGTTGGAGGCCAGCCTGAACTACGTAGTGAACCTCTGTCAGGAAGGAAGGAAGGAAGGAAGGAAGGAAGGAAGGAAGGAGAGAAGGAGGGAGGAAGAAAGTGCCCTAGTTCTGTCTTTTACGAATAGAGGCTCAAAACATTTCAAGTTCTGTGTTCTAATAGATTTTCAAATTAGTAAAAATGACATAAAATGTCAATATCCATTTTCAACCCAAAGAGAAATAATATTTTCTTTTAACTAAAGAATAGATTTATCAAAATCCTTCAGATTAAGTTCTAAACAAAAATCATGTTTCACATACCCGCAAATGGAAAAATAACAGTATCATACAAACCCCTCCCAAGTTGGGCTCACAAACTAACACAGGGCTGTTTAAGATAGGCACATAAGCTTTAAACGGCAATGAATAAACAATAATTTTTGAATATTAATTTCCTGAAATTGCCAGACTTGCTTTCCATCACTAGGACAGAATGTGCAGCCCCTATACAACCAGTCTGCCAGTCTGAGACCAGAAAATGCAGCCAACTGGATAAAGACTGCCAAGGTCTTTATCCCATTCAAGGAAACACGCCCAAGCACTCCAGGGCATTGTAAATCATTTTCATGAAACATCATATATTGAACAGAAATGATTTGCTTTCTGAGAAGTTAATTGAAAAAATAACAGAAATTTCTTTCTATGGCTTATATATTAATAGGAAACCTACACTGAACCAAAGTCAGTAATATTATGATTTACCTGACAAAGTCATTCAAAAACTGAAGCCACGAAAACAGTGTATTGATGTTTTACTGAGTGAGAAGTATATTTCTCTCCAATAGCTCAAGGCATGTATTACATGCACAGATCAAGGAACAGTATTCTGTACTGACCTCTTACTTATTCCTTCAAAATATGTCCTCAATTCTGCTAGACACATTTCCTTAACTAAAGGAACATGCCGATGTTTTCACAGGGTCCTTCAACCATCCTAGAATAAGTAGATTTCTATATTTTCTAGGTATTGTGCCTGGTATATGTATCCACCAATTCCTGCCCTCAGAGAGCTAACAGTCTAGTTTTAGAATTATCATAGTAATTTGCAAAGCCATTATTCATACAAAGCACGCAAAACAACTACTTGGTGAATAAACAGGTGGATGGATATACAAATAGATAAATACCAATCACCCTTTTAAAAACATTTATGAAATTGCCTCTTTCAGTCTAGTTTTTTGGCTTTTAGTGAAGTGATAGGAACTATTCACAGGTTCCTGCACTGACAATGAATTAGGCAGCATTTTATAATACATTTCATAGTACACACCTCTGAAGTTTAGAGTCCCTTGTAGGCAAAGTGAATTAAAGTGTGCGTGTATGTGTGTGTGTGTGTGTGTGTGTGTGTGTGTGTGTGTGTGTTTTGGAATATATGTTTGGAATTTTACTTACAATTAGCATATAAGATTAGATACCATTATGACATTTTTGAACAAAGTATGTTTTAATAGCAGAAAAGAATTGCTTAGTGTGTATTGACTCTAGGAATTTCTTACTAGAAAGCTCTGAAAGCATGTAATTGGCTACATTGATCAGAAAGGTTAGATGTTGATGGATACTGGAGTAAATGCAGTTTTAACTGATCTTGCTTCTACTGTCTTTAGCTATAAAATTAAATATGTATAAAATATACCATATATATAAACTATATATGTGCTCATACATCATACACTGTATCACTATATACATTGACATATAACAAAGTGTCTGAACAATACCTATATACATATAGACAAACATGTATATGCACACATACATATGTTTATCTGTGTTTATATATTTTGGAATACATTATATGTATTGCATGGGCACTATATACTACACACTTATAAACATGACTTTTATAATAAATAGGCAAAAGAAATGAGTAACAAAGATAAAATATCATAACACCTTCTATTCCTCATTTTGCCAAAAGAATACTTTTCAAAAGAAACACTGATTTCTTTGAGTCGGTTACATGTATAAATGACAGATCACTTCCCAGGAGCCTCCCAGTCTGGCCCTCACTGAGCAAACAAGTCTAGAACCATTGTCCCCCAAATCCTAAGGGCTCAAGAAGCAGTACATCCACAAAACCTCACCTGTGAGCAGAACCTGTAACACTTAGCTGTGGTTTTCAGATCTGACTTCCTTAAGCTGAACGAGAGCTGGCACTGTAAACCCTTTATCCCTAACCATCTGGAACTCAGTAGAGTCCAAGTCAAGCCTCATCACAGAAGAAAAGGGGTCTCAATGATTTATTAGTCTATTAAGGTAAATTGAAAATGCATTTTCTTTTAAGCTGTTTTGTTATCCCCCTTGAAATGGTTGAGGATCTCCTAGCATATCAAACTATAGTTGGAAATTTCTGCCCCAAATACTATACCTCTAAAATACATTATACTGGGTCCTGTGTCCCTTAGGGAGAATCACAGGCCTGAATTAAACTAGGTAAGACCTCAAATGCAGCAAGGCAGTGAATATAACACAGATTTATTGAAGTCTTAATTCCCTCTTCTTGCTTTTGAAGCAAATTATTCCCTTCTATCATATCCCAGGATACTATAAAAAAGAGCCCTGTTGTATATTATATTACACTCTTTCACGCATACACCAGCACTGTGAAAGAGCAGAAACTGGGACATAACTACTTGGGTGCATAATAAATACCAAGCATCCCATAGCTACACTATTCAGAAAGGGAAAAAAAAAACCAACAACAACAACAAAACAACAAAACAAATCCTTCAGCCAGTGTATCCAGTTAGGGAAAATACACACTGCCAAAACTCAAGGGTTTAAAGCAGAAGGTGTCCCTGGAGTCCCATATTAAACTCACAGGACTGCAGCATATCATAAATTAACAGATAGATAAGTTTTATACCCATAGGAAAAAATTGGCCTCTTGGTTCTTAGACTCTGACCTTTTAGCCATAGTGTTCAACCACATTTTCATGACATATTTTTATGTAGTTAATAGTAATGCGTGTCAAAAGCCAAAACTTTGAGTTTTCAGATAATACATTTTCAATAAGTTAAACCAGCATTAGTGTTAGACCACCATCAGTGTTAACTTTCCAACCTCACTGTGCACAGGCATTCCAAAAGATTTCCTAGCACGAGGGAAAGAACAGCAAGAATGGAACATGCAGAAGGGAATATCTTTTTCATACAAGAATAAAGCATTACTCACATTCCCTGTGCAATTAAACACATTAAAACATTGACAGCTGAATATGTGGCATACCCCTGTCATGTCAACTCCCAGGAAACAGAGGCAAGAGAGTACCTTGAGTTCAAACCAAGCCTAGACTACACTGTGAGTTCCAGGCCAGTCAGATACGAGATGAGACATTCTTTCTTTTCTTAAATTTTTTCATCTATTTATTTTGTTTTATGTGAATGAGTGTTTTGCTTGCATGAATGTAACTTCACCCCCCATTGTTCAAAGACTGTGGTAGCCAGAAGTTACTGGATCCCCTGGAACTGGAGTTACCTAGCGTTGTTAGCCCCTTTTTTTTTTTTTTAATAAAAAAAGTGTGTGTGTGTGTGTGTGTGTGTGTGTGTGTGTGTGTCTCTCTCTCTGTTTTGGAGCAGTGGCTCAGCTGATAAGAAGACCTAGGTTCAATTCCCAGCACCCACATATAATGGCTAATAACTGTCCATAACTCCAGTTCCAGGGGAATCGGACACCTTCCTCTGGCTTCCATGGGCTTTACATGACATGGATGAACCTACATCTATGCAGGCAAAACACTCATACACATAAAATAATAATAATAATAATAATAATAATAATATATGAATTGAGACTCAGGACAAAGGTCCATACATTTATAAGTTGCCTGAATTCTTTTTGAATCATTTTTGTATATAAAATATTTAATATGGGGGGCTGGAGAGATAGCTCAGTGGTTAAGAGCACCTCCTGCTCTTCCAGAGGACCCAGGTTTGAATCCCAGCACCCACATGGTGACTAACAACTGTCCATAATTCCAGTTCCAGGGGCTCCAGCACCCTCTTCTGGTCTTCACAGGCACTGAACAACATGAATGCCTTTACATATATGCAGACATAATACTCACAAAATAAAAATACATAAATCGAAGAAACTAAATTGTTGGCATGTGGTTTTTCACCATGATGTTGTATTGCTTTCTTTTTTGTCCTTCAAATCCTTAGAGAAGACTGCATTGAAAACAGAATTCTTTTTAATTTTTGTTTGTAGTGCTAGAGACTGAACTCAGGGCCTCATATATGCTAATTAGGCAAGCCCCAGAATTTTTTTTAAGTTTTATATTGCTTTATTTTAAAGGTCTTTTTTCATGTGTATGTGTGTGTGTATGTGCACATGCATGTTAGCCAAGGAGGCCAACAAGAGGGTGTCAGATTTCCTGGAGCTGGAATTAACAGGCAGTTGTCTCTTGACATTCATGCTGGGAACAAAACTGAGGCTCTTTGGAAGAACAGAAAGTTTTCTTAACCAATGAGCCATCTCTCAAGCCCCTTAAACTACTGTTTTGGAAGCTTACCATGCATCCTCTGAGGCCCTTGAGAGATTATGACAAAAATAATGTAACCCTTCCTCAGCGTAATCACTGTGATAATCAGTATTACATGCTAGCATCTTTCAGGATGGAGATGAGGAAGAACAACTCCATCCTACTCCCACCCATTGTGATCCATTCCTCCCCTTGCAACTCATGTCACATGATCATTTTCCTTTGGAAATGTGTGCTATGCAGAAAGAAAGCTCCTTTCAGACCTCAGTCTATCTCTAGCAAGGATGCACTTAACTTACACTAGCCCTGCTAAACCTAATCTGCAATAAGCCATGAACGCTCACCAAGCAACTCATTACCTTGTGAATAAAGCAAGAGTAATAAGTCTAAGTGAGACTCTCAAAATCTTCCTATAAGTGAAGCATCTGAGGAACACGTAAATATTGCACCATCCATTCTACAAGTCCTTTATTCCTACATTCTCTTATATTCCTTTTTTCCCCTTCATTCCCATCTGTGCTTTAGACCATACAAATCATCATTACAAAGTATCTCCAAATAAAAGGAGATTTTAAATCCACATATAGTATGTACCAATTAACACATTCTCTGCTCCTTGCCACTTTACCCAAAGAGAACTTAAACATGTCCCATTCTTTTTCTGTCTTTCTCCTTGTTATAAATGACTTCACCTTGATATAAATGAATATCCTTTATCTGCATAGCTTTGAGATGTACTGATTTTTCTATATATTTTCTTACTAACAGTCTCAGGGCTCCCCTCTTCACTACTGGGGACAAGCTATCTCACCTCACCAAGCTTCTGCCAAACAAGACTGACCACTGGCCTACCTGGCCTTCTGCCAAGAGTTTGATTTCCTGCCCCACTCACTCACACAGGGAACTGCCAGGCTCCAAATTCCAGTTTGATCAAGTGGAACCCTTTGCTTAGGTCTTGCCAGCACCTTCCAGCACATTGCTCTATTTACAGTATCTTTTCTTAACTCGAACAAATCCTCCCTTTCCACAATTTAGCCTTCTACAACACTTACAAGACCAAAAACTATGGCCGTATAAAGGCTGAATGATGTCATGTACCTTGACTCCCACACTGGATGCTTAGAAATCAAAACTGAACCCAATCATGCATGACTTGTGATTTCCCAAATGCTTCTCCTGTATTTCACTATCTGTCCTACATAGAAATTCTTGTAGCATTTGGCATTTTCAGTAAATGAAAGCAACTAAAAATTGTATTAATCTGAGACTTCCTAAGTACCTAAAAGGAAGGCTGAGAAGATCAACCCCCAGTTTTCCTGTGAGCATTTAGGACCCAGAGGTGGGGAAGAATCAAATCACTGGAAGGAGCCAGAACTGTGTTTGGACTCTATGCTGTGTGAGCTGCCAGCAATAGAACATCTGGACCTTAGTCCTCAGTCCACCTACACTGGGAACCCTGATGTATTGGTTTGCTAGGGTCTCCAAAACAAAGGACCTTCAACTGAATGGCTCTAGAAACAGAAGTATCATCTCACAGCTCTCAAGATCAAGGTAGCAACAAGAATGATTCTGCCTGAGAGTTGGGAAAAAGGGTGTGATCTATACTTTTCCTACCTATTGGTAGGTGCTACCAATCTGTGATGCTGCTTGGCTTATGGAAGCATCTCCCAGCTCTTTGCCCCATCTGCATGCAGTCTTCTCCTGTATCTATCTCCAAATACCTCCTTTGGGTAGATACAGTCACACTGGAAGTTAACACTCTATTCTATCCACTGTGACCTCATCTCAACCAATTGCATCTTCAGGAAACTGATTTCTGAATAAAGTCATATTCTGAAGTACTGGGGCTTAGGACTTCAACACATGAATTTTGAATGGACCTCCTCGTCCTCCTCGTCCTCTTCCTCCTCCTCGTCCTCCTCGTCCTCCTCCTCCTCCTTGTCCTCCTCCTCCTCCTCTTCCTCCTTTTCCTTCTCCTCCTCCTCTTCCTCCTCCTGCTCCTGCTTCTCCTCTTCCTCCTCTTCCTTCTCCTCCTCATTTTCCTCCTCCTCCTCCTCTTCCTCCTCCTCCTCCTTCTTCATTTTTGAGACAGGGTCTCTCTGCAGCCCCAGCTTGCCTGGAACTCACTAGGTAGACCAGGCTGGCCTTGTACTCACAGAGATCGTCCTGCCTCTGCCTCCACCCCTCCCCCAAGTACTAGGACTAAAGGCATGAGCCACCACACCCAATAAAGGGACATGTTTCAACCCACAACCCCAGGAATAAATCTATAACTACCTGAGGATCAGCTGAGACAGCCTGGCACACAGTGGCTGGTATTCAACACACGTGTTGAATTAATGAATGCATGGCTGAGTAATCCTTCAGAAGTCATTTGTGTGGGGTGATAGGATTTTCATGGAACACTATCAGAACAAGGAGCTGGTACTGCAGATAGTGTTCTGAGGCTTTTTCTTGAAAGATTAAGGCCTTCTTCCCTGTCTGATCACAGCAGAAGGCTCTGAATTTGACACTGGAGTACTATAAATAGCATTTAGTCTTATCCTTCAAAATGTCACATGTACTTTTAAAAAAGATTTTAGTGTCATATAAGAGGCCCTGAGTAATTCGATTTATGGAAAAGAGAGACTAGAGAAAACTAACTATATTATAATTAATTACATATGCAAATGGAAGGCTAAATTTAGCAACACAATTACATGTCTAATCATAGTTGGGAAAGGTTAGAAACCACACGCTTAGACTGAGGAGCACACCTCCTGACTGGATCAGGTGCTCAGACACCATCAGGACTCTCACACAGGACCTGGGACTATGAACCTGGGAATTCAATCCTGCAAGCACCAAGTCCCCCCAGCTCCAGAGCTAGTTACTTCACACAGCCTCTGGGATTCAGTACCCTAGCACAAAGCAAAGACATGACACAGCTTAGAAACCCTGGGGGAGCACAGCTATAGTGTGATGGACACTGGTGACTACATGGTCTATGAAGTAGAGAGGATATAGCAATTTTATTGTCATTGCTACAAGCCAAACATGGCTATGATGGAGTGTCACTGCTTTTTAAACGTAAGTAAGGTCAAAAAACTACTAGATGTGCACCAATAGTATGCCATTGTTCCCTCAACTCTGAAACAATGAGCTCTAAAAGTTTGTGTTTCAAGCCCACAGTTCATTTTCTGGAGACACTGGAGCACTAGCTGAGGATTGTGACTGACATAAAGATAATGATGTAGATACACGTACAAACGGATGTGGGCAGAGATGGAGATATAGATGTGCTAAATGTTATATGAACGTGTGTGTGTGTGTGTGTGTGTCTGTGTCTGTGTCTGTGTCTGTCTGTGTGTCTGTGTCTCCATGAATAGACTAATGCAGACCATTTTTCTGATATCCCCAAATGTTACTAAAGATTTTGAAGCACATTATTGAGGCTGCTTTTGAGAGTATCTAACAAAATGTGTCTTTGGGAGACACACATCTGTACAGCTTCCAAAAGCAGCTGCAGAGTAATGATTTAAGAATTAACCAGAAGTCTTTGGTTTGGATTCCATTACTAGCCAAACTATGAACATAAAATGAAAGAGATTAAGTAGAAATGCCTTCTAACTTATAAAAAACACTGCACTCGGGAGATTTATGAGCCAGAAAAAGTAGTAAATATGGGGTAAATGTTGCAGACTACCTTTTGTTTGTCCAGATAAGGGATATGACTGAACCCTGATGACCCTGAAGACATCCTGGGTGCTCCCAGCATGCATGCAGCTAGCGCTTTTCTGGAACTACCACATGATTGCCTTTGCAGCAGCTGGGGTTATCTTACAAAAGCTAATGACCAGATCAAGCTTCTCTTCTGTGCCCACACTTTCTTTTCCCATTCTATGTCCTCTGGAGTGGAGACTCATCCTCTCACACAGTCTTAAAAGAGAGGGATCTGGATTGCTTGCTCAGGGTTAGAAGTTGGAGATAGATATAAGGTGATGCCTCTGTTAGGAGTACGTGTGCTTTGAAAAGAAATCTATACGGACAAGCTTGAGAACCCAAGGAAAGTCCTCTCATGAGCATCTGCTCAGCTCCATGTCCTACAGCTGTGTAGTCAGTCCCCTCACATGAAGCTGAAAGTGCCATGTGTGACGCTAATCTGGAAATGCACAGTGTGTCTGTGAAGGGTGATATGTTATTGTGAGTACCTTGAGAAGGGAGGCTTCATTCTCAACTCCCCTTCTATACCAAATTCTTACCTAGCTCAAGGTAAATCAGAACCACCAGGATCGTACTTTAAACACCCTTTAAGAGGGAAATGAGGGATGAAAATGACTAAGATTCATTATATAAATGCATGAAACTGTCAAAAAACAATTTTTAAAGAATAGGAACCAGTTTTATAATCTGTATACTTGCTACAGTTCAAACACAGAGATATGTAGGCCATTCAAAAGAGAAATTCTGATTCCTACAAGAAGGCTGCAAAAGCTAAGTGCACCAGTTTACAAAAAAGAAGGCCAAACTACATTCTCTCTTTGACTACCAAACGGCCACATGACCTTGGCCAAGGCTTCTCCTTGCTGTGGATCACAGTGTCTCTTCAGTAAAATGGCTGAATTGAAATTTACAGGCCTAACATTCCTTGACTCAGTGTTATTAAGGAGCTTAAACAGACATGTTGACTGCTAACAATACATTCATATTGTTACATACATACAACAATACACACTATATATACATATGTGTATGTATGTATGCATAGACAGAGGAGACAGAATAAGAAAAGTTAAATTCAAGATTCAAGTTATATGAACAGTTTTGATTTCCTTAGTATCAGACAAATGAGAAAACATAGTTTTATCTTGTAAACTTGGAGTTGTCATATAATTTCACATATGAAATTACACATAATTATCAATTTTCAAAGAATCAATGTAAAAATACATATTTAATAATATAACCTTACAAATTATGAAAGTTTAATGAACTTTAAGTAATATCTCTCAAGTTCATTATAATATAATTTTTTTACTGATGAATCTTGTAAAACTAGTTAGTGTGAGTCTTTGCTGAATTGTTAGGCTCAGATTTTTTTCTATAGGTTCAATGTTTATACATCCATGTGAAATTGCTACAACTGAAGATGACTGAACATTTGGACCACTGAAAAAATATGCTTCTATTTCATTAATTTTAATCAGTCCTTAATGTGTTTTCTAATCCAGGCTGGGTATCAAACATAACGAAGCTAAATTCCACACCAGGTTTAAAACCAGAAGCAGAAAATTTATAATGATTTTCCAAATTTTCAGTAGCTTATGATTCTGTAACTCATAGTCATAGTTAATCCTAACTCACAGGGTAAGATTCTCTCTCTCTCTCCTCTCTCTCTCTCTCTCTCTCTCTCTCTCTCTCTCTCTCACACACACACACAATTCCTTTCAACTTTACATTTTTTTTTCAAATCCCAAAGTTCAGATTATTTTTACTTCTATTTTTTCAGCCTAACCTGTACTCAGAACAGACCAAATTTCTTCAGTGGACCTAGACCAGAGTGGGCTGACATCGACAGGACTGTGCTAAGACTGAGACACAAAATCAGATGAGAAAAACATCGAAACACTAGAACACAAAATGGAAATACCAAGCCCTTCTCCTCCCAGCACTGACTGAGGGGCCGGAAGATGTGCTAGAGATGTGCTTTCAAGGAAGAGCTGAAGCAGTACTTTACTAAGCACACCCCCATGTTGCTTTATAAATGCCACACCATGATCCGTAGCTATTTGAGCGGTTAGCCAGTGGCTTAACTCTTGCCACTTAGCCACATTGAGCTGCCGAGACATACTCTACCACAAGACTGAAGCTTACGTGGTATTATAGGAACTGGATAATACCACCCTGGCTCAGAGCCCAGAAGCCCATTTTCTCCTGTGGGCGGGAAAGACTGACAGGCCTGTCCATCACGATGCCTGTGTGTAATTCATCCCTGTGGCTTTGGGGAATCCCATAACTGCTGTCTTTGTAGTGTTTGGTGTTGACTCATCAGCATTTTATGAAGACAGAGTAGTTCAGCGACTACTGATTGGACTCTTGAGATGCACATGCTCTTGCAAAAAAAAAAAGTAATCTGAAAACCCACCTCTTTTACTGCCTTGTCTTTGTTATCGAGGAGGAACATGAGTGAATACCATTAAAAAGTCGGTTTCATGATTTTCAAATGAGTTATCTAACAAGTGTATAAAGGCTGATTTCACTAGACAACACACATTGATTGACATGACATTGGTAAAAATTAAACACAAAATAAAACTGAAATCACATTACTCATCAAGTAATTCAGATTAATTTACTTAAAGTCTTATTTAAAGAAAATAACCATGTTGGCTCCTTTGTGACTGTAAACAGTACAGGAATAGCAGTATTCATTCTATTTTTTAAAACTTTGAGCCTAAAATAACATGACCTAAAATAACCAACATTTTATCAATCAAGAAAGACTGATAATGCCATACTTTGGGGGGATTCGAATTCTGGTTCTGAGGTCACTATGTTCCTCCCTCACTTGCTACAAATTTTGTGCAAATCAGTGATTATTTCCCTGATTCAAAGTAGGACTTACCAGGATTTAAAGACCGAAACACCAGATGAGTAAATATCCTAATGAGTGGCGTGTCATTTATGTGCATATCTACATGTGTTGCTATGTGTGTGATTCTGTGTCTGAGGAAATGCTCACGTTTTGAAACTTTGCTGTATATTTCCTTGTCTGATGTTATGAGAAAAGGCAAAGCATGATAGTGATGATAATGGTTTACAACCCAGGACAATACTCACAGCTAAGGAATTGAGGACGCTTAGCACCATACTTTCACTCTAGAAAAAGTGTAAGGAGGAGCTGTGGGTCTAAGGAATGGAGGGAGGGGTTCCACTCACTGGATCCCTGAAGTATGGTAGTAAGGGCCTGGTAAAGTTGTGATCGATGAATGAACAAAGAAAATGTGATAGATGGTTGACAGATAGGTAGGTAAGTAGGTAGGTAAATAGATAGATGACAGATAGATTAGATGATAGATGATAGATAGATAGATAGATAGATAGATAGATAGATAGATGGCCTGGTATGATGCCATACACCTTTAATCTCAGCAGATTCAGGCAGATCTCTGTGAGTTTGAGGCATCCTGGTCTACTTAGTGAGTTCCAAGCTACATAGTGAGACCTTGTCTCAAAAGAAATGTGTGCACACGTGTGCACATACACACACATACACACACAGTGCTGTTTGGTTCAGTCATGAATGCATCTCATATAATAGGTATGCTATGAAAACAGAAGCAAGACTGGGGGAAGAAGGAGAGTAGTGAGAGGGGAAGGAAGATGGGAGAGGAAGGGGAAATATTTGGGGTGAATATAATTACAGTATAATATACTTAAATTGTCTCTGTGAAACTCGCCATCACACATATACAAATATATGTCAAAAAGGTTTAAAATACTAAATTTTATATGATGTATATTTTAGAAATAAAAGCAAGAGCTTAGGCTCTGGGCTCCCACTGCCTGGATACAGATCTGATCCAGTATGTACCCTCTGTGACCTCTTGGGCCATTTATGTAATCTCACCAGACCTCAGTTTATCCATCTGAGAATTTAGCATTTATGTTCTCTCATGAACATAAATATATTGAGTGCGTAACCCATGCTTAACCCTGTGCTCTTATACAGCAGGGAACAGCATTGTGGCTTCTCCCCTTGTGGAGTCTTTGGGTTTGTGGTCCTTGCAGGGACCAGAGCAGATCACAGAGGCAAGGCTTTTAACATAATGACTGGAAAAGAGCAGAACCCTGAATGTCAGGTCATAGGACAATTGCTGTCTCTGGATGCCAGGCACCATGTGGGACACAAACATACATTATCTCCAGCCCTCACAACTACTGCATACAACTGTTACTATTTTACAGGTGAAGAAACTGAGTCGGATGAGCTGAAAGTATCATGTCCATGTGCAGATTCCTTTTAAAGAATGTATTTTTATATAAGTTCCGTACGGTCTAATCACAGTACAAATATCAATGCATTCCAGTAATAATTCATCAAACTCACCTTCCATTCACTGTGCCAGACTGCCTGCTAACTACTAATTGATGTTTGTCACGTCTATTGATAATTTTAGAAATATGAAAGGTAAAAAATGGTTTTTAATTTTACTGTGATTCTTCATCCAATACTATAAGCATGCCATCACAGGATAGCACAGTCATATTTTTTTAAAAGGAAAGATCTTGCAACCACGGCATGTCACTGAGAAAATGTCTAGAAGAAATGGAAGGAACTTGAAGGAGAATGGGCCAGACTTTCAGAAACATCACGTCACATGATCAAGAAAAGGACTCCAAGGGCCAGATATGGTGGCACTCACCTTTAATCCCTGCACTCAGAAAGCAGAGATAGATGGGTTTCTGAGGCCAACACCAACCTGGGATGGTCTACAGAGCAAGTCTCAAGTCAGTTGGTACTACTGTCTCAGAGAGTCCCATTCTCAAAAGAAAGGAAAAGAAAAAAGGAGACCAAAGGAGAGCTAAAAACCTTAGACTGATTTTCAATAAAACTTGGAAGTATATTACAGACTTTTGAAAAACCTGAGTATCCAACCAGAAATCAGGTTAAAGTCATCAACAGAAGAAAATGATGCTTAAAAAATATGAAGTGACATTTCTCTCTTATTATTGATAAGAAGCCATATTAGAGCCCTTGCAATTGTGCTTTGGGCCATTTAAAAGCAGGCAACTTCCTTTGATAACTATTTCCAGTCTGATGTTCAATCTTGTCTCCTACCATCCTCTGATTCACAGGGCTGAGCTCTGATTCATAGGAGGAAATGCCCTCGCCTTCCTTGGAAAGACTGTACTTGCCTTGCTAGTTATTATTGAATTTGTAACCTCACCCCAGTTCCAGCCTTCCTGACTCTCTACTCTCTTTTTCAATCTCTTAATTTTAACAACACTTACACTATTCATCTATGTGCTCATTCTAATTTTTTTATTGTTTGACAGTTTCATACATCTATGCAATGAATTTTCATTGTTCTCACTCCCCATTCTCCTGTCTCATCCCTTCCCTCTTCTGTTGAAATTCTTCCTGACAAACCCCCTCTCACTTTCATGTTTCATTTCGTGCCCGAGCATGAGTGAGAAATTATTTGCTGGAGCAAAGGCAATTTACCAGTGGCTATGCCACTGAAAACAGTACAGCCCCTTCCCTCAACTACCATTAACTGCCAATTGGCCCCTCCCCCATCCATGGGGAAAAGTCTTATGTGCAGCTACAGTGAGTGCTGAGTTCAGAACATCTCTCCATCCTCTGGCTCTTACATTCTTTCCACCCCCTTCTTCCATGATATTCCCCGAGCGTCAGAAGAGGTGATATAGCTGTCCCATTTAGGGCTGAGGGCTCCACCATCACTGTTCTCAACCATTTGACCAGTCAAAGGTTTCTGCATTAACTGCTGCCTGCTGCAGTAAGAGGCTTCTATCATTGAAGGCTGGTCACAGCACTAATCTATGGTTACAAACATGATTATTTAGAAGGCAATTAGACAACATGACCTTTTAACAAAACACAGTTGCAGGTTCCCCCATAGGGCCTATGACCTCCCCAGCCAGGAGTTCTTGACCAAGTCTATAGATCCATGCATGAGTTCCCACCTATGGAGTGGTCCTAAAATCTGATCAAAAACAGTTGGTTACCTTATAATAGTCATACCACTATCACACCAGAGTGCACTGCTGTGCTTACTTCCTTATTTTATGTACTTCCCTTTGCCCACCCCAAATTGAACTTAAGGTAAATAAAGGCATATATTTTTGTTTGGTTTTGTTCAGCTGTTCACAGATGAGATCTGAGTGTGTCTAAACAGTCACTGGTATACAAACAAAAAGTACTGGTTCAATAAGTTTAAAATGTCAGTAATTTTTTCTTGCTTGCTCCAATAGACACAAATGATGCTGGTACTTAAAAGCAAAATTAAACTCTTTCTTGGTGGGCTGTAACAAGAGACTAGGAAAGCCTTTGTACTCCTAGGCAAGCATTCTTAGAAGAAAATAAAAGCTCACTGTGTCTATTATTTATGAGATTGAAATGTGAGATGAATCACTGTCACATCCAGTAATATCCAAGTTTTAAAGCCTAATCTCAAATAATAATAACTCACTTCAAACAGAGTAAGAAAGCCAGGAACAATAACAAGATAGTAAATGCAAGCAATCAGAGAAAGCAAATCTCTCTACTGAAACATGGCAAATATTGTAATGCCATCCTATGCCCCATGAGTATAAACTTCACAATGCCAAATAAGACTTGTCAGGATAATTAGGTCAAACTTAGTAGAGAATTATTCCATAGCCTAAGTGCAATTTAAATAAATTGAAACCGAGAGGAGAATGCTGACCTCCTTCTTTTGATTTCTTTGGCCTTGTAAACTATTTTCTTGGCATAAATTTGTGATTAGTAAATACATAGGTAATTGAATAAATATTTATCAGCACCTACTCATCGCTAAAAAGGAAAAACATGTTTTTAGTTGCAGAGTGGTATTGGGGTAATATGACTGGTATGCACACAAGAAAGTAACTCAAAATGATTAAAGGGCACTTTGAAATGTGATATGCTTCTTCACTCCTACATTATTAAACACATAAACAAACAAATCAGCATAGGCCAAAAATACACACATGAGGAAAATTAATTTTCTAAGGTCCTGGAGATTATGATTGATAAAGCAGTTTCATGAAAACTAAAATACAGAAACTACACATCAGCAAAAATGAATGGCACAAAAGTCAAGACAACACAATTTCTCCTATAGAAGAAGGACCTATGGGAAGATTCTGTCTAGGCTCACATGGTAAATCAGAAGGGGGGTTTCAGTCCCACTTCTACTCATGCCTTTGCTCCACTTGTGACACCCTTGGCCAGGCCTTTTTGATCACTCTACCCAGAACTGTGAGCACTAGTCTTCTATTCTTTCCTTTATAATTCTTTAAGACTCTCTTCATCATGACATCCCCTACATTTCACCCATGTCCTCAACCTTCTGTCACCCCTATAAGTACAACTGCTCTATGAGAGCAAGTTATCTGTTTTTAATCTCTGCTGTTTTCCTGGCATCTAAAACAGCAATATACCAATAAGCATATGGAGAATTAACAAAGGCATGGACTTGGCAGAACTGAATCATAGAGCTTTATTAAGATTGAGCCTTTGGAAGGGAGGCTGGAGAGATTGATCAGTGGTTAAGAACACTGGCTGCTCTTGCAAGAGACCTGGGTTCAGTTCCCAGCACCCACATGACCACTAACAACCATCCCTAACATCCAGTTCCTGGAGATGTGACGCCCTTTTCTTACCTCCACAGGCATTGCAAGACACGGGTGCACTACATACATGTAGGCATTACACTCATACACTTAAAATAATAAATAAATAAACCAATAAATAAATAAATAAATGTTAAAAAAAATATCAAGGCATTGAGGATTTGGAATCAAACCATCTACCAGGTAAGCAACAGCTTCCCAGGCTTGGATAGGTTATTTAAACTCTGAACTCAACTTCCTTCACTGTAAAATGTGAATAATGAGCTATAAATGGAATGATTGACATCATTACGCAAAACTATGTGTAAAACAAAAAATTTCTTAGAACACAGCAAATAACCAATAAATGACCACTTTTATGTCATCTTAGGTCAAAAGATACCAAGCAGTTTTAAGGACTACATTCCCAAACTGTCCCATCTTATAATTTTTTAAAATATTTTTATTTATTCTTTGAGAATTTAATACAATGTATTTTGACCATACTCACCAGCCTCTTCCCATCTCCTCTCAGATGCACTCCCCCTCATTACTCCTCCGCCCTCCACACACGTGTACACATACACATGTGCATACACACACACACATGCACTTCATGTCTTCATTTTATTTAAAGCTCATGGGGTCCAATTTGTGTTTCTTATATCCTAAAGCCTCAAAAGATGCATTTCAAGCCTCCACAGTTTAGCACGGATGTTAAACTGTCCCAACCACCTACCCATATTGAAAATGTTGTTTAACTCCATCACATATACCCATTTTGGCTTGTATTTATTAAGCGTTTACCTTATTATTGAGCTAGGCCCTGGGGACAGAAGCTTATGATGCTACTGTGGACAAATGCACATGCCCCCCAACAAATCAGACTTCACTACCATTCTATGAACCTCACAGATTCACAGCTTAACTCCATCACATATGCCCATTTTGGCTTGTATTTATTAAGCGTTTACCTTATCATTGAGCTAGGCCCTGGGGACAGAAGCTTAGGATGCTACTGTGGACAAATGCACATGTCCCCCAACAAATCAGACTTCACTACCATTCTATGAACCTCACAGATTCACAGCAAATGACTAAAAGCCAAAGGCAATCATTGGATTAAAATAATTGAAGCCTCCACTTGATCCCTGCATCAACAAAAGGATTTTGTAAACTTCTTCATTCCTCGTGACACCTTTAAGAGGTAAAGAGAAGGGCTGGAGAGATGGCTCAGAAGGTGAGCACTGACTGCTCTTGTAGAGGACCCAAGTTCTATTCCCAGCACCAACGTGGCAGCTAACAACCATGTGTAACTCCAGTTCCAGAGGATCTGATACCCTCTTCTGACCTCTGTGGGCATTGCACAACATGGGTGCACTTACCTACAGGCAGGCAATACACTCAAACATGCAAAAAATAGAAATAATAAATTAAAATATTTTTAAAAAGAATCAAAGAGGGAAAGTAAAAATAAAAGTACTATTCATAGTAGTGAAGTTATGGAATCTGCCCAAGTGTCCATCCACAGAAGCATGAATAAGGAAAGTGTGGTATAAGCACACAATGAAAGCTTATTTGGTAATGAAGGAGGATGAAATTGTATTGTTTGAGGAAAATGGATGCATCTGGAGAGGATGATAAAACATGAAAGAAACCAGACAGAGAATGACATGTATCACATGGGCTGCTCTGTGGCTTCCTCCCATCCTTAGCCACCACTTTGTCTCATTTCCTCACTTTTATATTTACCACAAGCATCAGCACAGTCCACCAATTTACAGCATGTTCAATAGCTGATTATAATTTGTAGGGACAGAAAAAGACAAAAAATTCTTAAAATTGTTGTACTAAGACTCCTGGGTTTATCTCAAGGTGTTAAAGCCTAAGGGTCACTTTCTATTTCAAAAACTAGAAAATACTTTTTTTAAATGGTAAGGATGAGCAAATAGTTGACTGTCCATCTCCCCAAGAAAGACGTAGGTATGAATTGGGAGAAATAAAAGATTCCTTTTTTTTTCCTGAGATGTCACCATATGTGAATATTTTAAGTGCATCTTAAATCTATATAGGATTTTTAAATAACACAGATTTTATTGACTCCGGGTATGTGTAAGAAACATTAATGAGAATCAAAAAAAAAGCATAATAGTCAGGATCTTTTCTGTCATGTTTGTAAAGCTGAGGGAAAATTCCATTTTCCCAGCATGTAAGGCTACAATCCATGATTCCTCCAAAAAGTGCTTTACCAACAATTTTTTTTTATAAATTCAATGTCTCTGCATCATATCCTCAAATACATCATACACAAAAGATGACTAACTCACAGCAGACCTGTCTTTTCTTGAGGTCTGGTTGAAATGTTGCCATCTTTCCTGATAGGTCTAAGCATTTCAGTCGCTAATAACTATTTTTACCCACAGGTTTACTAACATTTATAAAAAAAGCTCCCTGCCGAAACTTCACAAGTCAGATAGCTTTATGTTGCACATGTAGTTTTATTTTTTTAATTTTGTTTATTAGTTTTATTTTATGTGTGTGCATGTATTGCCTGCATGTAGGTAAGTGCACCTGTGTTGTGCAATGCCCACATTGGTCAGAAGAGACTGTCGGATCCCCTGAGACTGGAGTTACAGACAGTTGCTAGCTGCCATGTGGGTGCTGGGATTTGAACCCAGGTCTTCTGCAAGAACAACCACTGTTCTTAAATGCTGAGCCATCTCTCCACCCCCACACATGTATTTTTATCATCAATGAAGGGACTGAAGTGACATCTCTCAAAGAAAAGGCTCAGTCATTAACCAGACCAGAAATGAGACCAGAAGTTTGATTTTAGTTCCTCAGCCTAGATATCCTGTGACGCTTCCAGATAACTAATGAAAATTAACTGAAAATAGATCTCAACATAAAACCCTTATGAAGATATTTCTACCCATGGTATTTCTAGAAACATTACAAATTCTATGCGTTAGGCTATGTAAAATTTTGGGACTAGATTATCATACTGTGCTAAGTAAATCTTGGGATATCCAACTACCACCCACGGGCCATATGAAAATTCCAAAATTGAAAAATCTTTTGAATATATATACATATATACACATATACATATATATGTATGTATATATAATTCCAAAATGTAAAACTTTCCTTCCATTTAACCCAACACGGCTCTCACATATGTGAAATGTTTACTGTTCAAAAAAAAGTCAAATGCCCATGATTTATAACTGGAAAATCAGTTTGTGTCTGTGAGAATGAGTCATGGGTTGGTAAGCAAGGTGGGGATGGTCTTCATTCAAAATAAAAAGAAAATTGGGTCATTAAGCAGTCCATCCTTGTGTCACCCTGTTATCTGAAAATTAAACAAGCATTAAAATTTATGCTGTTCATCTTACTGAACCCCAGTTTTGTTTTGATATGTTTTGCAAGAGTCAACGCTCCGGGTGTCACCCAAAAAGAGGATCCTGAACTTTCCACACAGTTGGAACCCAAAGGCATTGCCAGGATGTTCACAGGGTTCCTGTTTATAATTTCCTGTGTTCTCATGGTAGTAGATGTAAACTGTTATCCACCAGTTATCAAAAATACTGAACCCAGTGACAAAGGACATAGAATGTCTGGGAGTGAATAAACAATATTTCCTCTAAGCCTGCTGTTGTCCATTTAATGCCAACATTTGGTCACATGTACACACACACACACACACACACACACACACACAGACACACACAAGTTGTCTTTCTGAGGCATGACTTGGTCCTTTGTTAAATGACTCCAAGATTATAAAGAGCTCTTCCTTCAGAGAAAACACGCAACAGCTACCTCAGGATGTTGCTTATTTTGATGACTGAAAGGTACATGCTGGGTCTGGAGGAGGGAGCCATTGATTTATTTTCGCCACTTTTCCCTGGCTGACAGCAATTCAAAAGAGAAAGAACAAGCCAGATCACTCATCTGCCTGTTTGGCATGCCTGGTAGTCATGGGAGCCCATATCGAGGCCATCTGTTCAGGTCCCAGTCTCTCCAAACACACACAGAAAGATGATGTCAAGAAGGGTGTGCTCCAGCCCTGGGAAAGAGCCACCTGAGGTGAACCGAAGACCCAGCAGAGCAGCCCACCCACTCAGCTGCTCTTTTAGCAGCCAGAGCTAATCAAGCCATGATTTGATGCCAGCAGGGTTATTTTGAGGTTGATTTCCCCGAGCACAGCTTAAGTTGATTTGAACATCTCTGCTTTGTCCTCTGATAGTCTCACAGGTAAGTAGAGCCAGCGATTCACTGCAAATGCACATTGCAAAACAACCCTGACAAGTAAAATTTGCCTCTGAAGACAGGTGCTCAGTGCCTCCCTAATCTAATGCTAGTGTCCCTTCAAATGCAGCCGTCTGCAGCAATGCATGTGAATGCTAGCCACCCTTCAGAACAGCAGAGTCATGTAGCTCTATTCAGTGAAATAAAACCAAACGAGATGTTCTCTTTTGCCTCAACATCATCCTGTTGCACAAAGATCCATGATCTGTTGCAAAGTACTGCCAGTCACGAGGGATGAGACCGGGATCAAAGCAAACATTCCTCTAAGGCTTCTGTGAACAGAATCCTAACTTCATGTTACACACTCAGTATTTATGAACTACCAAAGTGAGTTAGCTCTGTAAGGTATTTTAAATTTCCTTTTTTGGTTCCTGAAATGTATCTTGCTTTCATAGTTACCCTTAAGATGATTATGTGAAGGATATCCTAGATTTTCTCATCAAAAAAAAAATCCATTATGATAACAGGGAAACTTCAGAGATCCAGGGACAATGGGCAGTTCTGTTGGTAGCATACACTCTCATAATATTGGGAAATATTTTTAAAATATTTTATTTTTTATTTTATGTATATGAATGTACTGCCTGTATGTGTGCAAGTGCACCTGTGTCATGCAATGCTTGGAGGTCAGAAGGTGGCATTGGATCCCCCTGGAACTGGAGTTATCGATGGTTATTAGCCACCATGTGGCTTCCTCTGCAAGAGCAATCAGGGAGCACCTGTTTTAAATCTACACTAAGACTTGAAAGGATCTGGCAGCACCCTTTCTAGAAGCCACGGTGTTAGTACCATCACCAAGTCTGTTTTCTTCCTTCTCCACACCCTTCCTAAAGCTAAACCTACTTTTCCATCATTGCATGCCCATGTTCCATGAGTGCTGAAGCCCTCCTGCCTTTCTGAACATGAAACTTAATTTCTAAGAGTTCTGTGTCTCTCCGTTTGTATATCTGCCTGTCCTGTTAGGCTCTACTTGGCCCAATCTCTGAGGCTGCAAGAAAGAACAGAGAATAACGTTACCATCGATACATTAGTGCACTATGTTGGCCTCCATTTCATCACTTTGATAATTTCCATAAACACTAGTTTGAGTTTTCCTGCAAAAACTCCTGCTAGATTTGGATTGGTGTGGTTCCATGCCCTTGTAAACCCAGTGCTGGGGAGCTACAGTGGCAGATCCCAGGAGCTCACTGGCCAGCCAGCTTAGTTTAATGGATGAGTCCCAGGCCAGTAAGAAAAATATGGCTCAAAGAACAAGAGGGGCAACACCTGAGGAACAATGCCTGCAGTTGACCCCCGTCCTCCACATGCTGTCCACACATGTACCCTCACACACACAAGCATGCACATACATGAACACATGTACACACACAAAGCATGAATATGAAAAATTGAATTCAATAAGAGGATTAGACCATAAAAGCCAGGACATCTGTCACAAAGAGGGAAAAAAAGGACAAAGTCGAGGCTTATCGACGAACAAAAAACGCTGCCATTAGTTAATATTTGAATATGAGATCAAACCCAAGTGCTAACTAATAGGAGTTTAAGGAGGAAAGAAAAAATGAAATAATCAACATAGAAGTTATCAATGATAAAAGGAAAGAATGCTTCTTATAAGTGGAAGACGTGCAGATTTCAAATTAGAAAATTGTTGAAAATGTCTGGCAAATCAGTAAGGATCCATTATCACAGCCTTGAAAATTCCAGGGAGCAGAGAGAGAGGTGGGGGCAGAGAGACCCATATAAGGAATTTGGAAAAGGTTGCACAGCATTCTTAGCATCATCGGAAACAGTGACACTTGGAAATTCTAAAGACTTAACCTCTCAGTCTGCACCAGACAAAACAATCAATGCAGTATGGGGGCTGAATCAAAATGATTTTAGACATTTAATATCAGTTTCCCTTTAGTTTTCCAAGAAGTCACTGTGGTAGAATAGATAATATGAGGTCTTAGGGCTAAAGAGTCCCACAATAAAAACAATAAAAGTGAAAGAAATTTCCAGTGTAATCACAGGGACTACTTATTCCACAGGAAGCATGAATAAAAGAAGAATGCTCCCTACAAAGGGGGCCTTTTCCATTTTCACGAGTTTGGTGGGATGCTGGAGGAGAGAATAAGGGTTAATGGCACACTGATAAGGAAAGAATTTTACTTCAGTTTGGAAAAGAATCTTAGCAGGATTTCCAAAGCATCTGTTTAAGTCACTAAAAAGGGAAAAATCAAAACAATAGTGTCTTCAGATTCCTACCCTATTCTACTCTGAGACAAGCTCCATGGACTTCAGTTCACTTATATGTCCAATGAGGGAAGGCCATTTCTTGCCAATTATATTTATATGCAAGTTGACCCTGACCCATTACTTTTGCCATCTTGAGCGGATCCCTAAGAAAGGAGACATGCAGTTTGGAACTGGATACAATTGTGTTCCACATCAAGAAGTCTGTGAGAGAATCTGAGAGGAAAACATAGCACGGATAGTAGCAGTTCCTTGCTTCTCCTTTCAGCTACAGCTAGGGTTGGTAGTTGTTCTTTGTCCTCAGGGTCTTGCCCCCAAATTACACACACACACACACACACACACACACACACACACACACATCAAAGAAGAGGTGCATCAATTCTATCAGTTCCACAAAATATGCAAACTCTTTACCCTGAAATCTTGCAATATATCCCCAAAATAGCTTGGAGCTTAGAATCAATGAAGCATAATCATATCTGCCTATTTGAACAAGCATGTTTCCTGGTTTTGAAACAATAACTTGCAGCTATGATGATGCTTAATAAACGAAAATTAATATAGTAAAGTGCTCAACAAACAAACCTTGAAATCAATACACAAATAAAGAAAGCAGCAGTCAAGATACAATGGCTTTCTTGATATTATATAGCTAAAGCTCCCTCAAGAAGACAACATAATCAATTAAATTACTATGATGAATGTACTTCTCTAGAGATTTGGAGTCTGGAATAAAATGGCAATCAGACTGATTCAAAAGAGTATGTATCTTTTATATGCATATAATGGTTTGGTCAATCAAGAAGCCTGTATTAATAAACTAATTAGTAGGTATTCAACTGAATTCAATGCTGAGATTCTTTTAAGTAAAATGTATGCTGTTCATTTGCTTTGTGTAATTATAGTAAGAAAACTAAGTAAGTGTGATTAGATACAGATAAGGTAGAATGACCAGAGAAAAGCATCCTGAAGGATCTGTGGTTTTGTTGCATTTTTGAGGCAATTTTTTTAAAGGGAAAAGGAAAAATAAAAAGGTTCTTCAATTCTCGAGAGAAATAATTTTGTTTATGATAATTGCCAAAAATCACCATATTTGAAGAAACCACTTATATATACAGATCATAAGAGAACACTAAAGATCACTTTGGTGTGAGATATTGATTGCTTCCATTTTGCACATGGAGATCTCCATCCTCAAAGAGTCTAAGCTCAGCTGCAGAGATTTGAGGAGGAAAGGAAAGAAAGCAGTGAGTACTTCCTACACCCAAGGACCTGAGCATGGCAGAAAAGGGAAGCATGGCTGAGGAGGAACCCTCCTGAGGGGGGAGGCAGGAGGAGGGCTAGAGATAAGAGCTCACAGAGGAAAAATGGAATGCAATCCACAATGAAGAGTTTACAGAGAAGGGCAAATGTTTCTTATGAAACTAAAGAAGAATAAAAGGACAAACTTAAAGATTTATTTATTTTTACATGTATGAGTATTTTGCCTACATGCATGTGTACCATATGAGTGTCTGGTGCCCACAGAAGCCAGAAGACGTTGTCAGATGCTTTGGAATTGGAGTTACAGATGGTTGTTGGCTGCCATGTGGGTGCTGGGAACTGAACCCGAGTCCTCTGCAAGAGGACACAAATTTATTTTGGAAATCCTGTGCCATTCACAATGACGCAAAGCAGATGTATAATGCCTATACGTCACCTTCCCATCTAACCACTCTTTCATCAACAAGCACTTTAATGCAGATTGTGTGTTTAAGATGATAGTAGGCTTTGAAGAACACAGGTACATATAGTTCCTCCCCTGCTGCTGATGTGTAATTTAAGTCTATCTCTCCCCTTCTCCCTTCTACTTTCTCCATGATGAGCTCCAAACAAAAAGACTGACAAAGCTGATATTTGAAATAATTTCATGATAAAGATGGTAACCTGTTGACAAAATTTCCAAAACAGCACTATTTTCCAAGTACTTTTTATATTTTGTTTTGTTTTGTTTTTGCTGTTGTTGTTCTTACTATGAATAAAAGACAGAAAGCTGACACATGGATGTGGTTGCTATGGTTTAATGTGAAATGTCCCCAAAGGCTCATGTTTTGAATATTTGTTCCCCAGTCAGAGGCTAGGGAGGCTTTAAAAGGTAGGATCTAGCTGATAGAAGTAAGTCACTAAGGGCAGACCTCAGGTTTGTAAAGTTTGTCCCCAAACTGTGGCTCCCAATCTCTAATTCATGGCCCACTGTAATGTGAACAGCCTCCCCCACATGATCCTGCTGCATAAACTGAGCTGTTCCACCATGCTTTCCCTGCCAAGATAGACTAAAACTATCTGAAATCACCAACCAAAAGAAATCTTTTCTCCTTTAAGTTATTTCTGTCAGGTTTTGTGATCATGGTGATGCAAAGTAAATAATGCCATGGAATTGGTGTTTTGTTTTTTACTTGAATGAAAAAACCATTAAAGCAAGAAATAGTTGACCTTCTGTGGAAGAGAATGGTGTGTGAGTATATTTAGAAATGATTCCCAAAACTACTTGCATTTTTGTCTGAGCTATTTTCTCTCCTTACCTCTGTTGTTACTTTATCTACAGCCCCATGTTGCTGTCCACACTGAACTTGCTCAATACGGAGTCTCAAGAACTTTAAACAACAGCCCCATTTGCTAACAGAAGTAATTCCAGACCAGAACTCTCTCCTCATCTACTCAAAGATTTTGCTCTTTCAAGTAAAAATCCTGTGTTCTCTGCTATTCTAAGATGCTACCAACCATTTTCATGGTAGTCGTTTGCTTCCTTCTTTGAGTTCACTGAAGTCCCTGGGCACACTATCATCATTCATGTGGCACTCCTCTGCATTACAATAAAACATGATGGAAAGAAAGCTGTGGTTCAATGCACAGCTCTACACCCAGCAGAAAGCCCCTCTGTTAAAGAGCACTGGAATGGATTCAAGACACACAGAGCAAGGAAAATATTTGGAACTGGTTTGCTTGGTGCTCATTGCTTCTCTGAATTTCACATGAAAATCTGAATAAGTCACTTAAGATTTTGGGCTTCAGTTTTCTTCATTTGAAAATGAAAATAAAGAAACGTGTACAAATTAACTCTCAGATACTACCTGCATCCCAGGACACTATCTACTTCAATGGTCACTCTTAGCTCTGCAGATAATGATCTATATGTCTGTCTGTCTGTCTATCCATCTATCTATAATCTATCCTATACCTTTATTTATTTGCTTATTTATTTATATATAAAATACTTAA
>NW_008357493.1:1656194-1701459 GCF_000622305.1 Nannospalax galili
AGTCAGAAATAAGAAGAATCAGGAATCAACATTAGTCGTAGTTGAAGGATAAAAATAACATAGAATGAACTTAAGTAGTCCTTAGGATGCCAAACTTAGGAATATAGCTAAAAATTCTTTTCCTCCCCACAAAATTCTAAGTCTATTCAACAACATGCATGGACCAATTAGCACAGTCTAGAAGGCATATTTCTCTGGATTAAATTCAAAGGTCAAATTCAAGATGCTTACTTACTAGTCTGGTTATCTGAACACATTTGAGTAAGAGCTAAAATTATCAACTATAGCTATTCGTGTTCAGTGTTTTCAACTGCAACATTCATATGAAATCAGTAAATAACAGGAAAAGCTCAAAAAAGCACCCCGGATAGGGACAATTTACTTTTAAATTGCTGGCAAAACTTTCACAGAAGACACTGTTCTTAGTAGTAGGGACATTCAACAGGTCTCTCAGATATCAGTGAATCCACTTACAAACTTATTCAACCAAGTGCCACTCAGAACCTCTCATTAGGAAAGGACCACACAGAGATAATAAAAGCTTGGAGTCTAAGAGGGAAGGCTAATTAAATATGTAAACTGTTGAGAGTGGTTTGATACAGCAGTGATGTAGGAACAGACAGTGGGTATAAAGAAGGGAATGCTCCATTTATGAAGGATAATAGATACCAGGCATCCCAGGCAGACAGAGCTGGTTGCAAAATACTGATAAGCAGCCATTGGCCAAGGTGCACTGGTTACCGAGCTGTTCCTCATAGCTCCACTGCCGATTGCTAGGGCAGATGGTGCAGGGCCTGCTCAGGGAGGACCTGGTCCACCAAGGTAAGACATTTCTGTTTCACCACTATGAGACTTTGAGCAGATGAACTGCATCATCAGATTTGCTTTTAGAATGATGACTGTAGCAGCTGTGGGGAGAATGAATTGGAGGGCTATATTTCAGATAGTCAGATAGTCTTTCAAACTAAATTTAAGTGACCTCTTTCTATGAATTCCGTGGGTCAAACTTTCTACTAAACATAGCTCTCATATTCATATTTTCCCTTTAGAAGCAGAGCAGAATCCAAACATACATTGAAGGTTAATATGGTTTTTAATATCCTGTTAGATTTCCTTAGCAAGGAGAAAGAAAAGCCACTCACGCTGGCATTAAGATAGGTTTCTTGAGCAGCTGTTTTGATCATTCCAACCCAATCTTTCTCTGACTATACTATTAAATACAACGTGCTTAAGCTTTTGAAAGGAAAAATTTCTAATAACTATATTCTCTGCCTTGTGTTTTTCATACTCTGTCACAGAAAGAATATGCCATGCTTTTTAAGCTGATTATATAACTCACAGCAAGACTTGTTCTGTTCTTAGTTATCAGTAAAATTATTAAGATAGCTGTAGCAATCCACATAACTTTTTCTCCTTGTAGCAAAAGACAAAAGAATAACATTTATCACTTATTAAACGACACAGCATGAATAAACTAGCCTGTGGATATAAAATTCCCTCATACCTATTAAAAACTAAAATAATCAAATAACTTAGGAGTCAGAATGCCAACAATAAAAGATAGATACTGTCAGAATGTTACAGTTACTTGTAAAGATTCCTCTAATCCCTTAAGGAATCGGGGGTTGTTTTTGTTTTGGTTTGGTTTTTATTTTTGGAGTTTTGGTTTTAAGGATTTTTTTTTCAGACAGGCTAGGCTAGCTTCAAACTTACTGTGTAGCCAATAATGACCTTGAACTTCCTCCAGTCTGTGACTACTGGGTACTGTGATTATAAGCATATACCACCATGCCCAATTTATACAGTGCTGGGGATTGAACCCAGGGAAAGTACTCTACCAACTCTACTACACCCCCAGGTACCTAAGAAATCTGAATTTAAGTAGAATCACTTAAGTAAAACAACCTTACCAAACCCATTAGTCATTTAGATTGCAACATATGTTTCTTATAAGGAATACTCGTAACTAAATGTGTAATACCACAACTCTATTAATGAGTAATTATTTGAAAATCCTACATATTTGGAAAACTAAACTGAATTTCCACCTTAATGTAATTCTGCCCAAGAGTCTTTATTTGTTTATTGCCTCATGTTTTCTCACAAATTCTGTTTGACACAACATGTTACATTAACCTACTACTTACTACACTTACTACATGTTAGGCTCTGATAGGCAAATTCACACTAAAGTCAGGAATGTAAAGAAAATGTAAAATTAGGCATGTAAAGAAATCACTGCTATGTCAAGTAAAATGCCAAGTGCTTCTCAAGGTTAAGTGCTAGGCAACCTGCATATTAGGATCAATGGAGGCTTCCTGGAAGAAAGAAGCTAGAGTCTAGTACATGAAAACTCAGGGAGACAGTGGGAACTCACTAAAATCCCATCATACTAACTCAAGCTAAGTTACTTTTAAAAAATTATTACATTTGTCACTTATTCTTGGGGAGTGGTGTACTGTAGCATGTATGCAGGTTAGAGGACAATTTACGGAAGTCAGTGGGGTTCCAGGAATTGAACTCAGGTCCTCAAGCTTGACAACAAGTGTCTTGCTGGCCCAGGCTTAGTTACTTTTACAAAACTTGCAGGAGAGTAAGATTGTGAGACAGCTACAAAGACATTCCCATTCCATCACGGCTCTGGTGGGATTTCTTTGGCTCTTTCTTGGACTCAGAGAGGGACATTAATCAGGTGTGTAAAAATCAGTTGGGCAGATTCTATGACAAATAAGCTTAGCCAATATATTGCTTATTAGTGGGTTAATAACCCTAGAACAATGAGGAAGGGTTACTCTAATGGTAGCACTAACAGGACGGAGAGGTCTCTGCTACATTTAATGTCTTTCCTATCATTTAGATTACATTTCTGATTATCAGATTTATATACTGTATACAAATCCAAGAGGCAGAGATTGAAACATGGTTCAAAATTATTCAGAGTCTGAAATGATTGGGTTGAAATCAGAAAGAAAATTTAACAAGCACCAAAATATAAATTTCAGCTCTAAAATTCAAAAGGTTAAATTATAGGATGGAGATCTAATTTAAAGATTCTGTAAATAGGTTTAGCCATAAAATGGGATATTTTATAGCTATTCAAATGTTAAATGGTTATGTACTCCATGTATAAATAATTATTTAACTAAAATAACTATTAAATTATTGTTTCAGGTGACAAACAGCAGCATTCCAGGACAAACAGCTCTGAAGCAGTCAGAGTGGATCCAAGATCCTTCTGAACTCAAACTTAATATGTTTTACTGATTTTCAAGGCAGAATGGAACAATGTTTGCTGACATAAAGTAACTTTATAATATGTGGCAGTGTCACATATAGAACAAAAATATATCAATTGATAATATACACATACACATATACATGCCTATTCATAGGTATCAAGATGTATACATGCATGGATGGCTCATAAGGAAAGTCTTTCCATTTGTAGATTAAAACTGAATCTTTCTGAATACAGAAGGCATTATTTAGGAATTTTAAATTGTTTTTCATGGGTCTGAATGTAGTTCCTGCTGTGTACCCATGGACCTGAGTTCCTATCCTCAGCAGGCATGGTGCATAGCCTATACTTCCAGTACTGGGAGGCAGAACCATGAGATCCTGGAGTCTCAGTGGCCAACCAGTGTAGCTGAATCAGTGAGTTCTAGATTAAGTGAGAGACTCTGTCTCAAAAAATTAAGGTTGAGGGGCTGGAGGTATGGCTCAGGAAAGTTAAGAGCACTGGCTGCTCTTGTAAAGGACCCAGTTTCATTACCCAGTACTCACATGGTGGCTAACAAATGCCCATAATTCCAGCTCCACAGAATCCGACACTCTCTTCTGATTTCTGCCAGCACTACATACATGTGGTGCATTTATATACATGCAGGCAAAACACTCATACATATAAAATAAATTAAATAAAATTTTAAAAAATAAGGTTGCTGGGCAATCAAGGCCAGCCTGGTCTACATAGTAAGTTCCAGGACAGCTGGGGCTACAGGGAAACCCTGTTTAGCCTTATAGGATGATACCCTTTGTCAGCCTCTGTTATCCACACAGGCCTGCACAGACATACACACACACACACACTTGTAGACACATAACACCATTCATGCTCACAAAAGCATACGGTACACACACACACACACACACACACACACACACATGAAAATCATCTGATTTTCTGGTAGTATTATAATGACCATATATTCTTGTAGAGTGCAATAGCTGAGAGCTTGCATTCACTGGCATTTAGCAGGACTCAGCAGAGTGACTCAGGTTAAAGTCAGTAAAGTAGCCCTGAGGTGTCCTGAAGAAAAATCATATGCAAATGGAGAATACTTGCACTGGTTTTGTGCTGATGCTCAAAACAGTGTGTGAAAAATAACATCTAAAGTGGATGGCCAGGTGGTCGCAGGTCTGGAGACCATATTCTATGAGGATGACCTAAAGAGGAAGCAGTTTTAAAGATGCAAACAACGGGAAAACGAAAAGGAGGCATGTGATTGTGGCCAGTCAAATCGGGAAAAATTAGAAGCAGAGTCTGTTCTTTTTATTGTTACTGAAGAGAGCAGACAGGATTAATTACTGAGGTCCATCCAGGCATGGGGAATTTACAGTGGCCTAAGAAGCAGTCACTGTCCTCAGAGAACTTAGAGACAAGTGAGTCATCACATTATTAAAACTATTAATTACACAGTGTGAAGCGTCCTGAAGGAGATCGGGCATAGTCTCATAGCCTGGGTGATATGAAAGGCCCTCTGAGGCAAGGTGGTCTGGTGAACACCTGAAGGAGTACCAGGAGCTTGTTTGGAAAGAAGGCAGATTCAGAATTCCCAAAACTGTACCATGTCCTTAGAGTAGGCAGAGTGGGAGGGGCAAGGCCTGCTGCATGAGTCAATGGCATCGCACTTACTGTTACATAAAGAACAATTGGTCCCAATGGTGTTTACAATCCAACAGGTCTCAGCATGAAACATAAGCCAGGTGAGAGACCTTTGAGGTCCAGAGTGACAGGACAGAGGCATTTCTAGTAAGTCACCACAATCAGCTCCTAGGAATCAGGCCTAAGAAAGCCAAGTGGCACATGGGAAGAAGTAGTCTACCTTTGATCCCAAATTGGAATGTGATTCCATTTTGTCAGAGATAGAGAGTTCTGCAGGTTGGGTAAGTTGCAATGCAACTCTGAAGAGCTGAATTTGATCCCTGGAATCCAAATAAAGGTCGGAGAGAACTGACTCCACAAAGTTGACCTTTGACGTACACGCTTGTGCTGTGGCATACATGTTCACACATAATAATAATAATAAATAAAATCTTAACAAATAAGGTGCAAAGAGATTAAGGAAGACATTTGATGTCAACCTTTGGCCTCTACACACATGCATGTGTATACAGATGCACCACACATACACACACACACACACACACACACAAAAAAAAAAAAAAAAAAAAAAAAAAAAAAAAACCACACAGACAATAATGGTCTCCCAAGAGTCAATATACAGCTGTTAAAACTATCTTTAATAAAACAATAGGATACACTGTTATCTCTAAGAATGCATCCAGCTCTGAATTTGCTTTCCTAGGCAATGAAATGCAGTCTGATAAGGATATCACATGACGATGTATGAGTGGGCAAGAAATTCACAGATAAGCTTTGATGTGGGCAAGTGTAAAATTATACATTTATGTAAAATAATTCAAATGTCCCCTGCTGAAAAACGAGTTTCAAGAAATCATTTACTGTTCAGAAGAGGCCCTACATGTCAGATATCCCCTTAAAATGTGTTACTATAGTCAAAATAGCATATAAAATACTTTTTTAAAAAAACACCAGATGATTGACAGTTGTGGTATCTGAATACCCCACCCAGAGGGAACATGTTTCCTAAAAATTGAACAGTTATGAAAGATGGTATAAGCTTCATCATGAGGCTCACACCTGCTGAAGCAAAGAAAAACTATGCCCAATGCAAAAAGGGGAAATAGAGGCATTTCCCCTTCCATCATCGTGAGGAATGTGAACGAAGGAAGGTGATTATGGACAATGAGAAGCAAGCAACACATCAATAGAAAGGGGAGTTCTAAAAAGAATTAACTGGTAGCAAGTCTGGTCATAGAGAAAAACACAAAGATAATGCAGAAAGCCCAATGTCAGAGAGGGACAAAAATAGATCATTCTAGAACAGTGATTCTCCAAGTGTGGACTCTCGGGGAAAGCACCAGCATCCTATGAGAGCTAGATAGAAATGCAGCATCGTTCTTGGGCCCCACCTCGGGTTCATGAGATCACCAACTCTGAGTGCTAATCTCTGATTCTGTTGTCACCCAAGTTCAGAAAGCCCCACTGAACCGTGACGACTCCATGAAGCTTGAGGAGATGTGCAGTGTTCTACTGCCATTTCTACTGCTGTGATGAAATATCTTGATAAAGAAACAACTTAGGGGAGGAAGGGCTTACTTTGTTTACACTCCCGGTTATGGTCCACCACTTCAGCGATGTCATAGAGGTAAGAACAGCTCGAGACAGCTGATTACAACACATCCACAGTCAACACCCTCAAGAAAAGAATATACCCATGCTGCCTGCTTGCCTGTCTTACGTAGTCCAGGGTTCCTGATTACAGAATGCTGTCATTCACATTCAAGGTAGGTCTTCCCACCTCAATTAGCAATCAAAGCAATCGCCAACAGACAGACACAGGTCAACTTGATCTAGACAATTCTTCACTAAGATTCTCATCCTATGCGATTCTAAATGGTATCAAGTTGAAATTTAAAACTTACCAGCACACCTGCCAAGACCTCATCAAGATGCCTCATTTCTCTCCGACCATTTTGTTTATTTATTTCTGGTGTTCCTTTTACAAATGGTACATGTCACCCAACCATCGCTTTTCCCTGTAAACTTGACAGCATTGTGCCTTAATAAAATGCCTCTCAAGGACCTCATCGAAACCACTCATTCTCTGCTCAGGGCAGGTTGAACTCAGGCAACGCATGGGAAAACTAGAAACATTTTGGGGTGCTAGAACTGTGGCATAGTGTGGCATCACTACTATTAATTGGGTAGAAAATAGGGTTTCTGCCATTCATGCAATTCACAATACAGCTCCACCCAAGACCTCTCCTCCAGCCAAAAGCATCAATAGTGCTGCTAAGAACCCAGGGTCCAGGGCTGTCACTCTGAGAGGAGGATGAAAGGAATTCACATCAAACATCAAGCATGTCACTGCTCCTCAGCTCCTCCAGACAAAATTAGTTCCACCTACACTTGTGAAATTCTGGTTGCTGTGATAAAGTCAATTTCCCTTCATACTCAGAACTTTCCATATCTGTGACTCTTCAGGAAAGGCATAACCCAAACCTCTCAGCTATATTCTCCATGTGAGCATGGACTACCATGTCAAAATCCCCCAAAAGAATCTGTGTCATGTTCTTCAAAGTTCATCTTTTCTGACTTGAACATGTTGAACAAACATATTAAGATCATTTCCATAACAATGTTGTTCGATAGGAAATCATAAAATCTGCAAATCTCTGTTCTACTCAGATAATAAAAATTCGTGTCTCTGCAGACAGTTTTCTTGTCTTTTTTTTTTTCTTATATTGGTAAAAATTTCAAAGCTAGGAATCTGAGAGTTGTTATTTCTAGGGAGAAATTTTAAATCTATGAATATGTTTGATTCCTAAGTATGCTTTTACCTAAGTATAATGTATTATGAACCCACAGGTCTGAATAAAAGTAGGAAAGATTCTATGAAATGGAAACATGTCTAGTATTTTCAAAGTACTGCTTTCACTAATCAGTTGTCTAGTTGAATTGATAGGCCCTATTTTTCTCCTTCAGAGTCAAAACTATTACTAAGGGGAAGAAGAAAACAAGTATACACACTGAATTATGCCCTGCTGTTCTCAAATATACACTTAAGAAGCCAAAGAAGGCAGGGACGAACGTAGGCCATGGCAACCTGTTAGAACTATATACATGTGAAAACATTCATTAGTCATAAATTAACACCGTAGTTACCAGAGTTTTGTGTGACAGCATACAGCAGGTAACCTAATTCTTCATCAGCTGTTTGGCTACCCCCAGTGTTCCCAAAGTCATGCACAAAGGCTCACCTCTCCAACGGGCTAGAATAAATAAGCTCCAGGCACATCCAAAATCATCCCTGGACAAAGGCAGGTTGCCTCTCTACATTTCCAAGTCAAGTAGAAATTCTTTCATTTTTTTTCTTTTTTCTTATTGTTACTTTTTTTAGACAAGGTCTCACTGCACAGCCTGGGCTATCCTGAAAACTCATTGTGTAACTAACACAGGCTGGCTTCAGACTACAGTGGACCTCAGATAGTTGAAATCACAAAAGGCAAAACTGCAAATAAGGAAAGATGATGATATGTCATAGGTGTGATAAAATTGGACTCAAGCTAAAAGCCTGAAACACCACCACCCTCAAATTCCCCTTCAGAGACTTAAACCAATACACAGGTGGAAAGTTTCATCCTTGGTGGGCTAGAAATTCATGCTCAGCTCATTGAGTGCTTCTAGCTCAGTCCTGTCAAAGGTGCTACTAGCTTATCAACTAGGACAGAAGTCTGGGGCTTCCAAGGTAGCTCACTCACACCTCTGCTGGCAGGAGACCTCTTGTCCTCACCTTGTAAACCTTTCCTCCAGGCTATATCCTCAGGATATAGCAGCTCTCTCCTTTCCTGGCAGAGATCTAGGAGAAAAGGAGAAAGGGAGCCAGGGAACCTTTTGTAATCCAGTCTCTGAAGGCCTACTCAGTCTCCTCATTTATTTCATCTGTTTTTTAGAAGTCACTACATCCAGCCCACACTGAAAAGAGAAGAATTAGCTTCACATTTGAAGGATGTGTCAAAGAATTTCTGGGCACATTTCAAACCACCACAGAGAGCAATGCAAGTTCTACAAATGATGTCATTTCCATAAGGGGGGAAAAACTGTTTTATGTTCTATGTATAAGAAAATGTTCAAAGTACAGCTTTTTCTATAATGGAGAGATTATGTAAATATGGCCAATACTAGAACACTATTGAGACTTTACCATTTTCCAAAAGCCACAAGTTTAAGGACTTAAAAATCATGAAATAATCAGAATCTTCCCATCTATGTTCCACTCGTGTATACACGTCTATTACTATGCACACACATTCACACACACAAACCTCCAACTAATTAGAAAATGTAAAGATTCATAGACGCCTCAAGGGTTCTACAGAAAGTAACAAGATTAGATAACTCAATGATGAAAATACGAGGGGAGGAGATCTTAGCCATTAAGGACACACGTCGTTTCAATGGCTTAGGTCTCTTACCTGTATTCTTTCATGCACTAAGAAAAATTCATCATCAGCCATCAGTCATCACACATGTAGGGCTTCTTTTAAGAAACATTAAGAAAACAATGAATCTTTAGGAGTTAATTTTCCTCTCAAAACACCTCCCTCATAACAGATCGCTCTAATGCCTGCCTCTCCTTCCCACTTGCTTTGCTGTCCTGAAAAAAAGGGAAATGTCTTGAACCAAAAGAATTCACATTTCCTTTTCTCCTGAACTGATGCCACATGACAATGGAAACGTGCATCCCACATTTTAAAGTATCTTATCTGAAATAATTGGAATCTAGTACATGGATCACAAGACACTGAAAAATATGATATCTAAAAATAAAGATATCACTGGATGTGGTAGCATGGGCTGTGAGTTGGTAGCGAGCCTGGTATATAGCGAGAAACTGGTTGACCAAGGTTACCTAGCAAGACCTGTCTCAAAAAACAAATAATAATAAAAACAATAATAACAGTAATAAAATCCTCACTCCTGGTAAGAAGTTGTTTTGATCAAAATGAAAATATATATACATTAGGCACACCCCAAGGAAGCAGAAAGCAGAAGTGCCCCGGCACTAGCGTGCTAACACGCTGTTTGGTCTGCCTTTCCTGCATCTTCTCTTGCTCTCTTTGCAGGCTCCCCCTTTACCATCCAAGTCTTCGCTGCTGGTGTCATGCAAGGTTCTGGGTATGCTCCTTCTCCAGCCTCCTTAAAACGCTCCACAGGTGTTCTTGTCAGTTGTGGTCCCACCAGCTCTGGGTCCCAGCCCAGCCCCTCTCCTGGACCCTGGCTAAGTTATCTAATGGAAAAATCCTGACTTCAAACTCCCAGAGGTTTTTTAAGTTCAAATATCTGAAACTCAGAATACTGTCTTCTCCCCCAAAATGCCTCCTCAGGCACCTTTGGGTGCAATTACGTCAAGTTCAACCTTCTTTTCCCACCTCCTTTCTCCCCATATTGAGTCAGTCATCGCTATGTGCTGACTCTCCTTGCAAAGCAGGTGGATCTCTTCAGTCCATCCCTACTTCCTGGACCCGACCATCTCCCACTTGGACTACGGCTTGCAAGGGCTCTTAATTAACTGTTCCTGTCCTACATGCTTGACACATCAGCTTCTTTCCTCACATAGCAGCTGGAATTTTCCTGTTAACCACTATTTCAAACCCTTCTTGAGTTTCCACTTCCACCACCAGGCAAAGCCTAAATTCGCTTTCATCATTACATAAGACCTACTTTGACTTCATCTGCCTTGGATGTCATTCTAATTTCTTCCCTCCCTGCAGATTCCCACTCTTAGTGCATCACTACAGTCATGTGTGGTGTATAAAATACACTCATATTATGAATAGAATCATTTGTATTTCCCCTGACATAATATGCTGGGTACACATAACCGCTCTTTGCAGAAAAGTCGGTCTTCTCACTTATTTGTGAAATCTGCTCATCCTTCAGGACCAAGCTTAAGAGTTAACACCGTCATAAAACATCCTTGAAATTGATTTACATCCAGCTTCCAAGTGATCATGCCCATATGGGAACCATTCTGACTAATTGTCTCACATCTATTGTGGTATTTTTCTCACTGTAACGCTACCCTTTGCCTTTGTGACTGCCTTGAGGGCAAAAAAGCATATCTTTTCCACCTTTTTAATCCCAGTACATAAGACCTATTGCTCAAAAGGGACAATTAAATTGTTGACTGAGAGATGAATGATGGGAGTTGCAAACTGCAGTGATAATAACAGAGCAGAGCACTAACATGTTTTCTGATATAGACTCACAAGCATGGACTTTCATGGCTGGTGGCCAAGGGACACAGGCATCAGCACTTTGGGTCCCATGGACACAATATTCAATGAAATGCGTGCAACCACTGAATTTCATGTGTATCACAATACCAAAGGCAGGTGTATAAAGTTACTTGGATTCTAATGGTGTCCAAACAATAAGTGGATGGATTAAGTCCAGATGGAGAATCCTAGAGGCACATCTATACAAGGCTGGTAGAAGTCAAGAGCCTTGATAAAGAAGAACTGCTTCCTTAACAGCAGTAGAAGCTGCTTATCCTTGTATAGGACAAGATGTGCAAAATCCTTGCCCAAATTAGAATTTTGCACATCTCACCAAACTTAGTACAATAACATAAACTATACATGTTCTATTCTTGTTGTTACAAACTTATTCTTTATTGAAAATATAATTTGTTTTCATAATCTGAAAGCTTTATGAAAGTCATTCTGAAGATATGTGAATATATCTGTGTTAATCTTCAATTTTTTATTTAGGTTATACATAATATATGTATACCAATTCAACAAAGTAATGCAATGGGAAAATTATGTTAGGACTAATTCAGTCCTACGATTTCTGTTCCTTGTCAGGTACAGTCTGTGTTGCTAAGATTTCATGGCACTTTTCACACAGTGATAGAGGAGCTAGTGCACAGCCTCTGTCCCTCTGGCACTACAGGTATAATGCAACTTAGAAGGTATTTGCTCAAGATTATTATTTTTAGAACTTTTCACGGAGTAATTTTACTGTCTGGCAATAGGTCATAACAGATGTTTAAGCAACAAAATGGAGATAAAAAAGGTGTGAATATTGTCAACCAAGGCCAAAGAAAAGAGACAGTAATGAAAAGCAACTGACTTCCTTGACCATCGCAGCTGAATGCAAATTCAGATGCAGAAAATGCTGTCTCTTCCTAAATGTAATTTACTAAAAGTAAAATGTGTTTAAACCCAACCAAGAAGCTTTCAACAAATGGAAGAGTTCTTTCAAGACAGGAATGACTCTCAAGCAATCAGATATAAACTAAGAACTGAGAACCTTTGTATTTACCTGATCTTTAAGAACACAGAATTCAGAAATTCCTACCTCTTGCCTAACAAAAGCATAGTGAGACAGCAAATCAATCAACCATATTGTGTTTATTGGCTTTACTCACCAAAAGCTTGTGGGTTACATAAAATCTGTCTTGGGGGTGGAGAGATGGCTTGTTGGTTAAGAGCACTGGCTGCTCTTGCAGAGGACCTGGGTTCAGTTCCCAGAACCTACCTGGCAGCTAACAACCATCTGAAACTTCAGTTCCAGGGGATTCAATGCCCTCTTTTGACCTCTATGGGCACTGCATGACATGGGTGCACTTACATACATGTTGGCAACACTGTCATACACATGAAACAAAAATAATAAAGTATTTTAAAAATAAATAAAATCTGTCACTGTTAGTAGAAAACCTTGGGAATTTACTAAATGGATAAAGATCTGGCATTCTGTGAGGTAGGACACACAGCAGTCTGAGCACATGCAGCACTTGAACATCCCAGATGAATACTACTGTTCACTGCCCCAGAGAATCACACTGCTAGGACACAATCCAATTTCCAGTAGGAAGAGGATACAATTAAATCAATCGTTTTACTTTAAATGCCATTTATCATTTTATTTCAAAGATTTGTATGTGAGTTACTCAGTAAAATGAGATAATTCTTAATATGCTGCACCAGACTTCTGAAATAAAGATACCCATGAAAAATTACAGAACATGTAAAATGTGGTTTTAGTCTATAAAATCTGTGTGTGTGTGCATGCTCCCATGCAAGTCCATGTATGTGGAGAGAGAGATTCATACAGAGAGAGATCTTGAATATCTAGAAAGTCCCATTTCAAACCATTAATAGTAAAAGTTCTCTCTAGGACGTAAGAGAGGAGCAAAGGCCAGTGTTCACTTTAAAACATAAAAAAGGGCTTTTGGGTGGTGAATGAATTGCTTTCACCACAGAGATTTTTTAAGGGGTGAACCCAACTGCCAATCATATAATTAAGGTTCTCTATCAGGGGCACACCTCATTATAGGCATGTGAGACCTCCTCCAGGAATGATGGGCCACATCTAGGTGTCTGATAGCAGGAAAAGTGATCCTACAGTCAACATCAGCTAAGGTCCAGAAACATCGGATACATTGCTAAATTCTAGAATTCTTGTTCTTCCTGCAAAGAAGGTAACTTGGTATAGCGGTAAAACTGCATGTTTGATTGTCAGACTGCCTTGACTTTAAATCCTGCCACACCTCCAGCTATCAGTTAAGGGATTAGCAGCATTTTTTTTCTCTCTACTTCAATTTCATGGCCTGTAAATGAGGTCAGTAATAGAGATATTGAAGAACTAAAATGAGTTGGTGTTGGTAAAATGTTTAGCACAGTGCTTGGAACATAATAAGCATTTAAAGATGTCACTTTGTGCCATCATGTCTCTAAATGAGTAAACTATGGGAGCGGTATTACAGAAAATGATTGACTGATTGTACCCTCTTTATAAATATCTTGGACCAGCCAAGTTCAGAGTAAAAGATGTGCACATGCCCTCAAGGTCTGGAGGAAGATGTACATGTCCATAGGTACACAGTAATCATCAGTAATTACAGGCCAAACAACTGAATGAGCAGAGACATCAGAATAGAAAATGCTTTCACTAAGGACAACTCAATCATTTACATGGCAACAAAAGGATCTCATAACAGGAAAATCTAACTTTCAATGGAAAAATCTTAAGCCTTGTGTGAAAAAATATGTGGCAGTAACTATTTGCCTTTGAAAGTGATATATTGACCTATAGCTTAAAGCCTTGATCTCCTGCAGATAGTGGCTGCATGTAAAACAATAGAAATACAAAGCACTAATCAATGTGACCATGCATATTTCAATGATACATTAATCATGGGTACTCTTTGACTGGCAATGGAGTTCTGTCCCAATAAACCCACCATAAAGTGAAAATATCATGAGTCAAATACACACCGAATACATACAACTTCTGGAATATAATAGCTTAGTAGCACAGTAGTAGAGGCTTCGATCAGGGCACTGCCCAACTTCTCCAGATAGCATCCCTCCACATGTCACCAGTCCAGAAGATCAAAGTTTAAAAACCCTGAGAATAGTTTCTACTGATTACTTATCACTTCTACACTATCACAAAGTCAAAACAGCATGAAGTCAAATGATGGTGGATCAGGGGCTGTGCTCAGGAAACAAAGGAAGCCCCACATCTTATGTCTATGCCCTTAACTAAGGACCATTTTAAGACTAATTGTTGACACTTTAATTAGACATTGACATTATCATCATTATGAAGATTTTTATATCCCAATCAGATGCACACCACAGAGAATTTATGGAATTTCCTAATACAAGCTTTAACTATATGCTATCTTATCAGGAAGGTTGAAAGCAGTCTGGTGTAAGAAATTATCAAAGGTCAAGGGGCACACTGAGAAATGTGATGAACTGTTAGTGCCTGATTCATTTATAATGTGAGGTTAGCAGTGAATCGACTGATAGCATAGTGTGTATGTGTGCATGTTGTTGTTGTTGTTGATGATGATGTTGTTGTTTATTTCTCCTCCACCTGAAAACACAACAGGCATTTGGGCAAATGTTTACTTCTATGACACAAAACCAATCTATGCATAGGGCACAGAAATAGATCTCTTACCAAACCAGTTATGCATACTACAGTTCCCATGGTCTGGATCAGTGCTGCCCAAAAGCCTGTGCATTAAGGCCTGGTTCCCAGCTTTTAGCGTTATTGGAGGTGGTGAAATCTTTAGGAGTTGAAGCTTAATGGACAGGAGTTAAATTATTGGGGGCAGGCTCTCAAAGGGGACATTGAGACCTCAGCCTCTTCTTCTTTCCCTCTCTCCTTACTTCCTGGCTGTCTAAGGTAAGCAGTTTTGCTCTACTATGTACTCCACAGCAGGATAGGCCGCCTCATTACAGCCCCAAGAGCAATGAGGCCAACAGACCATGCATGGGCTGAAACCAAGAACCAAAGTGAAGTGTGCATCTTTTAGAATTGATTGTCTCCAGCACTTTGTTATAGTAATACAAGTGACTCACACAATAATGGAGGTATTAAAAAAGATTCACATGAGGAAATTTCCTTTCCAAATGTAAATATTCATCTGAGACACAACTACATAATGAATGCTAGCTGAGCCCTAGAGAAATTTTCATTAGTCAAGTTCAGTTATAATTACAATCACCTGATACATGCCACGGAGCATGAACATATGCTTTGCAAAGAACAAGTAAACTGTTGTTGGATATGAATCTTCCTCTCTAATATTCACATAGTTTTAAGACATATTCTTTCTATATTTTGATTTGCTCTGTATACCATGAAGATGTGTATTTTGTACACCTGTTGCTAAGTTTCACTTTTGTATCTCCCTCAATTACTAGCTAAAACTCAGCTCTTTGATATTGCTTCCTCATGCAAAAATATGGCCAGTTAGAAGTTCATCAAAGCATATCTGGGAATGTGCAGTGGTTTAATGTTATAGGCTGCCTTTTCACGGAAAAACTTCATTTTCAGTTCTGTATGTCTCTGTGAAATTCTCCTAGGAAATGAAATTTCTGTACCGGGTAGATTAGAAAGAAGAAAATCACTGTCTCTGTGTTAAATTTCTGGAAGTCTAAATCATAAAGCTATTGGAAAATGCTATGGTAGTTTAGAAGAGAAATAAACCAAAATTAGCTTTGTTGAAAAACATAAGCCATCCTCAGGGAGGACAATTTACTTTCTATACTTAACAATTTTTTCCTGGAACCTAAATATAATGGAAAGAATATTGCAGTGTATGGAATATACACAGAATGAGTAGACTGCATTTGGTGTAAAAATATCATTTAGATAAAAATATGATGGTGACTTTAAAATCCAGTAAAACAAAGTTAAAAAAGAGATGAATTATCAAAAGCAGCTAACACATGAAAATATTGATTGATTGCCCATCTGTCATCCTTTTAGCCACCCTATCAATTATCCTAAACAATAATTAATACCACTTAAAGTTGTGCCTTAGTATTCATACAAAAGAATGTACTGTGAACAATATACTCATTGAAAGAGGTCAAGATCACGCTTTTTGTTAAACCTTGGGGTGATTTTAAAACTGTGGCATAACATGTAATTTCAGAAAGATCTTGTGAGTTCTACAGATTTTAAAACTAACCTGCAAATTAATTGCCCCTAAGTGTGGGTTGCTAGCATCTGAGTTATTCAGAGGGAAATGGTCTCCAGATGGCAGAATCTTGACCAAAAGTTTTATCTGGAGGAAGTGGAGTGGTCATATAGGACATAAGTTGTTCATCCCTTTAGAAAAGGAGATTCTTTCAGCACTTGGGAGGCAGAAGCAGATGGATCTCTGTGAGTTCAAGGCCAGCCTAGTCTACATGGTGAGTTCTAGGCCAGCCAGCTAGGGCTACAGGGAAACCCTGTCTCAAAAAAACCAAAAGAAAAAGAAGATACTTTTAAGACAAATAAAATTATAATCTGTGCAATAATTTGTTACTTTACTGAAATTATTACAGTCAGAGGTAAAACAAGAATAAAACATAAATACCCATTAGAATTTATGTAAATTATAGAAATCAGTTCGCAGTAAACTGATAAAAACTGGAAATGTGTAGAAACTTAAGACTATATATCAAGGAAGAAAATAGTCACACCACCTGACTAAGCACTCACCTGTCTGAGAAACACTCTTCCCTAGGTGGACTTCTGATATCAGAAGAGGTATGATTTTTAAGTTCTCATGTTTTAAAAGCCAAGCCAATTCCCATTGCACACTCCACTCTAAACATTGGGAAACACACATCCACATATATATACACACACATTCACACACATATGCACACACACATTCACAAACATACAACATACACATGCATATACACACAAACAGGCCATAAACTATAAACCAAAGATGATATTACATTGCTGCTGCATTGGAAGGTAATTCTAAAATGCTTCCTAAGGGACAGATGAGGCCCCACCCTTCTGAGGACTTATAGACAGTCAATGGAAACTGAGGGAGAAAGAGACAATTTCTTCAGTGGTGTAACCACTTGGTAGGGAATCTATGCTCATGTAAACAATCCTGAAGCCATGTTCTTGAAAGGCAGCTATGATCACCACTATACCACCAATGTTGCAGCCATGATTTTATAAGAAATACTAATAAAGCACAATTTATCACACAAAAAGAAAAGTAAATTTTTAAAATATGAAAACAGAAAGGCTAGCAGAGAAGAGGAAGAAGATTGGGAGAGTTGGGAGACAAGAGAGGGTAATAGGAGTGAATATTGTTTTTTTTAAATATTTTATTTATTATTTTTATTTTATGTTTATGAGCGTACTGCCTACATTTAAGTAAGTGCATCAGTGTCATGCAATGCCGCAAAGGTCAGAAGAGGGCTTCAGATTCCCCTGGAACTGGAGTTAAGGACTGTTTGTAGCTGCCATGTGGGTGCTGGGAATCAAATCTGGGTCCTCTGCAAGAGGTCTTAACCTTTGAGCCATCTCTCCAGCCCCAGGAGTGAATATTGTTTTTAAAATGCATGCTTACACATGTAAAAATATCATAATGAAACCCATTGTTACGCAGAATTAATATATGCAACTTAAAAATACTTCCCAGTCAAATTCTGGGATTGTCTGATTTAGAGAATTTATAATGGCAGAGAGAGAGAGAGAGAGAGAGAGAGAGAGAGAGAGAGAGAGAGCTTTTTAAAGTTAACAGTGTCTCCATATCTTAATTGTAAGCACTAAAATATTAATTAATATGTTCTGATCAGGAAATCCCATATTAACAAGGCCAACCACCACATCTGATCAGTTCCAAATAAATGTAAATGTCATCTACAGAAGTGTGCTAAATGCTCAGTACTGTCCCTCCACCACCACCATTGTGGTCCAAGGGCAGAGGTGAGGCAGCAACAATCAGAACATTGTTACTCAGAGGACACAGTCAGGTAAGGCCACATAGAGAAGGCAAGAAATTAACCAAGCTTTAAGAAAGATGATGCCCTAAATGTTCACAGCATAGGAAGTCCCCAAATGGGTTAGGAAATGTGGCCAGAAGACACAGGCTAGTCACTGAGACTGCAGGCCTCAGATCCACACAGAGCTGTATAGTGCTTTGAATTTCCTGTCATAGTACACCTGCAGATACATACAGGAGGAATGTGTAACAGAATCTATCAGACATGGGACTGCAAAGACCTTAGCACAACATGACATAAGAAAGGGATAGACGGGATCCAGAACAAGGATTCGACTTAGAATGTGAAACAGACTACAGAATGGGGACCAAGACAAGATCTTTGTTCTAAGGACCAAGTGAGGTAAGTGGCAAGCAGGGTGAGAACAGACAGTGGAAGAGTTGGGGCTCAGGATAACATGGCAGCCATTTCTAACACACTGGGCCAGGGTCCTACTAGGAGCAGAACTAGATGTGACACTGAGCAGCTTGGGCTGGACAACAGCTGGTCTATCATCAAACACAGCTTCAGAGGTGTTGAAGGATAGAGGTTAGGAAGCTGAGGCAAGAGCAGATGGAAAGGGATGATCTTCAAAGTCTGATCAACCGCTAAGATTTTACCATTATTACAACTCATTTTCCTCAACTAAATACAAACGCTCTACTGAAGACAGATGGACCTCAAGTTTATTTTTGAACCCTTCTCCTGGACTTGATGTAAAATAACATCCTTTATTTGTGCTCTGAGCTTCCCATCTCCAGAGATAATTAAATAAAATTAAAACATAGAACTGGAAAGTTTGGAGTTGGTTAACTCTGACCATGATTTATGCTATATAAACTCTTTGAAAACCTCTCTAAGAAATTAAATGCATCCTAGAAATTACAAGAAACTTTAGACCAGTGGATGGACCCACACAGAGGGTCATTTGGGGATACAAACCAGACTCTATAGGCCACATAATATATATATTGAGCAGGGTCAGTGGAGGGATGAGAGGAGAGGGCAGGGGGTCAGTACTATTAAAGTATACTGTATGAAAATCGCAAAAATTCAATTGAAAAGTTCAGTTGAAAAAAACTTTAGGACAACCAACTGGTAAGACTTTTTCCCACTGTGTAACTTATTTATACGGAGTAAATAAAATGTGTATGTTGATGGAACAATGGAACAGGATGACACCCAGCTCAATAAGGAAAAATGAGAGTCATGTCCTATTCCAATCTTTTTTCCTTAAATTTTTCACTTTTTGAATGTTGAAACATTTTAAATTACAGATATTAGGACATTCTACTTCCACATTACTTAGTATGCACTTTATAGTCCAAATTAATCTTATCATACCTAGAAATAAATCATTTCCTTGATTTATATAATATCCAGTTCATATTCCAATTTCCTTCAATTATCCCTAAAATGTCTTTTATGCTTGGGTTTACTCAAACCAGGATACAATAAAAGACTTCCCATTACCTCTGTATGATGTGGCCCAGAATTTCCCTTCAGTCTAAAAGCTGTGACAGTACAAAATCCCTTCTCTTTGCAACCAGAATTCTTACCTCATATTTCCTCTAGAGAAATTCGTGATGGGTTAACTTCTATCCAATACATTGGACCAAAACCACTGCTTATGAGATGTTCATCCCCACATACATGCATGTACATCCACACACAGGCAAACACATGTACACACATACATGCACACATACACACCAAAAATTAAATAAGGTAAATACTATCAATCTTGAGATAAATAAGAATTCTTCTGCCCTAAGAGGCTGGATACCTTGTCTGTGAAGTGAGGCTTTGTTCATCTGCAGCATGGACAGGATGGGATGAGGAAGAGATACAAGGGTTGAATTCTGCCTGAAGCACTTCATTAACACAATACTTACATGTTCACTAAATATGTTTGTGTCTCTCTTCCCCATGAAATTATGAGTTCCTTCATAACAGAAATCCCATACTATTTCATTCAAAGCCAAAAGAAGAAAAAAAAAGATCTCATTTTTAGTTCCATTTCTAAAAACCACATAAGTACAGAAAAATTTAAAATTTAAATAACTACATGCAGTATAAAATTCTAAAAGCCAGATTGAGATAATACTGACTTGTTTTAGATTATATTATGAAGGAAAGTAAAATATGCTAATTAAATCCAAGTGGAAAATATTACCTCTTTGAATTGTTGAAAAAGAAAATATTTACTTTTTATAGAAATTAGTTTAAAATAATGAGCGTGTTTTTAAAAGTTAAATTTAAGACCAGATGCTTTTTAATCTAATATAAATTCCTTTGACTTCAGTAATATTTCCTATGATAACATGAAAATACAATAAAAAAGAGAATTTTTCAGAGGCATACCTGCAAGAGAAAAATAGAGAAATTGAAATATACACCAAGCTTTTGATGGCAAGTAAAATTAATTCACCCCCAGAATTCAAATTAGAAGGTTAACTGGATTAATATTCAGATCAGTTGGCTTTTAATTTCTTCATGTAGAAAACTCTCTTGTTCACTTATGGGGGGTGGGGAAACACCCATTTTGGACAGTATTAAATTTTTCACTTTGCAGCAAGAAAGCAAGTACCTCTGGGGAGGCTTGGCAATGGTCTATGCCTCACATGGTCAACTGGGAAATCAAGATTGGAGTCCAGCCCGTTTGGATGAGACAAAAAGAGTTCAGAATTTTGTAAACTCTGAAGAGCTGCAAAAACATAGGCTGCATGCATGTTTGTCAGAGTGCCTCGTGTTCAAATACACCCCCAACACATTCAGCTACAAATGGCGTCTTTTTCCATAGTATGAGATTAATGTTTATTACTATTCCCTAATAATAAACAAAAGCAGAAAGCATCTCCTTGAACCGAAAAAAAAAACACTTTATACTTTTTATTTTTTAACATGATGGCTCTTTCATGTGCTTATGACAGCTGTTGGGGGCACTTTATTTGTCTCATTGCCATTCAAAAAGTTTGATGGGTTTCTTCTCTATTCCTTCCCACAGATTCTTAGGAAAGACTCTGTACCCTGGTATTTAGGATTAAGCAGACAGGTACTCCCTTTTTTTTTTTATCAGGGGAATAGGGCTCAACTCCTGGCAGGATCCTGTCAAGAGCCTCTCAGTGGATCTTTTATTGAAGAAAGGTCTTGACTGTAATTTGGTTTCATGGGACTTTCTCAGGCCCAAAATGAGCATTCATCTTCCTTGCCTCCAATGCAGCTGTGGGCAGAGCTAAGGAAGCAATTTAGAATATTTGGGTAGCCCAGTCATTGGCAACGAATCGAAAGGAAAATGTCATGTTGTTACTCTAACAGAGAAGATGCTGTAGTGCCTCTAGAGTTTGCTCTCAACTTTCAAAATTAATTGCCAAGAGCACAGATGTGCCCATCAGTACTAAGGTGATAGTCCTAAGTTCTATAGTAACCATTCAAATGATCAGAAACAGTCATGCTGCTCAGCACGTTTTGGAGCACCATGCTGGAAATTAAGAGTCACCAGAGATGTTTATCACAACATCTAAATGCCAATTGTTTTCATGATTTGAAAACTTGGATAATGGGCCAGAACCTCATTGTTCTGGTTAGTTTTTGTCAACTTGACACAAACTAGAGTCACCTAGGAAGAGGGAGGGAACCTTAATTAAGGAATTGTCTCCATCAGTCTGGCCTGTGAGCATATTTATGAGGTATTTTCTTAATTATAATTGATGAAAGAGGACCCAGCTCACTTTGGGTGGCTTCATCCCTGGGTAGGTGGGCCTGGGCTGTATAAAAAAGGTAGCTGACCAAGCCTGAAAGTTTGACCTGTTTCTTAACTAGGATTAGAGTGCAGAGCTAGCCCAAGTCCCTCCTAGTCTGCCTGAATTCTAAATGCTTGCTTTGTCTCACATTCAGTACTCCTCACCCCACTGGGTCCCTCCATTCTTGGAATGCATTTCACCACTTTCTGATTATTAAGTAGGTCCTTCCCTCCCTCCTCAGCATCCTTTCAGTCATAAGAGTCAGGCGTCAATCAGTGAGAAAAAGCCCTGAGGCTCTGTTAATCCTTACTCCTTTGAGAATGTAGGTATGGGTCCTCTAATCAGGAAACTCTGCACATATACATGTGTGTCCATAACAGCTAGCACTGCATGGGTCCCTCAGGACCATGTGTAGATCCCCAAACCGAGGAATCCCTGGTAAGGGGAAAACCCCTAAGCATGTCTAAAATCATAACCCCAGATTCTATTTCTGTCCTTAATTAGCTGTGAAGCCTTCAGCAAATCAATTAAAATTCTCATTTAACAATGTTGTTCATAATTCCTGCTATAGTCACTTCTCTGGGGTTTATCAGTAAAAATCATATATACTGTATACATGTACATATGTAATTTTGTACATATTATATTATATTTTCCTGTGCAAGCTGAAGTATGTCTTATAGTTAGAAACCTTGGAGTTGTCCACGAGTCTGTGTTTTTCTTAGTCTTCTAAAATCCCTTAGATGTTCCTTTAGTGTATATTATAAGGTCTCACTGTCCTATCCACCTTGATAAATTCCTCAGGTCTGAACCTTGGAGGCCCTCTGCCTCCAGTCTGCTGTAAATAGTCACTGCATAAGTAGAAATTTACATATGTCTGTGCTTTTCTACATATAAATACACAAAATTTGTATATGTGAATGTAATTCATGCATTTATCACTCTCCTGAACCGGCTGTGTTTCTACAAGATGATCACGCTTCCAGGAATACTGCAGTGTTCAGTATAAATCACATCCTATCATATTTGTTCCACAGAAAAAATTAAGCCAATATAGAAAATCATGGAGTAAATACAACATAGAGAGAATATTTGCCAGTGTGGAAAGGAACGAACAGACATGAACAAACAACGAAAGATTTTTGTTAAGAAAATTTTACGCTTTCCACTACAAAGAACATTTTTAAATAGATGTTAAGCCAATGGCAAGTGGATCAGAAATAGTATCCTGTTGTCTTTTATGAAGAAAATTACTCTGGCAACAGCTGGCTCAAACATACTTTGCTTCAGGGGTACCCTAGGACACACTAGAATCCTGAGTTCAAGGTCCATTTCTGAGCAATTGCATAGTACTCAAGAGTAAACAAGAGAGATTTTAAAACTTAAAAGCACTATGCATGAATACATATGCTACCAGTGTTCAGGAAATTGAATTACTTCAGAAAAACACTGTAAATATAATACTCTAGTACCAACAATACATGATCACATAATGCTAAGCGTGGTGTTCGGGACAGAATGAAGTCTATGATCCGAATGTGAACTCCGAATGTGAACTTGGTGAACACTTTGATAATGAGGCTCACTGTGGCCACCTGGTCTCCGAAGCGCAAGTCTGCTTTTTCATGTAGTCCACCCTCCTGCCACAGCAATAAGCACTGATAAAATTTCTGCATACCAGAAAACAAGCAGATATGCCTGCATTTTGTCTTTCTGCTGACAATGAACTATTAATAAAAAAATCCTTGACTTGTTCATTCTCAAAATGTCACAGTGTAACTTAAAATATAAAATAATCTTAAACAGGTAATAATCTCAAAACAGAAAAATATACACTTATTGGAATTTTTTAGTTCCTTTCTTCTGAACCAATTTTTTTTTAGTTAGTACATTCACATAAAGTTGGCTTGCAACTGCTAAGGTTAATGGTAAGATTTATTTAACTAAAATGTCCTTATATCTCCCAGGGCAACCCCTGTTTATGGTGGTTGCATTTAGGATCTGTGAAAGCAATATAACCAGTCCATTTTTTTTATTTAAGTGTATTATTCAATAAATAGAGATATTCGACACTTTGTTAGAAAAGGAACTTGCTACTAGATTTTGTTGCCCAGTTACAGGCTAATGTGAGTATTCTGAGCATATCTGAGGTAGCTGGGCTAAGTTTTACAGGTTAAGTATATTACAGCATTTCAACTTAGAATATATTCAATTTATAAAGCAGTTATCAGGACATCTGTACCCTACTGCAAGTCAAGGGACATTCATATTGTGTGGGAAATCACTGTGAAATGTACTATTTTGTAATTCAGCTAATTTAAAAACTCACTGTCATGAACAGGAAGAGTCTAAAGGTAAAAGGAAAAACACAAAGAAAGCCATCTAAACGAGGCCAATATTATTATCCATTGCCAAATGTGTTAGTCAGCTTTCTGCCACTATAGCAAATACCTGAATAAATCAATTTAAAGAGGTTTATTTGGCTCACAGATGTGAAGATTTCAGTCCTTCATCACTTGGACTTGCTGATCTGGGCCTCTGGTGAGTCAGCACACAGAGGCAGGCCAGCAGAACAGAGCAAAACCACTGCCTCCTGGCCCAAGAAGCAAGAGAGGATGTGGGCCAAGATCCCACATTCCCCTCAAGAACATTGCCCCAAAGATGGCCCACTATGCTCTCCCTCACAAGGTTCCACCATCTCCTAATAGCACCTTCTGGATACAAAGTCATAGTCGCTGCTGTTCTCACCATTGTGACAAAATACCAGGCAGAAGCAACTGAAGGGAGAAAGGATGGATTTACATCGTCTCATAGTTCCAGAAAGACTTCAGTCAATCATGACAGCATGGTGGTGGGAGCATGTAGCAAAGACTTGCTCATGTGGTGACTGACCAGGAAGTAGAGAGCCTAGGCTAGAACAGGAGCAGATCTAACCTTCAAAGGCCCACCATGACTTACTTCTACTAGTGAGGCCCTGTGTTCCGGATGTTCTACAGCTTTGAAAACAGCACTGCACCATCTAGAGACCAGGTGTTCAAATATTTGAACCTGTGGGGGACATTTGATAATCAAACCATAACAAGAGCCTTCAATACATGGGTCTTTAGGGGGACAGTAACGATCCAAAACATAGCCGCACAGAACAAATAACCCCAAAACTTATTAACTTAAAACAGCAGTAAGCATTGATCATCTCTCATAGGTTCTGTAGGCTAAGAATTATCCGGGAGAAGCTTAGGCGAATGGCTATGGCCTGGCTCTTGGGATTTGGCCATCCAATACTTGATCTGGGCTTGGTCATCTGAAGGCTGATGTAGTTGATGGTTCTGCTTTCAAGATGACTCACCCTCACAGATGGCATGCTGGCTCTGCATGTTGGCAGGAGGCCTCCATTTCTTGCTAGGGGGGGCGCTCCACAGAGCTGCTCTAGTATCCTCCTATAATGACAGCTGGCTTTCCCCCAGAGCAAGTGATCCGACAGAGAGCAAAGCAAGGCCACTGTCTGTCATGGCCAGCTCCAAAATCACAAACTGCTTCTGCAATATTTCATTTATTACATGATCGGTCAAGATCACGGAAGCCACATTGGGGACAGGCCACCACAGACACAGCTCCTGTGAGCTTGGGATGGTAGGCCGGAAGAATATCTTTCAACTTAGAATGGTTATTCTACTTTCAAGAACTCAGTCTACTAGTTAGTAAGTACTGAGTGGTACAATGCAACTCCAAGTTTCTGAATTTCAGACTTCCCATCTTTAAACCCCAAGCTCAGCTATGTTCACCTCAATACATTTGTCCCTAACGTCTCTCATCCTACCTCTGGTGAGGTGGGTCCATGTAGATAGAGCTCCAATCAAAAGGCTGTGAGAAGTAATGTGTGTAATTCTGAACTAAAGCCTTAAATGCCCACATGCTGGTCTCCTCTTGCATTTGCTCACACAGTTTCCACAAGGCCCACATTGAAGAAGTATAACTATTACTACAGTGCTATGGCACTCAACTGCCAAGTAACTGCACAGAGGTTATACCTTGTATGGTCACTAGCACCATAGTGATTTTTATATGAGCAAACAATACTCTTAATCTGTCATAGTGATTTAGGATCTGTTTGTGATCACAATATGAACTCTCATATTCTAACTCATAAATGTTAAAAAAAAAATGAGATTTCTTTTGAGAATAGAATTGGAAAATCTATGCCAAGTTCCTAACAGTACCTAACACATAATAGATCATGATAGATGACTATAGTTCCTGATGATGGTCTCAACTCAACCCATTTCCTCATTAGCAAGAAATTGGAAACTTACTTCACAGAAGTGTTTCAAAGGTAAAAGAAACAAAAAAAAAATGAAAATTCTTACCACACAGTAAGGAGCTAATAAATATTCAAGTTGTTTTTTTTCTTCTCTCCCCTGGTTGTGACGATACCTAGTTCAAAAGGTATTTTTCTCCCATTGGAATTGCACTTTGTCTACATTTAAAGCTTGGCATCCCTGGGAAACTAATAGACAGGGCTTGTTTGGTAAGTTTCAGCAAAAATATCACGTTTCCTACTTAGGATAGAAAATGCAGCCACATGTGACTAATAAGGACAGCGTCACTACGGGACTTATCAATCCTGACAGCGATTTCATCTCAGCATCGCTCTAAGTCACTGCTTACATGTAAAGAAAATGCTGCTTACCCTCTTTGTATATATGCAAGTACAGGGGAGGTATATGTGTGGTACGTATATATGCATGTGTGTGTGCAGGTATACTCACCCATGCGTGTATGTCTGAAAGCCAGAGGCTGATGTCAAGTGTCTACCTCAATCACTTCTCTTTTTTTTCAATATTTTATTTATTACTTTTATATGTATGAATGTATTGCCTGCGTGTATGTAAGTGTACCCCTATCATGCAATGCCCATGGAAGTCAGAAGAGAACATTGGATCCCCTGGAACTGGACTTGCGAACAGTTGTTAGCAGCAATGTGGGTGCTGGAAACTGAAACAGAATCCCCTGTAAGAGCAGCCAGTGCTTTTAACCACTGAGCCATCTCTCCAGCCCACCATCTTATTTTGAGACAGGATCTCCCATTGAACCTGGAGTTCATTAATTAGGCTAAACTAACTAGCCAGAAAATCCTTGCAAATCCGTGTGTCTCTGCCCTCCAGTATTGGGCTTACAGGACCATGTGGCCACATCTAGTTTTTTACATGGATACTAGAGCTCTAACACAGGTCCTCAGACTTTAACAGAAAGCACTTTACCCCACCAATCCATCACCCTAGTCCCAGTTTATCTTCTTTTTAATGTTGTTATTGAAAGCCTGTAAATTCTACCTCTTTCCAATCAGGTTTTTCATCCCACAAAGAAAGTTGTGCAAGATGCAATGACCTACAGGGTCTCTAAATTCAATAAGAGCAAAAGCTGACATCTAAGGGCATCTGCTAAATGAACAAAAATAAGAGACAACGAGGGAAATTGCTTTCTTTAAAAGCATCCAGCTGCTTTGTGCCCCGGTAGTCATCATACTCTTCCCCAGGACTCACTCCTGAGAGATTTCATCATGAGTCTGTTGTGTGCTCTTCCCAGATTAGTAAGCCTCATCTGTACCTCATTGAAAAACTCATCATGTGTCTTTTTATGTCAGCTCTAGAATCATTAGACTGCGTTACCTGGCCAGCTCATACAGCCTAACACTAGGATGCTGGTATCAGTGGAATGTGGCTTTGGAGCCACTTGGAAGCTCCTGATAACCAGGTGTTCTTTGGTCACTGTCTTCACTGAGGGGCTCCAGCAGCGGACAACATGCCCACTGTGGTACAGAAAAGGCCACACAGCAAGCGTTTCACTTCTTTCCCTCTCCTCAGTGCAAGTGAGAAAATAAATTGCTACGGGTGTGTGTCTCCAATGAGTTGCCACCTGACAGTCCAACCCACTCTCTTGTGTGTTCCTTGCACTTCAGAATCGATGTGTGAGTGGTGCTGAATCGTGATGGCACAGAATCCTGATACAGACAGTGCCCAGAGGGGATATTACAATGTCATACTCCTCTGTGACCATGTGGCTCTTTACCTGTTCAAGGCTAAGTGCTCACCTTAGAGTCTGCGTGTGCATCAAGATCTCACCAAAACCTCACAACTAGTGTGCCTGACTTAATGCACTCATAAATTGAACTCATAATTAACATTTTGAATCAGCTTTAAATGTCATGGAAATTAAAGATAGCTTATACTTGAAATTAAAGTATAAGAACATATAATTTATGTAATAACAAATAGTACATTAATTTTGTTACATATAAAGTAATCCCCTTCTTGGAGCATGAAAATCCTTCTATTAGGATCACTATTTGTTATTTCTTTGTCTTGGATTTTATGATTCAAGCACTGAGCTTGGAGGCTACAACCATGAACTCAAAGGCCACAATTTGATCTACCTCAGAACCGCTCCCCCAGCACTGAATTCCTAAACTATAAAATGAAAGAACAATTCTATTAACACAGTGAAAAAAAAAACTTTAAAGTAAATTGTAACAATTACAAGGCAGACGTTACTAAAGACAAAGGCCAATGTGATCCTGTCATTATATATCAGGCACCTGGATATTACTAAGTGGGATGAAAAAAAAATGGATTTGTCAGTATACATCCTGCATTATTCCTGTAATACCCAACAGAGTTATCAAATAATAATGAAGTACAGATATAGATATATACCCTATCTTACACATATTGTGTGTTTCTTGTTTAAGAATTTATATGATGGATGAGATGACTCAGCAGGTAAAGGCGCTTGCCACACAAGTCTGTTGGCCTGAGTTCGACCAAGGAACCCACGTAAAGCTGAAGGATAGACCTGACTACACAAAGTTGTCCTCTGGCTTCAACAAGTTCACTATAGTACACATATCCACACAGGTTATACGTACACACAATAATAATAGTAGTAACAGCAAAGTAATTTAAAGTACATTTTTATAAGAATTTAGTGAATGCTGTTTGTTAGGAGAGAACCCCTACCTCTAATGAATTTAAGGCCTTGGGGAAATAATGTATAGAAATGCAAACACCCTCATATACAACCTCTCTTTTATATTCATTCAAAGAGAACACAATGATGATGAGACTTGATTAAACCCTATTGACTCTAATGTATAAATGTCTCCCATTCAGTGAAGCAGAATCAGGTAAATAATTTTTAGAACAGCTATGACTTATAGAATATCTTAGGCATACTTATACGAAATTTAAATTTAAATGAATGTGACTTCTCAGCCACCAGGTGTTCTTTGGTCATTGTCTTTCACCGAGGGCCTCCAGCAATGGCCAACATGTCCAGTGGCAAAGACCAAACAGCATGAATTTTGCTTCTCTCCCTCTTGCCAATGCAAGTGAGAAAATAAACTGCCATGATCCATTCTGTGTTTCCAGCTGCAGCCAGAGATGAAAAGTAGAGACAGACCTGCACTCTTGAGGGACATGTCTTTACAAAATATTATTTATCTGGAATTCATTTTCACTGAATAGGAGACATTCACAATTTAAAATCAATAGGATTTAATCAGCTCATCATTGTCATCATCTTGTTCTCTTTGAATGAGTATAAAAACTAGGGAAGGGTATACAGGTGGGAGTGGGTACTTTATATGGTATTTCCCTCAAGGTTTTTATCTGGCAACTCAACATGTAGCAGAAAATAAAAGACCACCAATAAAAGAGAGGTTTAGAAGGTCTTAGTCGATTGAAGTCCTAGCAGGGCTAGAGGAACTTTAAAACCCTTAAGTATCTTCTATGCCCTATTGCCTTAAAGAGGCCCTTCCTATCCACATGCTGTGGAATTAGGACCTCTGTAGAAAATGCAGACTTACAAGGCACAACCCAGGAGTATGTCTGAGGAGTTTGTTCTGTATATGACTGTTTTGCTTGCATGTATATAAGTGCACCACATATATGCAATTACCACAGAGGCAAAAAAAGGACACTGAACCCCCCAGAGCCAGAGTTACACACAGTTGTTGTTAGTCATCATGTGGGTGTGGAACCAACGCTGTGTCCTTGGCAAGAGGCTGCTGAGCCATCTCTTCAACTCTGGAATCCTTTTTTTATAAACAATACTAAAAATAATGTCCTCCATAAAACTAGTCCCAATATTTTGTCTTGCGACTGTCTTAAAATACTTATATAAATATTAATAATTTCACTGTCTCTTCAGTATATAATCAGAACATGGTGAGTATTAATCATTAATCATTTTTTCCAGAAATGCTGATAATATACTAATATAACACAAAACTTCAGTTTACAAGAATTTCCATTTTATATCCATTATTACCATTCATTCTTAAATAGCCTTACAAGGTATACAACCCTGTTTCTACTTTTTGGAAGAAAAATTGGGACTTGTATAAATAATTTGCTCAGGGTCACACAATGAAGGATGGAGGTGAAACTCAAACCCAGCACAGTCTGGCTCCAGAACTTACCTATTAACAGTGATGTTACATACTGGCTTTTGGTAGAAAAAAAATCTACTAAAGAACTAAAGAAATGTAAAGAGCTCAAAGCAGTTGATATAGAAACCTAAGGCAGATATGTTTCTATACAGGAATATATGTTTTTTTGGCCACATGTAACTTTCTCTAGAAACTCTTCTCTGAGATCAAACAGCTATCAGGCACAGACCATGGTGGTACGGTTGCTTCTTAAACTTAGATCTTAGATAGTGATTTTCATTTGTGTTATTATGCATACCACAAAAATAAGTTCAGATTCAAATTCCTAGAGTTTGATTTCTGATCCTAGGCAAAACTGAGATATACCAACCACAGTAATTACAAAACACAACATCATGATATGAGAAAGGGGTCTTCAGATAAGTACAGTGGAGGAACTTAAGACAACAACTCCTAACAGTGAAATTACCAAAGATGATGTTTTCCCTTCCTCTTGCCCAAGAGCTTGAAGTCATCTTTGGAGATGAACATATTTCTTTGGCAACACCAAAAACTTGTTCCCTTATTGATATCAACCAATCCAAGGATTCAGAAGGCATACTAGTATTGTATTATCTAGTCCAGGGGCTGAAGTATTTGGTTTTCCATCTTGCTGGGTTACACTTCAAGATTAAACAGAACTGTATTGAATATTGCAGGTCTGAGCAGAGTGGGAGCAGATTTTTTTAACTACAGTGGTCAAGAAATTTATGTGGGTAGTGGGACAATATATTTTATAAGCTATAAATAACTGTATCTAATAAATATGATAAAATCCAAAGAAAGACAAAAAGCAAAAATTTCAATGACACCTTCACCAGTCCTCTAAATTCTTTCATTATTTTTTATATTTTTCCATGTGTGCCATTACTTTCCTTAGAAGCTAGAACATTTCCAAAAGAGCCCAACTTATAGCTCTAAACATCAGGAATTAAATCAGCAAGATATAGGTAAAAACAAAAATAATCTGTCCATCATTTTTCCCTTTCCTCAGGTCCTAAGAAATGAAATGCTCACGTTACTCTAAGGTAGAGCACAATCTTGATCTGAGTCATACCAAATAACTTAATTAGGAATAAAGTAACATTTGAAAATGATTGAAGTGATTTTTATAATCAGCCTTTTGGAAGGCATTCAACAGTGCTGCAATTCTACTTCAAAGACCTAAATGTCACTCCAGTGATGTTTATCAACAGCTGAGCATTAAATGGGTGAAATTGATTTGTGTTATATAATTTAACCAGTTTATAATTTAAACACTCATATAAAGTTACCATTTTAATAAATAAACACAAAACTAAGTTTGGTAGCAAGGTACTCATCTCCAGAAGAGTTCAATCAGACTTAGAAAACAATCTATAGAGATGTTATAGAGCAATGGCTCTTAAGCTAAATGAGTCACCTAAGTCACCAAAGGAGCTTTAAAAATCACCACTGCCAGAGTTCCACCTTTGAGGATCCTTATGAAGTGGACTGGGATGAGGCAGGGAACTGGCTAAGAGCTGTGTTTGGATAAGACTGAAGATCAGTTGATGCATAGAACCATGGGAAGAAAAGTTGGGCTGGATAGCGTTCAAGTCAGGTCAAGTTGTGACTCTTGCATGATTTGCACTAGGGCCAGACCTGAATTTCTTCTGATATGTAACATTGGGAATACATTATTTCTGTCATATTTTTCTTAGACATAGCTTCAAAGAACAAGAAAGATATCACTGTTATTTATTCTTCACATTCTGATTATCTACTGAAGAGATAGTGAAGCTGATTCAATCAATTATTAACTATTTTTTGAGCTTCCATTAGACTCTATAAGCAGTGAATACTCACTGAGTTAACCTGAGCCTCAGAACTGACTGAAACTTGCAGGTTAACAGGCATATGGGGTTTATGCCTGAGTATCTGACAGCTCATATATGAGATCATATCCACTCATGAGAAGGTGTCGTGAGGCAGAAGTAATTCTTTTCTCAGTGCGAAACTCCATACCTTACATATTTTCTTGAAGAAAATAAATGATTAAAATTTTAAACTTGTAACAGGTCATATAAGATCAGGAAAGATCATGAGCTTTCAGGTCATGAAAGATCCAATCAACCCCTCAACCAAGGACTAAAATGAAATGTTCCAGAGTGACTTGGGATATATTGGTAGTTCATGCAATTTTGACTAGATTCCTCATAACTTGCATCAATTTACCCAAGCTAAAAGGTTGCTGGTGAATTTTAGTTTATCACAGGATGAAGAATTTTTGAGATATGAGAGGATGCTGATGAACAAACTCACTTGCTAAATTTTATTTCAAGAAACTAAACATTTTGTTTATTTAAACTAAACAAAGTTTAGCAAGGCAGGACTATGTAGCAGACAGATCCAGAGTTCAAGGAAGATTTTGGCTAAATTAGGAACAACATCTGGGCAGCCATTTCATCTGAGCAAACCTGAATGGAACTGGAAATACACAGAGTCATAGGAAAGGTTGCTCAGGCTGCACCCAAAGTAATACCCCAGCTCCCTCCCCTGTTGCCACAGTTATGCCCCACAAATAAAATCTACGTTCATTGATTGGCTCAGTCAATCTTCACTACTGGGTACAAGATCAATCCAGGGACAGGTGTTCAGCTGGGAACAGGATTACATTTTTGTGTTCCTTGTGGCCTAATTCTAGCACTGTGTGCAAATCACAGCTGTGATCAACTTAGAGCCAGTCTTTAGTGTGATAATAATAAATTGTGTTAGTTGAAGCATTAAAGTCTAGAGAGTCAGCTCTTTGACACAATATATAATTATCTAATGATAATAATGTTGAAGATGAAGCAAGGCTTTATAAATGAAAAACAAATTAATTCTATTTTATGCAAGCTACCTTCTAAGCTAAGTAAAATAAATACTTCAAGTTCAGACAATAAGACTACTTATCTAGGAAGCTACATTTCTTAGTATAAACTAGTTTCCATTTTAGAATTGTCCTCCAAACTCCAGTCATGAAAAAGTCACCTGGGTTTCTTCCATCAGATGACCTGTTTTTAGTTTTGAGGAAAACCAAACTCAAATCAGCAAACAAAATGTCAGTGAAATCCATTTGCCTTTATTTTAGTGTGTGTATATGGAAGAGAGAGAGAGAAAGAGAGAGAGACACACACAGAGAGAGACAGAGACAAAAAAACAGAGACAGAGGAGGCACATGTTTGTGGGGTCAGAGGACAACTTTCAAGAGTCGGTTCTCTCCTACTGCACTTTCTAGGTTAGAACTTGGGTCTTTAGGCTTGCACGGCAAGCACTTTTACCCACTGAGCCATCTTGCCAGCCCCATCTGCCTATTTCTTTTATTTTTAAGTCACTTTCTCCTTTAAAAGGTTGGCAACAGATTGAAAATACGTACATAAAGCCATCACGACCAAAAGAACAAGAGCATACTAATATATATGCTGCTCAAATGATTTCCTTTCTTATTAACTTCAAACTTGACTAGAATGAAAAAAATCTATTAACTCTGAAGCTGTAGTGTTAGGGGTTCAGTTCTCACAATGACGTCCATTTTCTAAGAAATAAGTCAGTTGGTTCTGCTGGCAGTAAAATTAAATTTCCCAAGGGCCCTGTTAGGGGCTCTGTTCCTTCCCTAGCTCTCCTCCTTGTGCCCTTTCAAAATTTTCACTGGTGGCGAGATCCTGTGTTTGGGTAACACAAGCTCTCTTCTGAGTTTGGCTTACATCTGCCTAGACAAGAAGTCTTTTAAAACACATCTCCTCATCCACAGCCTCTCGGCAGGGGCGGGGGGCGGGCTGCAATATTTAAAGCAAGTAAAATGGCTAAATATTCAAGAAAGCAGCAAGGAGCTTTAAATGAAGTTTAATATACTCCAAAGCCTTATATGTTCCACAAAGCATTTATAATTAAATATTCATAATAAATTAATTAGATGGCTAACATTTGGAATCAGATTATTTTCACTTGCATCCTGGAAATAATATTTAAGAGAGAAGAGAGAGAGAGAGAGAGAGAGAGAGAGATTACATGTATACATACGTGTGTGTGTGTGTGTGTGTGTGTGTGTGTATGAAGGCCAGAAATCAGTCTCTGAGGTCATTCCTCAGGTGTCATCCATCTAGTTTTTTGAGACAGGGTCTCTTACTTGGCCTGAAATTTACCAGTCAGTCTAGGCCAGCTTGCAGAGAGCTCTAGGGATCCACTTCTCTCCACTTCCCCAGCTCTGGGATTTTTATGTGGGTTCTAGGAATCAAACTCAAGTCCTCATGCTTGTAAGGCAAACATTTCACTGGCCAAGTTGTCTCCATAACCCTAAATCATATTTTCTGACAAGATTTAATCATGATTTCCAATGATAGTTCTAAGACAAACAGAAGTCTATTATTGTAATTATTATTATATTATTATTATTATTATTATTATTATTATTATTTATTGTCACTCCTGAGCTATAAGCATCCCATCATGAGCCCAAGGATGCCTGCTGTGAGAAACAGGCCCTGGTGGCCTGAGGATGGAATTGTGTTCACAAAGTCTAGCCTGTCTCCCATCAAGACAGGATGCTCATGTATACAGAGCAGAGCTTTTCCTCAAAGGCCTTGAGAGAGGCAAATTCAAAAAGAATTCAAGCTAGATTTCACATATCTAGGTTAATCTTTCCCCCTAAGGAAAAGAAATGAATAGCAGAGCCCAGAATAGTGAAATAAGAAGAAAGAGCTAACGTTTACATGAATAATAAAAAACTGAAGGGTATGAATAAAATTACTAATAACAGAAGTCAGGCAGAAACAGGAGCTGTGAAAGAAAGAAAAAGCCCATCAGCAAAACAAAGAGTTCAAAGCCACAAATGGGATTCCTTCCAATCAAAAGAAGAAAAGGAGCAGGAAGTCTCTTAGATAGCAAAACAATAATAAGATTGGTTTAAAACACTCCTCATTATGACAAGAGCAAAAAGCCTAAGAGCGTGGGAAGCATTCACAGCGTCTATCTCAAAGTATCTGAGGTCATGTTTATTAGGTGAAAGCAATTATGGAAGGTAATAGCAATGAAGCAAAGATGTGAAAAATATACATATATATTAAAAAGCCTCAAAAATATTCATTTTGGGCTGCATATATGACTAATACCCAGTTTGACAATACATTAAAAAAAAGAAAAGAAAAGCAGTTAAACTAATATCCTAGTACACATATTTTACAATGTTCTTTTAAAAGACAAGAACAATGTAAGGAAAACGGTCTGCTTACAGTCAATCCCAATGGACCCAGAAAAATACAAAATGTTCTAGATTCCTTTAAGTATTAAAGGTTTACAAGTAAATATATATATATATATGGTTAGCCCTACAAAGTACAGAATGAGGCTCAGTGAAAGAACATGGCTTTTTTTTAAGCCACTAAATATGTTTACTTCTAACCTTAATTTGGACATTTTTTTTAAGCACGAGAATTTTTAAGGCAATGCAAGGACTTTACATATCTTATAACAGTGGGTACACTGTACATTTGTCCAAACCCAGAAAGCACACACCATGAGTGAACGCAAATGCAAGCACTGGGCTCTGTATTAATGATGCTTCAAAGCACCTGCATCACTTATAACATGTGGACCACTCTGGTGGAGAGTACTGGCAATGAGCCATTCATGTGTCAGCACAAAGAACTCTGCATAAATTTAATATTGTTCTAAAAAATTCTATAAAAATAAATTTACTGGGTTGGGGATATAGCTCATTTGCTGGGTATATTGCTTTTCTAACACATGAAATACCTTAGATTCAATCCCCACTACCAAACAAAGCAAAGTCATTAGATAAATTTACTTACTACCCCTATAGTAATAAATACAGGAAAGTTTCAAAATATTATTTTAATAAAGCAATAACTTTAACATAGTCCTCTTGACAGAGAATATAGGAAGGAAAGTAACATTGTTTCTCACAAGGAAATGGAGAAAGGAATAAATACATCAAGCTCTGCATGTTTGATGCTACATTCGCAGGTATATATTCTTTTCTAATCACTGCCAGTGTGTAAAAGTGGTATTTATTGTCCTCTATTACAAAAAGCAAAACAAATAAAAAAACAATCCTGAGTCACAAATTGCAAACAGAATTTTAATCCTTAACTCTAAAGTCTATCTTTATCAGTAAGAATAACAAAAATCGATTTTTAAAATATAAATCCCTCTAATATTATATATAATAATTATCAAAGAAAGGCAATAGACAGGCATTTAGTGACCTGCAAATGGGGGTCACATAAAATTGCTCCATTTAGATCAACAGGGCTGGGGGCATTCTGGCCAGACAAAGGAAGACACAATCATATGGCCTGTTGTTGCTCCAAAAGACTCAGTTGCAGCACGGAGGAGAAGAGAAAATGCTGAGATTTTGTTTTTTTTATTTATGTATTCTAAAGGGAATTTTCTGTTAAAGTAAAATCAAATTTCAGATTTTACGTGTTTTATTCTTCAGCATTATGTTAGCATCATCAAGACCCTTCCATTGAAGTGCTTATTTGTATGCCAGCTCTGCTAAGCCTAGGTTGCAGATATGTAAACTAATGAAAATATCTCCATTATTTTCAAGGAAATCAAATTCCTTTTATTCATTCAGCAAATCCACTTGATGTCAGGAAGTCTGACCTGGGAAAAGTAGAAACAGCAAAGGGCTTTTCCTACATTTGCTTCTCTGACTTATTGCACATTCGGCGATGTGAATTCACACGCACAGACTTACACATAAATTCAATACTCAGATGTTTTCTCTGTTTCTAGATGCTAAATGTACACACTGAGTAAGGCAAAAGCAGTTAACAACATGGCGGCGTGTTCATCTTAATCCTCTTTATTCTAAAGTTCGGTACCTACTTTCCTCACTTGTCTAAGAAGTAAATCAGGATGCTAGGTGCCCATCTCTAGTTCCAGTAATCAGGAAGCAAAGACAGGAGAATAATGAGTTTGAGGCTAGCCTACAGAGTAACTTCTGGGATAGCTAGTGAGATCCATCTCCAAAGAAAAAAGAAAAGGAGAACAGAAATCAGAGCCATAAAGCCCAAACCTTCTAACATCATAGAACTCTTCTTTGGTAAAGTAACTGAAAAGAATCTTTTTTAACACCATGAAATAAAAAAATTACCTTGGAGAGAATACTTGCCAGATACCTTAAAAAAGTCAAACAAAGATCCTCTGAAATTTCCATTGAAAATCGGTGAGGCCTCTCACAGCCTTATTCCTGTTTCCTAAGGGTCTCCCTCCCATTTGGGTAGCTTCAGAACACTGCTGGTGCTCCAGTTGAAGCAACAGTAAATGTCCTTTCTCTTAATCCTCAGAGTACTGCCAGATGATTAAGTACTGGGATATAATATAAAAGAAATCGACATAAAATGGCATAGAACTGAGTAATCTGACAAATTTGTTTTCTTTCTTTAAAGTTTGATACATGGATGTCCCATACCTATAGGAATCACAGAATCTGGATCAATGACTTTTACTTAACCTTGCACCAAAAAGCAGTTTGTTCTCTTACAACTTAGATGATATGCATATCAAGGAATGCATAAATTTGGCATGAGATATTTGATAAGTGAAAAAGAATAAATTTAAATGCAAGAAGCATAATTTACATCTCAGTGAATCCCAACCTCCATGTTAACCTTTAAAACTAAAACAATTAAATGTAAATGCAGGATCATATTTTCAGTACACTAATGAAAAGCTGATGCCTTGAAAATAAACATCACTGAGAACAATCAGAGCAATATTGAATCAAAATATAGCTATAAAAAGTGTTCATTCTGTGTTTACCAGCTATAAGTGGCCTAAGCACTTGCTATGTCTCAGTGTTCACCATCTCTAGAATTCCATGCTGAACTTCAAGCCTCAGGGCAGGAGTTTTAAGAGATGGGGCATTGGGGAGGTAACTAGGTCATGAGGGCTCTAACCCCCAGGACTGAGATCCTCACCATGGTAAAAGGAGCTGATCTTCCCTTACATCATGTGAGAATACACAAAAACGGCATCATCTCTAGCTCCCAGAACCAGCCTTTAGCAGATACTGACTCTTTAGGCATCTTGACCTTGGATTTCCCAGCCTCCAAATCACTGTTGTTTATAAATACCTAATCTGAAGTATGTTCCTTTAGTACCCTGAATAAGCTTAGACATGTTCTATTTTAATTTCTTGGAAATGCTTGCACATTGTACAGGACTATTAACTTTAAAAAACTAAACTAAACTACAGTAAAAGTAGGCATGTGCTGCTACAAAAAGTGATTTCACAGGATCTCTAATACAGGTGCATTTAGTACATAATATTTTATGTCTTTGAAATGCCAAGACATTGTTAAGATTATTCTTTAGTAGAAATAAATTATGAACTGGGTGTGATGGTGTACACCTTTAGTCCCAGCACTCCAGAGGCAGAGGCAGGCAAATCTCTGTGAAATTGAGATCAGCCTAGTCTACATAGTGAGTTCAGGCCAGCTGGGACTACAGGAAGATTCTGTGTACATGTGTGCGTGCGTGCGTGCGTGTGTGTGTGTGTATGTGTGTATGTGTATGTATGTTCAGTAAAATAAAAGGAATAAAAAAATTGATTTGTATCAATTCAAAATGAAATATCTATGCAGCATGAGATTTTTCCAGCATTCTTTGGACAGTTGAATGCCTATATGTAAAAAATATTAGACTCATATTTTATACTACATGAAAAAATTACCTCAAAACGGATTATAAACCTAAATGTAATGAGTAAAACTCTCCAAAGAAATCTGAGGATTGCATCTTTACAAATTGGAGTTAGGAAATGGTTTCTTAGCTATAATAACAAATATACGAGTGATAAAAGAAAAACTGATAAATTATACTTCACCAAATCAAAATCTTTACGCTTTGAAGAACACAGTGAAGAAAGTGAAAAGACAGTCACCAGAATGAAAGAAAACACACATCATAACCTTTATAATAGATTTGTATCTGTAATGTAAAATTAACCTATATTAGCAATCCTGTGTAATCACTTTTTACAGCAATTCAAAAATAAAAAAATAAAAAACTCTATTCAAAATTTCAAAGAATGGAAATAGATGTTTATTCAAAGAAGATACACAAGTGGTCAGTGAGAACTTGAGAAGGAACTTTGTATCATTGGTAATTAGGAAAATGTGATCCCAAACCACATTGGCTTACTAATTCACACCTACCATAATGACTAGAATAAAAAAGAAAGATACACAATTACACATGTTGTCAAAGAGGTGGAGAAAGTGGAATCCTCAGATGTTACTGAAAGGAATGTAAAGGGTATAGCTGTGCTAGAGTTGGTGATACAAACTGTAATCTTAACACTCAGAAAGCTGAGGCAGGAAGACTACAGGTTTGAAGTCAACACGACCATCTAAAAAAAGAATAAAAGTAACAAAAAGGTACATCTTCAAAAGTTAAATGTGGATTGGCAAAAGGACTCAGCAGATAAAAGCATTTGCCATACAATCCTGATACCCTGAGTTCAGTCTCTGGGATAAAAGCTGGATCCAGTCATATACATCTATAATCCCAGTCCTCTTACAGAGAGACTGGAGGGGAGTCAGGAAAATCACCCAGAAGTTTGAGAACCAGCTAGCCTAGAGTACATAGTACAGCAGAAATACTAAGACAGATTCTGCATCAACAGGTGGAAAAAGGGGCAACTCTCAAAAACTGTCCTCTGACCTACACATGCTGTGATAAGTTTGTGCCTGCATTCACACACAGACACACAATAATTATCATGACCCATCAATTCCACTTCTATTATATACTCAAGATAACTGAAACACATACCCATGCAAGAGTTTATACACCAATGTTCACAGCACTAGTGTTTATAGTGGATCTAAATGTCCATAAACAATGGATAAACAAAATGTGATGTATCTAGACAGTAGAATTACTCTATAATGAAAGAGACTGGTGTTACAATATGAAGTAGCCTGGAGGGAAAAAACCATATATCATATAATTCAATTTATATCACGCATCCAGAATAAGCAAATCCACAAAGACAGTGTATTACAGGTTACCAAAGGATAGAAAAGGACAAAACAGGAAGTGACTACTGACAGATATGAGGTTGCTTTTTAGGTTGATAAAATGTTCTAAAATTAGATAGTGTAATGCTCACACAACTATGTAAATGGGCTAAAAGTATTAAGTTATATATCTTAAAATGGTGACTTTCATGGAATCTGAATAATATCTCAATAAAGATATTACAAAAGTGAGATCCATGCCTCACAATCTTGGCTTGAGAAAAATGATTACAGCATTATAATTGGACAACGAAATATTACGAATTTCTTATATAACAGAAAAATGTTCTTTAAAGTTTTTTATCCTTTTACTAAGTATGTTATTTGTGGCCAAGCAAACAAATTTAGCTGTAAATGTAAATCAGTTGTAGAGCACCTGCCTTCATATGAGAACCCAGGTTCCATCTTCAACATACCACACAAGTACCGTCAGTCAGCTTTGTGGAACAGTAAGTTTCTGGTCACAACCTGTTTTATAGCTTTTTACTATCTTCATTATCTTTTTCAACTGTGCTCACTGTTATAATGTGGAGCTCAGTGTTTCCTAAACATCCAAGTATTAAAAGCTTAGTCCTCAAGAGGGTACAACTGGGAGGTGGTGGGACCTTTAAGAGTTGGGCTTTAACAGGCAGTCTTTAGGTAATTGGCACATCCCCAAGGAGCAGATAGGACTCCAGCCCCTTCCTCTCTCTTGTACACTTCTTGGCTATGAAGTAAGTGGTTTTACTCCACCATGTTCTTCTGCCACGATCTCAACTGCCTCACCACAGGCTCAAAAGCAACAAGGGCCACCAAGCATGGACTGAAGGTTCCGAAGCAGTAGCCAAAAGAAATCTTTTCTCTCTGCAAGTCAATGATTTCAGGTTTTGTCATAGTAGCAGAATGCTGACTCATAAATTTGTCTTCAAATTTTAAAGGCAGCCATGGGTTATTGGTTTACTCCAATTCTATCCATAATTTGATTCAAATTTCATTCAATGAGTAGAATGTGATTGTTAGTAACGTGAGGGAAAGGTGAATGGGAAAGAAAGGGGGAAAGAGGATGGATCAATTTATTCCTTCATTTCTGTCATTATTTTTTATTTACCTTCAGGACTGCCATCCCCAGTAACCTTCAAGCTTTATCCAGCCTCCCAGTGCTCTCTAATGCTCCTAGGAAGACAAAGATCCTGTCTTATGTGTCTGTCGTCAATAGGAAGAAATACTTGTTGCATAGAAAAAATTCATCAAGTATTAGGTGTTAAATCAGCTATCTGTGGTGGGATATGTGTGTTTAAAGATCACAATAAAAATCCAAAAATAAATATTTTTCAAAGGGGACCAACTCTAAGACATTAAAATCTAAAATACCGGTTATCAGTTGTGGTATCTCATCCCTCATGTATAATCTGCTACAATATATTACACAAGTAATTTGTTAATGATGGAAAAGTTGTTGGTCAATTTCATTTTTATATAATTAAAAATAGTTTTCATATAATGTTTTATTATCTCAAGAATTGTTTCTTAAATATGGAAAAAAGACAACACTTATAGACAAGAAAAATTATTCATAAATATGCATTAGATGTAAAGATACCCATTGTGTATGTCAAAGCAGCTAGAAACTGTTGGATTGCATAAAGGACAACTGGAGTGCTATATTTGAGGGATACAGAGGATAATTATTTGGAGCAGTGTAAAACTCAGATTTCAAATGAATCTAAAGAAGGCAAATTGATTCAAATTCATGTTCCCCAGAGCTCTTGGCAATTGGTGGCTGATGACAGAGGCAGAGCAACTTTTCTTTGGGGATATGGCCTTGGTAGGTTCCCCATGCCTGAGGGGATGGCCTCATACCATGATAAGCTCTTGGTAAGCACCAATTGAGCTTACTGGGCCACTACTAATAATAATAATGAAGATTTTAATAAAAGGACATGAAGTAAGGATGAAAATGGGTTGGCAAGTTCCAGGGGAAGTTGGAGGCAATATGCATGGGTAAGATCAAAATGCTTTGTATACATGCAAGCAGTTTTCAAAGAAAAATTATCTCAGGAGCTGGGGAGGTGACTCAGTAAATACAGTGCTTACTGAGTAAGCATAAGGACTGGAATTCAGAACCTGGCACTCATGTAAATGCCAGGTGGGCATAATAGCCCCCCTATAATCCCAGAGCTTGGAAGACAGACATAGGGGATCCCTGGAGCAAGCTGGATAATGAGGCTTCTCTATTTTTACCACAAGCTCTGGATTGGAAGGAGAGACACTGCCTCTAAGAATAAGGTGGAGAGCAATCAAGGCCTCCCAATATCCATCTTGGATCTCCACATGCATGCACACACACTCGTATGCACGTGGACACACACCTGAGCCTTCATATATGCAAATACACACAAGTGCGTCACACACATGCACAGGCACATACACACTTAGAAAACTATCTCAACAAGGAAGATAAGGTCACACATGACTGTAGTTTTAGTGCTTTGGAAGCTGCACAAGAAGATCTCAAGCTCAAGACCAATTGGACTAGATAGCAAGATGTGTCTCAGAAAAATAATCCTATGCAAAAGTATATTCAAAAGACTTGGGACCCTTTGCCTAGTGAGCCCCTTGTTGAAGCTACTGGAGGACCACTTGAAAGGGCAAAGAACTGCCAGGTGTGGTAGCATATGTCCATAATTTCAGCATCCAGGAGGCTGAAACAATAGGATTGTAAGTTCAAGACCAGCCTGAGCTAGACAGTGAGACCTGACTTTAAAAAAAAATTTGGGAAAAGCTAAATGAAAGCCACAAAACTGACCAGTATGAATATTAAATGTTACTTTTCAATTTTCAAAACTGTAAACTTAAAAACAGAAAATATTGCTATACTAAATCTATTTCTGAGCCTTTTCTTTCTGCTTTAAAATTATTGTTAATATGAACTCTTCCCTAGCAGCTCCCTTGGGTAAAAGATTGTGATGACCAACAGATGGGGTAAAAACACAAATATCCAGGATTTAGCCATAAGTGAAATGTCTAGCATATATTCATATCTATAATATTTTCCCTGAAAATTAGAAAAGCTCAACCCTCAATTTGACCCATGAGATGCTGGTTAAAGCAACATGTCACTATTCAGCAGGTTGAAATATGAACATTTTGCCACAATGCAATATAACAATCAAGAAATAAATGTACTGTATTATTACATGAAAGTCACTTTTCTCCAACCGCACCAGTGTCACTAAATGTATTAACAGTACCAACTTTATCATTTCCTTAATATTATTATAATTCTAAAGTAGAGAAAGATAAAAATAGTTCATGATAAATACGCAACGATAGTTAAAAATTTATTTTTATTTTCAGTTATGTGTGTATGATGTGGCTTTGTGCATGTGGTGCCCATGGGGGCCAGAAGAAGGCCTCAGATCCCTGGAGCTGGAGTTACAGGTGGTTGTGAGCTACCTAATATAGGTGCTGAGAATCAAAATCTGAAGAACAGAAAGTGCTCCTAATTGCTATGCCATCTTTCCAGCCCCTACAATAATATTTAAAGGTGTTTCTGTAACATAAGTATTCAGAGATTTAAGAGAGGGGTAAGCATAGATTTGTCTTCCATTAAATCTGTATCACTGAGATAAAAAGTAAAATTATTCTGCCTTCTGCTTTGTATAGTAAGAGTTAAAAAGGAAAGCTGTGCCCTGGAGGCCCAGCCCTCCAGTTTCCTGGGACCAGCAGCTATCCTGGGTAAGATTGGTGGTCCCACTGTACCTTGACTCCCCCAACCTCAGTCACCCTCCCAGCTCCCTCACCCCATCTCTCCTCCTAGCAGGAGCACTGGCACATCTCTTGTCTTGGCACCCCAGACACCTGAACTGACCTCTAGGTCCAGACTCCCCACTGCTTCCTGATCAGTTCTATCCACACCAATTCAACTACTCCCTCTAGCCCACTGGAGCCCTTTGGAGCCTTTCCCATCCCCACCTCCCTTTGCATCACTGGGAGACCCAGCTCCCCAGAGTCCTGGAGACAGCAGCTTTCCTGGGTAAGTTTGGTGGCGCCCACTGGACCCTGAGTCCCCCAGCCTCATTTACCTTCCCAGCTCCCCCACCCCATCTCTCCTACTAGCAGGGGCACTGGAACATTTCTTGTCTTGGCACCCCAGACCTCTGGACTGACCTCTTGGCCCACACTCCCCACTGCATTCTGATTCTTTGTATCCAGACCAACCCAATTACTTCCTCTACTCCCCAGGAGCCCTCAGTCTCTTACTGTCCCCACCTCACTGCTTTGCAATTCTCCAGGCCCGGCCCCTCCCAGCTTCCTGGAGCCAGCATCTTTACTGGAGGGATCCAGTCCTGAGGAGAAAGTCTGAGAGCAGCTGAACCTCATCCAACTTGGGCCTTTGTGGGAACTCCTGGGCAGCAAGACAAAATCAATTTGGCCCCTCCAATATAAAAATCAAAAGAAGGAACCTGAAGCCTGGACCAACCAGCTTTTCATGTCCAACAAGTAAACCACAAAGGCACACAAGGTTTACAAAAAAAAGCAGTCCTAAACTCGACAAAGGAAGGTTTGAATCTCATACAAGAATCAGGAACTACAAAAGAAATCCACATGTCAGAGTCACAGAGAAAAATAATAACAAGAAAAACCAAAATAATATATCCCCAGCAAGTACCAACAGTCCTCTAGAGGAGTACAATGAGAACCCCCTAGAGATGACACAGGACATGGAAATAGAACAATTATAAACATGATAAAAGAATTCAGTGAAATTAAAGAGTACACAAATAAATCAAAGAACTGAAAGAAGATAGGGATAA
>NW_008357493.1:1701546-1748663 GCF_000622305.1 Nannospalax galili
TAAAAGAATATCAAAACTGGAAGATAAAGTGGATGAATTAGACCACTCAAGCAAAGATTACAAAACATTTAAGAAAACACAAGAATGGAATATGCAGGAATTGTGTGACACCATAAAAAGAGCAAACTTGAATCATAGACATACAGGAAGGAAAAGAATCTCAGGATAATGATATGGATCAGAACCTCAACATGACTGTAGAAGAAAATTTCCCAGATTAAAGACATGCCCATACAAATACAAGAAGCATATAGAACACCAAACAGGACCAGATAAGAAACGCTCCATGGCATATCATAGAAAAAACACTAAATGTTCAGAACAAAGAGAAACTACTGAAAGCTACAAAAGAAAAACAAGTCATATATAAAGGAAAACCCATCAAAATTACAGCTGACTTTTCAGTACAAACTATGAAACCCAGAAGAGCCTGGACCAAAGTATTCCCAGTTCTAAATGACCACAGATGCCAACCCAGATTACTTTGCCCAGACAAAATGTCTATTATAGTCAAAGGGGAGAGAAAAATCTTCCATGACATAAATAGGCTGAGAGAATTCATGGCCACAAAACCAGCCCTTCAGAGAGTTCTTAAAGCAACACAAAGAGCTGAAGAAAGGAATGACTATACCCAAGGGATTACAGAAGGAAGCTTAATGAAGTTATGACTGTGGAAATGCACAGCTACACCAAGAGTGTGAGCAGAAGTAAAAACGACAGGAATCAGTACATATCTTTCATTAATGACTTTAAATATGAAAGGACTGAACTCCCCAGTTAAAAGATAGACTAGTAGAATGCATTAAGAAACAAAATCCATCTTTTTGTTATCTGCAAGAAACTCAAATTACTTTCAACAACAGGAACTACCTTAAGATGAAAGGATGGAAAAAAATATACCAAGGAAATGGTACTAAAAAGGCATGCATTGTAATTCTAATAACTGACAAAACAGACTTCAAACTAAAACTACTCAGAAGAGATAAAGAGAACCACTTCATTATAATCAAAGGAACAATTGACCAAGACGATATTACAATTATGAAAATATATTCGCCAAACTCTGTTTCACCCAACTTCATAAAAATACTACTACAGTCTTTAAGACACACATTAATCACAACTCATTAATACTTGGGGACTTCAGTACCCCATTGTCTCCATTAGATAGGTCAACAAGACAGAGCATTAACAAAGAGACATCCAAATTAAACAATACATACATCAAATGGGCCTAACAGACATTTACTGAATATTCCACCCAAGCGCCAAAGAATATACTTTCTATCCAGCACCCCATGGAACTTTCTCCAAAATCAACCATATACTGGGGCAGAAAACAAGCCTCAACAAATACAAAATGATTGGAATAATTCCATGCATTCTATCAGACCACAATGCAATAAAACTTAAAATCAATACCAGAAGAAAACCTAGTAACTACAGGAACATATGAAGATTAAACAACACACTCCTGAATGATGAATGGGTCAAAGGAGAAACTTAGAAAGTATATTCTTTAGTACAATACAACACAACAAAACCTCTGGGACACATTGAAAGCAGTCCTTACAGAGAAGTTTATAGCTCTAAGTGCCTACATTAAAAAAATAATCAGAGGAACAGAAATAAATGACTTAACATTGCAATTCAAGATACTTGAAAAGCAACAACGAATGAAATCCGAATCCAGCAGACAAGAAGAAATAACAAAAATCAAAGCAGAAATTAATGAAATAGAAACAAAGAAAACAATACAAAGAATCAATGAATCCAAGAGCTGTTTCTTTGAAAAGTAAACAAGATTAACAGGCCCCTAGCCCAGTTACCCAAAAGAAAGAAAGAGCACCTCCAAATCAACAAAATAGAGATGAAAGGGGAAACATCACAACAGACACCAGAAAGATACAGAACATTATAAGGGAATACTTTAAAAATCTATATGCTGCTAAATTTGAAAACCTAGAAGAAATGGGTGGGTATCTAAAAGCATGGGAATGACCAAAGCTAAACCAAGAGATCAACAGCTTAAGCAGACCCAAAACACATATGGAAATTGAAACAGTAATACAAAACCTCCCGACTAAAAACAGCCCAGGACCAGATGGCTTTATAACAGAATTCCACCAGACATTTAAACAAGACCTATATCCATTACTACTTAATTTATTCAAAAAGATAGAAATGGAAAGAGAACTTTCAAATTCCTTCTATGAAGCCAGCATCACTCTAATACCAAAACTAGGTAAAGATACAACCAAAAAAGAAAACTATAGATCCATATTCTTAATGAACATAGATGCAAAAATTCTCAACAAAATACTTGCAAACTGCATACAGACACACATCAAAAAGATCATCCACCACGATAAAGTCAGCTTATTCCAGAGAGTCAGGGATGGTTCAATATACATAAGTCAATAAACATCATAAATTATATAAATGGACTCAAAGAAAAGAACTACATGGTCATCTCAATAGATGCAGACAAGGCCTTTGACAAAATTCAACATGCATTTATGTTCAAAGTCCTAGAGGGAATTGGACTGGAGGGAACATATCTCAACATAATTAAAGCCATATATAACAAACCCACAGCCAACATCATTCTAAAGGGAGGAAAACTGGAAGCATTACCATTGAAATCGGGAACCAGACAAGGCTGTCCACTATCCCCTCTTCTCTTTAACATAGTACCTGAAACTCTTGCAAGAGCAGTAAGACAAGAGAAGGAAATTAAAGGAGTAATAATTGGAAAAGAAGAGATCAAATTATTCATTTTGGGGGACGATATGATATTGTATTTAAGAGACACCAAAAATTCCACCAGAAAACTCCTAGAAATTGACACTTTTAGTAAAGGACCAGGTTAAAAAATTAATCTACAAAAGTCTGTAGCCTTTCTATATACCAACAACAATCAATCAGAGAAAGACAACATGGAAACACTCCCTTTCACAATAGCTGCAATATATATATATATATATATATATATATACCTGACCAAAGACATTAAAGACCTCTACAGTGAAAATTTTAAATCTTTAAAGAATGGGATGGAGGAAGACATCAAAAGGTGGAGGGACCTCCCATGCTCATGGACTGGAAGAATTAATATTTTGAAAATGACCGTCCTACCAAAAGTCATTTATAGATTCAATGCAATGCCAATCAAAATCTCAATGACATTCTTTACAGACTTGGACAAAACCATCCTAAGATTCATATGGAAGCATAAAAGGCCTCGGATAGCCAAAGCAACCCTGAGAACTAAGAGCAATGCTCGGGGGATTACTATACAAGATTTTAAACTATATTACAGAGTTATAGTCATAAAAACAACATGGTACTGGTACAAAAATAGACCCATAGATCACTGGAACAAAATTGAAGACCAAAATATGAGTACATGCATTTCAGCCACCTGGTATTTGACAAAGGGGCCAAGAACATTCACTTGAGGAAAGACAGCATGTTAAGCAAATGGTGCTAGCAAAACTTGATCTCCACCTGTAGTGGAATGAAACTATACCCCTATCTTTCACCTTGCACAATAGTCAACTCCAAATGAATCAAAGACCTCAATGTGAAGCCTGAAAATCTGAAACTGTTAGAAGAAAATATTGGCAATAGCCTACAAGATATAGGTGTAGAAAGGATTTTCTAAACCAGACATCAACTGCCCAGGAAACAAGGTCAAGAATCAACAAATGGGACCTCATTAAACTGAAAAAACTTCTGTACATCAAAAGAAGCAACCAAAGAAGTGAAGAGAAAACCCATGGAATGAGAGAAAATCTTCACAGCACAACTGGTAGAGGTTTAATATCCAGATTATAAAATGAACTCAAAAAACAAAGAATCAAGAAAGGAAGCAATCCAATTAAAGGATGGGCTAAGGAACAGAGAGTTCTCAAAAGAAGAATTCAAGATGGCTAAGAAGCATCTTAAAAGGTGTTCAACATCACTAGTAATTAGGGAAATGCAAGTTAAAACCACTTTAAGATTTCATCTTACCTCAGTCAGACTGGCTAAGATCAAGAGAACAAATGATAACACATGTTGGAGAGGATGTGGGGAAAGGGGAATGCTCATCCACTGCTTGTGAGATTGCAAACTTGTTCAACCCTATGGAAAGCAATGTGGGGAACTCCTAAAAAACTACACATGAACCTACCATTTGACCAAGTTATACCACTCCTTGGTATAGATCCAAAGAACTCATCCTATTTCAGAGACACTTGTACATCCATGTTTGTTGCTGCTCTTTTCAAAATAGCTAAGAGATGGAAGCAACCTAAGTGTCCCTCAACTGATGAGTGGATAATGAAAATGTGGTTCATTTATATGATGGAGTTTTACTCAGCAGTAAAGAAAGATGAAATCATGAAATTTGCAGGTGAATGGATGGAACTAGAAACTGTTATACTAAGTGAAGTAACACAGAGTCAGAAAAACAAACGACATATGTGCTCCCTCCTATGTGGATCCTGGCACCAAATCCTTATAAGTGAGTATATATCCAGACACAACTGTAGAACACAAGATAATGAAAAGGAACAAGGGAGGTAAAGGAAAAGAAATAATCTGAACAAGAAGAACAGTAGGAAACAAGTGTTCATAAGGGAAACAGGGATTAAAATGGTGTTGTTTTAAGGGGATGGGAAGGGAGGGTTTTACAAGGAACCTTGGGAATAAAGGGAAAGAAGGAGCTCAAGAGAGGTGGGACCATAGGACAAAGGTATTATTAATGGAGAAATGGGAAAATGGGGGCACTTTAAATGGGAAAACCACAGTGGAAGGGTTAAACAATAGGAGAGATCAATAATGCCTAGCTAGTTTTTAAAAAACCAGAGGGAACCATATTAATCCAACAACCTACTGACAAATTATACATACAACTAGCTCAAGGAACATAATATATGTCTGGTCAATGTTTATCTGAGAACCTTTGCTCTTTGCCCAATCTTTATCTACATAGCACATGGTAATTAAAAGTACCAGACTAGTGTACCAAACCTTCTTGGACGTTTATCAACCATACTTTGAGGCCTATATTGATTTTGTCAGTGGGATTTAAAGGATAGTTTTTGCTCCTTGCCCTCCAAGGTTGACTAAGTTCCAGGGGACTGTGGAGCATCTCTCAAAATATCCTGTAGCTGTGGTGAGTCACCTGTCCTCTTAATCAAGGAGGCCATAGAGACCCCATGAGGTAGACTTGAACCAATCTCCAGTCTACAAAGAGGAGGGTCAACACAGAGGAAACATTTCCTCAATGCTTCCAAGCCATCAACAGTCTAGCAGAACATTTGATTTATCTTCACATAGATGGAACTGGTAGAGGAAAGGAGCCAGGGGCTCCTCCTAAGCCCATGTGACCCCTGAGGAACAGATCCTCAAACTACCTTAAGCCAAATAAATTGGTTTATCTGGGCCAACTGCATGGTCTAAACACCCAAAAGGAAAGAGTAACCAAAGATTAAAGGGATCAATATAATTCTTTAAGAGTCCATGTGTATAGCTAAAGGCTATATAACAAGAAACAATGTCAGACTGGAGATACCTTCCTTTGAGTTGTTGGCCAGGGTGACCCAAGAGACTCCCAGACAGAGAAGTGAGAAAATGAACAGCAGACCCCAATCTTGTCAAAAGGAATATTGGCAACAGCTTGCTGCTAGATGAGGAAGAGCTGATCTTCCTAAAACAAGGAACTATAGGTAGCCTGACTAGACTCAGCAGATGGACAAGCACTGGGGAACAGCTGGGGACACTGACAACACAGTGGACAGTAATAGGGATAACAGAGTATATGGGCTCCAGCGGGGGAGGGGGGCATAGGAGGGTATCACTTGGGATGTGCGTATATAGATGAGTAAGATTGTTTGGGATGTTCTGTATGAAATACCCACACACAAAAAAAATCAATAAGTAAAAAAATAAGTTATATTTGAGGAAGAAGCATAAAAATTTGCTTCGTGCTAATGAGTAGATGTGAAAAATATTACCACTGAAATCTACCTGATGACTTTATATCCATGCTCAGGTGCCAAGAAACTCAGAAAGTAAATAACTGTGACTATTAATAATCAGATATATAGAGATTGGAGACACATGTGCAAACATTCAAGTGTTAGTTTTTCTGTATGAAACAGTATATTTTAATAATGAAATGAATATCTTTTTAAAGGTTAAAACCTCATTCAATTTTATGTCTTATAGGGTTTATACTGAGTGCAATAATGTATAACTGTACTAATTCAATTGTAAACCCAAAAATTTACAGACAATTCTGAAAGAGATGCATCTTATCTTTGGAAATTATTGAATATGTCAATGCTGCTGTAATGAAATGCTTCTTCTAATTATGCAGCTATTAAATAAATAATTTTTTTAAAAAAGAAAGTTGCAAGTCACAGAGTTAACTCGATGACACTAAATTCCCTTCTTCTGGCTCAGGTTTATACTGCCAGTGAGCTCCCACCACAATATGCCTAAGACCATCACCAACTTAAAAGAAACCTCTTCCCTTCCTATATGGATTATGCCCGTGGCCAAGTGCATACCAGTCTTAGAAACTATCACTCTAACTCTAAATCAAAGAAATTGTAACTATTAATTATAAGGCCGTATTATAGTTTGTAAGATTTGAGTAGACATTAATAAGTTAATTACTCTTCTTTTAATACAAGTTATCATTCTTAAAATACCATGTCATAAGTTCTGTGTCATTCCAAGCATTTAAACATCCAGGACACAGATACTGGCCCTGTAAAACACAATCGAATTTCATAGCAGAAAGGAGTACAAAGCAAATGTTCATTACTGAAAGCGTGCCTTCAGCAAACTGCTCCTTAACGTATGTCTCCACTAAGCAGTGATCAGCATAACTGGAGCCAGAGCAGCAGCACCTTCACATTCCTGCAGAAAAGGATCTGTAATCGTTAATTTTGTCAGCCTCATAAGAATTAGAAACACCTGTTAGACACAGCTCTCAATGTGTCTGCAAGGCAGTTTCCAGAGAGGTTTAGCTGTGGAAGGAAAACTCCCTCTGAATGCTGACATCACCATCCCATGGGCTGAGGTCTCTGTGTCAAAAATAGAAAATGCACAGCACCAGAGTTCAACTCTGTTTCCTGACCATGGACACAATATGACCAGCAGCCTCATGCTCCTGCCATAATTCCTCCCTACAGTGATGAACTACCTGAAAATGTGAGTTACAACCCATCCTCTCTCTCTCTTAAATTGCTTCTTGTCAAGTATTTGGTCACAGCAATGGGAAAAGCAATACAATATGGTCCAAGTTGATGAAAAGGTCCTTGTATCCAAACAGATGGTCTTCATTCTTAGCCCTTCCCAGCTGTGGTGTCTCACCAAATAATGTCAGCTTGCAGTGAAGCAGCATGCTGGTAAAAGAGTATGTAAATACCTCACAGGGGCTCAGACTACCTTGTGAAGAATCAAAAACCATTCTCCTCTTATTTAGAAACCGAGAAAAGCCACCAGAGCTAAAGCGATGGCATCAGGAAAATCAGGATGCAGGGAAATGCATACAGCCCTGCAGCTCTATAACTCTGAAGGGCAGGAGTACATCCCCTCACTACACTTCCAGGCATACAATCTCAATCCATCATCCACAACTTCAAAGAACACATTGAAGCCACCTTCCTATGAGCCTTCACAATGACTTCCACTTTCCTCATTTACACCTTTACTGCATCCACTCTTCCAAGTACAGAGGAAGTGATGCCCTTCCTGATCGACTCCTTCTCAACATGGATGTTCAGACATAGCTGTTCTCAATTGCTATTATTTTCCTACCTGCTCATGTGACACCCCCAGAACCACCCTTTCACCCAAGTTCCTGCTTCCTATCTCCAACTGACAAAACAACTAATTTGATTGCTTATTACAAAAAGTCATCCTCCTGGAGTATTCCCAACTCCACAGTCAGCTCCAACAATTACACCTCCTAGTGCAATCTCGCGCTCCTCACGTATCCTACTCCCTTCCTCAGAAACAATAGTTCACTAATGTTTGCATCTGCAGTCAAACTCCTCTGTTAGGTTTCCAGATTCCAAACTATCATCCTACTAACCCTCCAAAATACGCTTCCATTCGTTTTCCCACAAATCCCTAATCAAGGTCCTTTTTATTTCTCCGTAAATGATGCTGGCCTTTGACGTTTACACGTAATACATATCCCCCTCGCCACGGAAATGTTGATCTCTCCCACCAGTTTAAACACGAGCTTAGGGGTCACATCAGGTCATACTGCTGTAGCATATTTCCTTTTCTTCCCCTGTCATCTAAATATGTCATCTAGCAGAACTCTGTGTTATGTCTACTGTTATCTATAGATTTGCTTCAAGGTCTTAGAGATCAAGGACCAAATACTCATGGAATCTTTTAAATATTTTATTTTTTATTATTTTTATTTTATGCTCATGAGTGTATTGTCTGCATATATGTAAGTCCACCCATGTCATGCAATGCCTGAGGAGGTCCGAAGAGTGGATCCCCTGGAACTAGTTATAAATGGCTGTTAGCTGCCATATGGGTCCTGGGAAGTGAACCCAGGTCCTCTGCAAGAACAGAGAGTGTTGAGCCATCTCTCCAGCCCCTCACAGAGTATTTTAAATATTTTCCAGTAACTAACATGTAGCATACCCTATTTAAATTACTTAAATATTGACATACTTTATCATATAGGATTATATATTTATTTAGCAAATAAGTGTTAATAGGTTTTTCATGTAACGTCAACCTTCTCAAAACCACAGAATTATTTTGTGATAACTTCCAAGCAAGATACATTTTAATAATTGCAAAGTGCATTTTTAGAATTGTGAAGAATGGCATGGAAGTCCTGAGGAGCACAGGAAGAGAAGAGTTCCTTTGCAAAAACATACCTAAATGACAAGATGCCATCCCATTTCTGCACGTCTTATAAGAGCTTCTGTACCACATTATCTTTGCAAGGATATTTGTGTAGCAAACCAACCTTAGAATCTAGGGATAGTGTCTCCTTCATGAGGACATAGTTGTTTCCTCATCAGGATAATAAACACAATGCCTTCCTGAAAAGATATGTGACTTTGATAGAAGCCTCTTAAAAGACTGGGGATTTCCTAAACTCGTTTCCCAGCTGCTACACAGATCCACTGTGTGTAAGTATCTATTAGGGCATTGCCCCTGGGGAACTGAGGAGTGGGGAGGGGGACGAGAGGAAGTGATGAGAACATGAAGTTCAGGCTGCCTGCTCTTCCTAGTGATAAAGTCCTTTTTCTATGTCTCAGGAGTCTCCTGTCTTCTGTTAGTATCTATGTAACCCATGGCAAGCTGGCAAATGTCATACACTTTGACCAGTGTTCCTGACAACTTGTGGATATTAATTGCAGTAGTCAATTCGAAAGTTCATTTATGGAGTAAAACAGAAGCAATCATATCAAATTCTACCACTATAACATGCAATGATATAAATTGCCAAGACAAGAAGTTCTCTGAAGAAGCCATGTCTGGGCTGAAGGTCCTGCAGGCTAATTAACCAGCTGTTACTTTTACCATTGTGGACACATGGAATGCTGGAGATGGAGAGCCAAGTTTTCTTGGGTGACTTTTAGTCCCTTTTATTCCCTTTAGCCATTTACTGTCTGCCTTTGCATCTGACCTAACACTTTTGTGACTACTAGGTAAAACTTTTAGGATGTATTCTTATCAGTCCACTACCTTCCACCAACCCTAAAGCTAAGAATGGTATAACATCTAAAACCTATAGATTCCCCTGCTCTGCCACACTGACCCAGTGTCCCCACCACTGTACTTGGCAAAGGTATTGACTTATGATTTTCTTTTGTTCTGTGACTATAAAAATGTAATCTCTTCCCAAGCATGGCAGAATACATAAAGTCTGGTGGGGGGGGCATGGATGGGGGAGGAGTTCTGAATTTGATTAAAAACTGTTGTAAAAAAAAGTTACTAAAAAAAAGTAATCTCTTCCCAAGCATGGCAGAATACATAAAGTCTGGTGGGGGGGGGGGCATGGATGGGGGAGGAGTTCTGAATTTGATTAAAAACTGTTGTATGAAATTACAAAAACTCAATTAAATTTTTTAAAGAAAAAAAAATGTAACCTCTTCCACAGAGAAGCAAGTTATTCAGAGTTACTAGAATCCTCGTTCTCAGGCCTGGTCACCCGGATTCAGCTCATAAGAGACAATCTCTGAGTCCCTCTGGAGCAAGAGCTATGTTTTGCTTCAACAAAAGCAGTACATCGATTGAAAAAACAAACCCTTAAGTGTGAGAACTTTGTGATTTAATGATGGAGGTTCTACCCCACGCTAAATGAAAAACAGAGAAATCAAAGCACTTCTTACAGCAAGAATAAGAGCTGAACTAGGGTAGAAAGAATTTTCTAGGGTGATCAGCAATGCTCTAAATCTTGTTTGGGCTTGTGGTTACAATAATGCCCACAACTGACAAAATGCTGCATCAAGTTCTAAAGTTAAGAATGTGTATATTAATGTATTTAAATCATATCTCAAAAGAGCATAAAATTTCTAGCTTTCTTGCAGAAAGACTCATTGCTTTTCCTACTAACACTGAGATGTTGGTGCATGCATCTCTAATCTGTGTGTATCTGATTATTACTAGTCATAATCGTTTGCAATCAGATCATTGGTGCCTGGGTATGTCTATAAAGTCATCGGGGAGATTTCAGTGATTATGTTCATCACCTCTACTAATTAACATAACATAAACTTTTATGCTTCCTCCTCAAATATAATACATCTTTAAAATTTTGATTTTGTGTGTGCGTGTGTGTGTGTGTCACACAGAACATCCCAAACCAACAATATATTCTAAAATGAAATGGAGATCTTTTTTAAAGTTTAAAAACTCATTCAATTTTATGTCTTACAGGGCTTATACTGAGTTCAATATTGTATAACTGTATTAATTCAACTGTGAACCTAGAAACTTGCACCCACTTGTGAAAGAGATATACTCTTGCTCTGGAGTGTGTTACTGAGTATGTTAAAGCTGTAATGAGATGCTTCTTCTAATCATGTAGTCATTAAATTTTTTTAATTTTCTAGCTTTCTAAATGTTGAATTCTTGTGTTTCTCTAAATAGTTGTCACAGTTATTACTTTTTAATAGCATGAGCAATAAGAATATGATAATGGGCAATGTTTATAAACTCTAGTAACTGTAACGCACACTCATAGCACTTAGGTGGGATATTTACATCTAGTAGGCCCCAAATTACTTGGTTATACATATTCTAACAAAGAAATAGATCCAAGCCATCATTCTTTTAAAATGCTAAAGTACACAGACAGGGAAAAGAGTGAAGAGATGCCATTCTGGGTAATGCTTCAAATTTGGACATCTGTTTCTGACTACTGTACTGTGTGTTTATATTTCGTATTTTATTTCTCCAATATAATGTGTGTAAAAGTTGAAAGTTCAGTGGCATACTAATCCTGACCTTGCCTAAGCAGTAAACTCGTGACAAAACTTTTGAAAGACCTGACGAAAACAAATAGTTGGACTCTTGATCTGACTTAATAAGTCATTTGTAACTGAATTATCATAGAAATTATGAGATGTATATTTATTTATTTCTAAGGCAAAAAAAACACAAATATTTGGAAGAAATCTAATGTAGTATTACACGAACACAGGGGCAAAGAGAGGAAAGAGTGAATTCTCTGTGGTGGAAAAGTATGTTGCTCTAGAAAAGGTCAGTGTCAGAGCTGACCAGACTATAGAGCTCTGTCTATCAGGCTATGCACTGTTTATCACTCACTGGCGTCTCCCACAATGGCACGTGTAAAATGTGCAAAAATCATGATGATGATGATGATGATGCAAAACTTTTACCTAGTTCTTTGTTGAATTGTCTCCTCAGAATCTCATGCTGAAATCTGGTGTCCATTGTGGCAGCACTGGAAGATCAGGACCCTTGAGAAAAGAGTAGGACATGCAGGCAGGGCCCTCTGGAAGGAATGGATTACCAGGTTATCCAGGGAGTAGCTTTGCTATAAAAGTGGGTTCTCTGCTTAGCTAGCTCCCCCTCATCACGTGATTGGCTTCCTTGTTGTGATACAGGAAGAAGGCCCTCACCAGATGCTGAGCAGATGCTAGAACCACACCCTTGGACTCCAGACATGAACTGAATAAATTATCTGGTCTCACATGGTAACAGGAATAGGAAATAGGCCAAGCACTCCATATAAAACAGATTACTACATCCTTAAATGATTTTAAAGATTTAGTATCTACTCTATTGAAACTATTTTCCATATTAGTATACGGTGTATTCTGGTATCAAAACATCACATGATACCCCACTAAAAATGGATAATTCTTATTTTTATTTTTGTATTTTCTTTTACACTTTTATTGGATCTTATGTATGTATGTATTTCATACAGAACATCTTAATCAATCTTAATCATCTTTATACCCCCTTCCTCATTGGAACCTTCCCATAGCTCCCCACCCCACTGGAATTCATACATTCTTGTCATTTATAATTTATACTTTTAGTTATCATTTAAACTTTTAAAAATTCTTTTCTTTACTTAATATCCATCATCATATATCTGTGATATAAAGAATTTTATTTAATTACCATGTGAATAAGAAATTTCGGGGGGGCTGGAGAGAAGGCACAGTGGTTAAGAGACTGACTGCTCTTGCAGAGGACCGGGGTTCGGCGATTCCCAGCACCCACATGGTGCTACAAACCGTCCTTAACTCCAGTTCCAGGGGAATTCAAAGCCCTCTTCTGATCTCCACGGCATTGCACGACACGGACAGACTCACATACATGCAGGCAATACACTCATACACATAAAATAAAAATAAATATTTTGAAAAAAAGAAATTACTAAGTTAATGAAAAATCTAAAGGCCTAGGAAATGAATCATTTGATCATAAAAGGGGAAACCAGAGCATGTTGGTTACTGCTTTCAGTCTGCCCCAACAGTAAAAGCAGAATGATGGTGACTGCTGAGTGTTTAATTACCAAACTGAAGTCCCCTAGTAAACTGGGCCCTTCCTTGGCCTAAGACTCCCTACACCTGATGTACAGCAAATACTGCGAAAGAAGAAGAGTTGTAGACTGCCAGGGGCTGGGTTCTTTTTAATCCTACAATTAATAAATATTACTTTTGTTTTGGTCTTCAGGCTTTATGACTTTTGCATTTCTTGTTTGTTTTTCAAATGCTGTAGAATATTGTGTACCAAGCACAGGAAGTGGGAAGAGCAGTGATGGAAATCCCTCTCAGCTACACTTTATCAAAGAGGCAGCTTTGTACAAAAGGTTAAGGCACACTTCAGTGATCCACTGTAATTGCACAGACAACAGAATGTTACAGAGGCGGAGGCATTTCAGTTACAGCCACATTCACTTCTATCTGAGAAGCAAGCGCACACTTACAAATGTAAATTCAGTAAAGTTTGCACTTCCTTCTCTTTCTCGCCAGACTGGAATAGTTAATCTGAAAACCTGGCCTGTGATTTATTACTCGGCTCCTCAAAGTACTGAACAGAGTATCATGTGCAAAAACATCTGTGATTGTAGATAATCATAAAAATATATTATGACATATTCACTGTTATGCATTTTCCCATCCTTAAGGTTTTCAGAATAAAGTCAGGGAAAATGAACTCATTATCCCACAGAAGATTTTAAGTTTTGACTTAGGAAAGCGTCAGTTTCTGACTTGTTATTGAATTCTTTGAATCCTCAGGAAGGACAGTCTAGAGAGCTTTTACTCTGTTTCAAAGCTGTGGCAATAAACTGTTCGCAAATCCCCACAGGCTTAAAGCCTGTAGAGTGTAAGTTCTGGATGCTCCCTTCAACTTCTTTTCCAGATTCACTCTTGCATGCAGACCAACTGCACTTCCTCTCCTGTGCATAACTGGGACTGCATGGTACAACTCTGGCTGCTTCCTCTAGGCCCTTCAGCCTTGCCTGATACAAAGCTGTTTTCCAACTCTGGCCTAAGAGTTGTCTAAAGGGCAAATCTGATTGTGGCACACATCACATATGATCCGTTCTTAATTAACTTCTACCTCCCCTACCTGCCATTCCCACCAACATTCTTCTGTGCCTCAGTTGTGATTTTTGATACGCACCACTCTTGTGTGCTCAAAGCTTACAACACGCTCTTGGTTTTTCCTTGCCAGCCTACCCTGAGCCTTTCCCCAGTGACTAACTCCTAATCAGTTGTCATGATTCAGTTCTGTGCCTTTCAGCAAGCCTTCCATGCTCTGTTCTTTGGCCCTTGAAGTACCTTTCTCTGCCTAAGTTCCTGGCATACATCACACCACCAGAATTGACCTAATTATGGCAAACTGCAAAATCCTTGATACAAGAATTCTTCATCCTGAACCTCTACCAACAGCAGCTGGGGCACAGTAGCACTTTTAAGAGTCTGTTGTGTTTAGTGGGTGTGGTGGCACATGCCTTTAGACCCAGTACTTGGGAGGCAGAGGCAGGTGGATCTCTGTGAGATCCAGCCAGTTTGGTCTCCATAGCAGAATTCCAGGCCAGCTGGGGCTACAGGGAAAAAGAAACAACAACAACGGTGGTTACTATATAGTTGGCAAAGAGCACGTGGTCCTAAAAGAAAGACTGCATAAATTCAGAGTTGGAACAGAAACATTGAAATCATCTTTTATAAATTAAAAAAAAAAAAAAGCCTTAAAGTGTTTTATTCCCCAATAACCAAGTCAAATAAAGATAGGAAAAACAGGCCAGAGTATACACCCCGTTCTTCAAAACTGCTTTGCAGTCCCTCAGGAAAAGGCATCTGGGGACAGAGTGGATCTAGTGGAAAGCCGTTAAGCATCAATCACACAACTCTAGGAAACGCTTGGGGAACTTTCTGCAGTGTTTCCTCCTCCAGGGCTCAAAGCCTGTGTTCCTGCCTGCATTTACAAGCTAGCTGTTGAACAGTCGCACCTTCTAATGGATTTGCCTTGCCACTCTGATTAAAAAGGGCAAGTGGTTCGCAGTCCTCAAGGTGGCTCCACATTTCGAGTGAACTATAAGTAGAAGTTACAGAAATCAAAACTATTAGAGCTGCCGCTGACTTTAAATTATAATCCAAACCCTTCGGATTGCATTTGAGACTGGGGCGCAGAAAACTTGAAGAACGTATGCAGGGTCTCACGGAGGCAAGTGGGGAAACTAAGGAAGGCGTCCAGTTCCAGTCCAGCAGCAGCCCAGCTCCAAGTGCAGCTCATTCTTTTTGTAAGTCATCCTGGACGGAGTCGAGCTGCGCTAGGCGAGGATCCCTACTGCAGCCACCACCTGTGGGCTGGGGCCACGCTTCCTTCCCTGCCTGGACCCGCGGTCACCGCAGGGCGCCCCGCTCCCTGTCCGCGAGACAAACCCCACTCCCGCGCCGCCAAGAGCGGAGCGGCTGCCGGAGAGCAGCTCAGCCACAGTGGAAGCCCCAGCCCGAGCGCCCTGGAGTCTCCAGCACCAGGATCCTGGCCGCTGCGGTTCCCATAGCAACGTCCTCACAGGCGGCGGGGCCACCAGAGATGCTTACGGGGTCAGAGGTCATCTCCGTGGCGACAGAAACTTCCCGCTCTACGGCGGCTCCGTCGGGCCGCTTCCGTCGCATTGCGTAGCGGAGCCCCCGAGGCGGGAACGCGGGGAGAGTCCATCCATGGGAAGCGCGGAGGGACCGGGGACCTGGTGACGGTCGGATGAGACCGGGAGGAAGCCCGCGCTCTGGACCCGTTCTGGTCCTGGGCTTCTGCCGGATCTCCAAGGGGCACCACACTGCAAAAGGATCAGATCGAGCTGCAGCGTTGGCGGGCTCACAGCTTTGCACAAAACAAATAATGACATAGTTCTCTGAAGACAGGGGGCTCTGCCCAAAGCCAAGCTTCTGCCAAACTTTGTACTCCCTGATACAAACTCCACGCCTCTCATCACAAGGCCACAGAGGCCCAGCACCCTCCATCCTGTCAAAGTGGTTGCAGGAAAGAGGAAGCAAAATAGTATGATGGTTGGAGACTCATGGAGCCAAGAAGTTGGAAAATGTCTTCTTTTTAAACTGTGAAAGAGTGAAATAGAAAGGAATGGGCTTTGAAGACAACCGTCACCTCAGAAAAAATCATGGCGTAAGGGAAGGTACCAGGTATCAATCTTCAGAAAAGGAGTTCCGGAGAGAAAAGAGGAACACATCATTCAACTTACGCAGAAGAGGAAACGAAGCAGACCCTGCCACATAGGAAGCCAACCGAACATCGGACTTCATTCGTGATTTTAAGGACAGAGAGAATGAATGCATTTAGCCAGGCAACTCTGGTGTGAGGAATAGGCGCCAGGCCTCAAGTTTCAGATTTCAGACACAACTACTGTAAAATCGCCAGGACACAGGAAGAGCCAGGCATTAAGGCCATGGCCAGCGCTTTGTCTTATTTGCATTTGTTTTGTTTTGTTTTGTTTTCAATCTTCAGAAGTTCAACTTCTTGATTGGCTTATTGAAAAGAAGTGAGCATTAAATGAACTTGACAGACTACAACACTGCCAGCTATATGGTTCCATGGGTCACTGTTTTTAGAGCCACTGATTTTTTCAATATTCATCTTACTAAAACATATTACAAATGTGGTCTCCAACATTGTTAGATAACTTTTTTAGATGATGATAGTGGATCAGACAACTTTTCAGTGTTCTCTATAAAACATGTTATCTATAAAATACATGTTCCTTGTTCCTCCTTTTGGCCTTTGTGTTTAGGGACTCCTAAGAGTTCTACTTCTCATTTCTGTAAATCATCTTACATTTTTGAGCAGCATTATTTTGTAACAACTAGAGAAATCCACATGAAAAAAACAGCAGGATGCAGTTGGCCCTTCCAAAATAGAAGAGCAAAACTGCTTTCTCTTCTCTGGAAGTATAGTGAGGAACTGAGAGGCCTGTCCCTCAGAAAGTCCCCAACCCCCAAATGCCTAGGTGGGACACATAACAATCTTATGCAGGGTGAACAAACTAAAAATCCAAGGAATAACATAAACTGAGCACTAGCAGATGGATGTGCCTGACCCACATTCTCCCTGAAGGTGAAAGTAAGATGACTCAAAGGTTTTATTAAAAATCTATGCACACTGCACTGACTGGTTTAAACTTCACAGAGGCATTCAAGTGTCCCAACTGTTCCCCTAAAAGCATAAAAAACTATTTGGAATGAATGCCTCCATTTTGAGACATATAGATGAAATTTATAGAACACTTATGGGTCAGCAGGAGTGAGGTATGATGCCAAAATGTGCAAAGGAGTAAAAACTGGTTATTGTCCTTGGTAACCATATGAAAACAAAAGTTTCTAATGTGTATCTTGCTAAAATATGGAAGGCAGGTTCAGATATTGTGAAGAAATGCTGTACTGTGGGAAATGTGAAGTTGGGTATAAAGTTAGCTTTAGCATGTTCTGCAAGCACTGCATCCTTAGAACAAATTTTTTCAGTCAGGGATACTGTCTAAGATGAGAACAGGGAATGCATGAGTAGAGCCAACATCACCCGCATTGCTACTAAGTTTACATCATCATGCATTGACTTTTATACTTGTTAAATCGGATATCAACTTCAAGAAAAAAATCCCGTCTTCTAACAAGTCAGTACTTGGAAGCCTATCTAGCAGCCCTTTGATTCATGAAGTGGCGGTGTTCTGTATAACTCATTTTGCTACCTCAGAAGCTAAAACTGCCAGAATGGGGTCCAAGCCCAACTCAGCTTACAGGCAGTCCCCCTCCGAAGCCAGGCATGTTAAAAGAAGACCCTTCTACCTCTTTGGTATTCACCTCATGCTATCTGAATTAGGTATCTTCATTTGCTATATACACAGTGTTTAGAAATGCAGGGCTTGCCCATTTGTGGCTCACCCAGTTCTATAGCAGCCCAGGATGAGTCTGCAGACTCAGAAGAAGGAACGAAATGTGCTTAGTCTCTTTCGTCCCTCTCTCTCTAGTTTCTCATTTCAAAAGGCCATGACAGTCCTAGAGGTGAAGCAAGTAGCTATATCTACACACACACACACACACACACACACACACACACACATTGTGTGTGTGTGTGTGTGTGTCGTGTGTGTATTTAAATTAATAACAGTGACATACCAGGTGTTTGGAGCACCTAAAACAGTTTAGTGAAAGATAAAAACAGGGCTCAAAAGCACCCAGGCCAGGAGAAAATCGAAAGCGCTAGTGGGTGCTACCGAGCCCTGTTTGTTCTATAGCAAAGAACATGGCAGAGGAGACTGAGATCAGAAAAGGAAACACTGAAGACTATGAGTTTGTAAGTATGAATGTCCTCAGTGTGCTCTGTAGAACCATGTCTAGAGCATCCTCTTCCTGCCTATCCTTCTGTCACTGACACCTGTACTCAAGAAGAATCTCATACACTGTGATTTATCTTAAAACCTGAGCTTTTGAAAAGTCAAGCATGGTAGAGAGGCTTGAGGGTCTTGTATGTGGTTTATTGTCTATACATTTGAAAGATCACCAAACTTACTTTGCTTTTTGTGTCTGAAGGGATGGCAAAGACCCAATATTAGTCGTTATCTTTACTGTGGACTTCCTCTTCTCAGCCACATTTCTTGTCACTCTTTGTTTCAAGCTCAGTGACCTAGATTATTTCCTAAACCAGCCTGTTTTATACACTGGTCATTCCAAACTATCATACTGGTTCTAGGAAACATACCAACCCTCCTCCAGGAAAAATAAGTGGCTTGCACTTAGTATTCCTTATTTAATGATTTGCCTAAAATATAGTCACCTTGTATGACTCACACAGTGAAAGCAGCGGCAGGTAAATTTTTTTTCTAAATGCACAGCTACTGCTCTGCTAAGAAAGTAGGGCATTTAAGCACGTGTGTACATACTCATGTGTCCTCTGATAACCACAGCACTGTGAGTTCTTGGACATTTTTATAAAGTTAGTAAATTTACTTTATATCCAGAGCTCTTAAGCTATTATGATTTCATTTTTATAATTATATACAGCACAAATATGTTTTGCATGTTCTTTTCTGGTTAAATATAACAGAAAACAAGTACTGAGCATTGTAAGTGCTATGAAACTAATAACTTCTGGGTTGATGAATGAATTTCATCTTTAGATATACGCCTCTTTGCTTATTTTCTTAGGAACCTGCTCTAAAATGCTTCTCAGAAACCTTTAACTCAACTGCCCACACTTGTTGATAATTTAAAAAAATTATCAACAGTATAATATGTATACTGTTGCATCATATATAATTACATATATCAACAATATAATACATTGTCTCCCAAATGAGAATGATCAGTAAATTCTATCATAACGTGCAAATTGGAAAGAAAAGTCGATCTAAAATTTGTCTTTAAAATAATAAGAAGCGCTTTGCACCAAATTCCCTAGTGCTTGGCACTGTTCTGCCAAGTTTCTTAGTTTGAAACCAGTTAATTGTCCTCCTTTTAGGTTCAAGATAACATAATAGGTAGTAGTCAATCTGTTCTTTTTGTTTTTAACAGTTAAGAGGATTTTGGTCCATGTTTTATTTTAATTACTCAATTAACTTCTTAGTTGTACTGCTATCTTGGGATCAAAAACCTGCAAATGATTATAGGCTTCATGTTAATAGCAGAAGGAGAGTGGAACTCACCAAGTACAATACTGAGAGGAAGTGGAGAGGCATAGGTTGGGCTGAGCTGAAAACATCTAAGCCTTTAGAAGGTAAGATACATAGTTTGACACATCAATGTTCTATTTTTTAAAAGATCTGCTCCGACTCCCAAACTGGACTCTAATCCTTGGCAATCTAAAACTTAACTCTCCTATTAGAATAGTTGGTGGGTTAACCCATCTCTTTGAAACCCAAGTACTTTAGCACTCATAATCTGCTAAATAAATTACTCCAAAAATAAATGATCATTTGTTTAACACCTTCCAAAACACTTTGGGAAGGGAAAACTATTCTAGAGAGATGAAAGTGGGTGGGAAGGGGGAAGTGTAATAAAAAGATCTTGAATTGAACATGGAAGTAAGTCAGAATTTCCAGTAAAAGTGTTTACAATGAAAACATAAAGGCCTCCAAACAAACTTTCTTTCCCAGTGAGTTATTGCCCACTCTCCAGTACTATGAAGAACTGACTTCAAGGTCCCCAGAAAAATGGTCCAGTCTCAAAAAAGCCTTTTACACTGTTCCTTTCTCAGAAAAGAGCTAAATCTTTCCACAGAGGAGCTCAAGAAGGCTTCAAAAAGTCACTATTTTTATCGTGTGAAGTAGTAACCCCTCCCTTTCAACTGCAGCCCTTGACCTGTCCCACTTTGCAAAGTCCCACAGAAAGGCATTTCATGTCAGGCCGAGATGATACTGCAGCTGTAGGGGGGCTTTGTATGAACCAGGCATCTGCAAGCATCAGCCTCATAGCCGAATTAAAGTTAGGATGGTGAGGTGACCATTCTACTCTGCCCTTGGTCAAGTCTCTCGGCAATGGGGCAAGCGCCCCTTTTAGGAGTTGCTAAATGCTGAGGAGTTGAAGGACAGAAGGGTAAAAGGACAGGGGATAGAGGAGGCTGGTCAGACGGGGTATGGAGTTAGAACACGCGGGGGAGGGTTTCTGGACAGAAGTACCAGACCTCCACATCAGCAGGAGACCTCCTGGCAGCCAAAGCCTAGCTATTCGCAGAACCTCCACAGCCCCCCTCCCCCCCGGGGCGTCCCAGCTGGGGTCGACCTCCTCGGACCAGCACAGGAGCTCTGCCCTCTACACAGTCTAGCAACCCACAGTCTGCCTTTTGCTGCAGAAGTGGTGGCCTCCAAGGGTGCTCAGCCTCCACACCCACTGCCTGCCTCCCCGCCCACCCACACTCCTCTGCATCCGCAGGCGGCAGCCCCCTCCGAGGGCGCCACCCCAGCGCCCCGCTGTTTTTGCTAGGTTCAGAGTCTGGGAGCTAGCAGCCACTTGCTGCCCAGCCGTGAGAGTTCCGAATGCCAGTGCGGCCCCGGGGCTGAGCTCCAGGTGTCAGGACGGCCGCGAAGAGCCGTGATCTAGTGCTCCGCAGTGCCAGCCCCGGGAGCCTCCATGGCCTGGCCGCCACTGCAGGACAGCGGGTCCCCCGCCCCCTCCGACAGGGCTCTAGACACAAACACCACTCTGGGTCCCTTCCCACCCTGCTCCCAGCCGGGAGACGCCACAGGCTGCGCCTAGCCTCCTTAGCCACGGCCGCCACCACCAGGCAGCCCTCGGGCCTGGCCGCCCCCGGGTTGCTCGCCTACGGCTCTGCTGCCCCCAGATCCCTCAGACTAAGACTCTGGGAAATGAACCCTGGGTCCTGGCTCCCGGAATCACCCGCATTTGCATTTCTTATGTAATGTACTGCAAGTTTCCCTGACGGAGCCCTTTGGAATGGGGGGCATGACCGCCAGGAAGCGTAAGGCAGGGAACCCATGTCCAGGCTCGTCCCACACACGGTGCGGGACCCGCACGCAAGGTTCTGACACTTCGAATGCCACATCCTAGAGGAACCCGACTCGTCTCTCAGTCCCGGGTTCCCCTGGCACAAGCCTGGCTCAGTGTTCTCAGGGGCTGAATGTGTTAGAAGCAGGCTGGGGAAGGAGTTAACGTTCAGGCACCCAGAACTAGACGGGGGAGGGAGGCGGGGGCTGACGGAGGCGCCGGGCCGTGAGGGAGGGGGCACTTTTACTTTGCTAAAGGTGATGGGGTGGTGAATATTGTGCAAGCTAATCAGAAAGTCTGGAGCTATGTCCCCGAAGGAGAGCAGAAGTGAGGCAAGCTCACGGCTCTTTCTCCCGGGCAAAGGCTTAAGCGATAAGCCCTCCAATATTTCATCACACATAGGCAACCAAATCCATTTAGTGGGGGGATTAAAAAAAAGTTTCCTCCTCCCTCCTAGTGATGGATTGTGTCACAGCCAAGAGCCGCTGATCGTGATTTTCGGGTTCAGAGGACGCAGATCCGGCGGCTGCGTGTTTATTCATGCAACACCTCTATATGCAACACGGTCCGGGTTTCTAGTATGTTTCCCTGGCCTTCTGCATAGCATGACTGCAGACCTAGCTCGGTGAGCAACAGACAGGTTATTACGAGGAAAAACAGAACAGGATGCATGCTTTGCTTACCAGTTGGGTTCTTGTTTTTCTTAAGACTCTTGCCACAAAGACACTGCAGCATATGCGTTCCTTTGCTGAAAATGTTCCAAAGAAACCACATTGATTTGGGCGAAAAGCAACCCAGCAGCTTAGACACCCTGAGAAAGAAGAGATCCTTGTGGTTGCATAATAATAATTTGAAATCAGTTCTCCTGAAGAGGGGCACCGGTTTTACCATAGGAAAAACGTTAATATTCCGGATCTTCTCCCAGTTTTTTCCCCTCACGTGGTATATTTCTTTGAGACTTCTCAGTGATTGTTTTTTCTCGGCCAGGGTGAATGATTATTTATTTTCCCCCCTTGATCACCACTGGATTACGACCAAAGGGTTGGGGGAAAAAAATCCTTTTTCAGCGTGAAGCCAAACAAAAAAGCAGAGAAATCCCAACGGAGAGCAAAACTAACCGGGGAGCTCAGTAATGCACAAAAGATCCCCAAAGGGGAAATCATAGCCTTTTACTCGATGGCTCTGAGGATGGGCGGATCTGCAGAAGGCAAGCTGGATTCATCTTAGCGAGAGAAGACTGCCATTGTGTTGCCCCTAGGAGAGAAGGGGGGAAAGGAAAAGAAAGAAAAAAAAGAAAGAAAGAAAGAAAGGGGGGAAAAATAACCACCACGCACACTCACACACCAATACCACCTCCGAGATGGGTCTGGCAGCTGAAGACCGAGCCTCCCTTCTCCCACGGTTAATAATTTTTTTTTAAATAAGCAATCGCCAGAGCTCCGTGGGATCGGACTGAACCCGCAGTTCTCAATCACGAAGAGAAGGTGTAAATGTAGGTGCCCCCTCCCCTTGTCAGTCTCGTAGTAGGTAGAAAGCGCCACAAATCCCCTTCCTCCTTCCTCGCACTCTTCCAGTCTCCAGCCTCCGTGAGCATGAGGAAAATCTCCCCTCCGGATTCCTAGCCCAGCCTCGGATGTGAGTTACAGGCATTAGAGGGAGGAGGAGGAGGAGTTGAAGTTTGCATTGAAAAGACTGGCTTTCCATGACGTAGCCACGTGCTTTCAGACCCGTCACCAGTGAGGTGCCTCGACCAGCCCGGGGAGGGACTGTCACTGCAGTGAGTGCCACCCCTCCAGAGCGCTCCCCTCTGCCAGCCCCAGCCCAGCCCCACCCCAGCCCCAGCGACCCTCTCCTTCCTCCCCAACTCAAAGGCCTGCTGCTGGCTTACGAAGTCAGCCTTACAGCATTCTGTTAAAAGTGAAATTTCAAAGGACAATTAACAATTATAATGAGGAAAGCTTAGAAAATACATGGGGGAGGAGTTTAATACCATTGCACACAATCAAAATCAGCTCCACCTTTCCATCCTCAAAAGCAGCTTGTAAAGCAAACTCACACATTAAGAAAAACTTAAGTTCTTTTCATATCTCAGTATATGACCCCCTACTTAAAGTGTTGATGAAAGAACATGAAGGAGGTAGATGGCAAATACATACTTCTAGAAACAGCCTGTTAAACAGACAAACACTGAAATCAAGATGGAAAAGCATATTTTTGTGGGGAGGGTCATGTGTACATGATAGCATTTATGCCTTTTCTTAACAGAAGATCCATTACCTCAAAATAATTTTCTGGACAGAAAGCACCCTAGTTAGTTCACACTCCAACTGGATGCTATGTCTGCTTGCTAACTAAGTTAGCATCTACTTACCTCCAGTTTATTTCTGCTCTGCATAGTACTCAGACCTCAGCCTCAGCAAAATGGGCACAGTCTAGCCCAACTTTCTATTTACCCAGAAAATCAAATTTCAGAGTAGAACTGTTGATCTTTTTTTAGAAAAAAAAAAATACAACATATGATACCATACAAACTGCTACAAAAAATAATGTGACCAATTCCAGTGTCCTGCTACCAAAAATTATCAAAAACTAGCATTGATTCATATTTGTGAGCTGAGCATTCAGGAGTAGTGAAACTAACTACTTTTTACTCTCTTTAGGTAAATAAGTTAAAGTTATGCCCAGTTGTTTCCATTTGAATAGCAAAACTCTAATTTCTAATTTAGAAATTCCAGGTTATTTATTTAAAAATTAAAACCACTGCCTCTACCATCAAACTATCCTCTAAATAATACATGAAACAGATGGAGATTTGAAAATTGGTAGAAGAGACTGGTTTTTAAAATAAATTTCCTGATTATTATTTGTCCAAAAAAAAGGCTACTCTTGAGTACTCTAACAATGAAGAGACATTTCCAAGTGCTAAAATTTGCTACAAATATCTTTTGGGGAAATATCAATGGATTTTACATTAGGATGGAAGAGTGTATTAAAACAAGTGAATTCTATTAAAATTAAGAAGCTAGGGGATGAAATGGTAATACCTGTCAAAACAATCTTGTCATACAGCTTAAAGAAACTAGTAAGATTAAATACAGTCTAAAAATGTTTGGGAAATAGAGAACACAGGAATTCAGTGACAAATGTCTCACTATAAAGCAACAGACTGGGCAAAAATAAAGATCGAAATTCTTTTTCGAAGGAGGAAAAGTAAGATAACATTGTCAAATGATTAATTTTTGTATTAATCAAGCTCAGCTCTTTCATGCTTCTTCTCTGAACATTCTGGTATCTTCCAGGAAGTTGCAGAATACCCTAATCTATATGCCAGAGGACAACTGAGCAAAAAGCACTGGCAGTCAAGGTCCTCCACCAGGCTCTACATTCTACAAAACTTGAGAGTTCTCTAGGGTATTTCCAAAGTAGAGTATGTTTAGGGAGATGAGCTGTAATTATTGGGTCTTTTTAAATGATGAGTCTGTATAAAAAATATTTCTCAAACCATGGTTTGGGAAATTCCAAAGTCTACTCTCTTCTCTAATACAAGAAAGAGAATTTTATCAACTAGTACATCATTTGACATCAAACCTGTGGTTTCCTTTGCTACCAATTGGTGAAGAATTTCTTTCTTTGTCCTACTTATTGAGACTCTATTATGCCAGGCATGGTGCTAATGTCTCCTCATAATCTTTTGTTTAAAGGGAGAAACATTTTTGAACATTGACAAAGCATCATTTTTGTCTAGAAGAGAGATGATTAACACCAATTTTGATGGTCTCTGACTGGCAAAGTCAGTCAGACATCCAGAATCTACTAAGCATCTACTGTAAAAGGACTGTGCAGAGCTCCATGTTGGAAACTAAGTTATAAGACTAAACCAGGTTTCCAGTGGCAGAAGAGAAACCAAAGGTAGTCTAGGAGTTAAGACCAGTTTCTGGAGGCTTCCATCTCAGATTGGAGAAGGTCCACAGATGGTTATCAAACTAATTCGAGTTCCAAGATCTCATTTATGTTTTGTTTTGGAAGATAGTAAAATGTTTGCTTTAGCCACACTGCATTCAAGTCAGTAGTACACAGCAAAAATAAAAAATAATAGAAAAGAATTCAAGTCTTCAAACATTCATAAATAAAATTTAAGAACGGATAGAAAAATCTGTAGTGCTTTGGTTTTAAAATTCATATTACTATGTGTTCCTAAGACTACAATAAATATACACAGCAAATTCATTTACAAATTAGTTACCTTCATTGTATCATAGCAAACAAATCAAAAAGCAAACCCCTGTTCTTCTTCTCCCATGTTCTTGCATTGACCGGTAGCAGTTTAAACCTCAGTCTTACCTCCTAAAAGAACCACTCTGGGAAGGTCCCTTCTCTCCCTTTCTCTGTCCCTCCCTACTGCACAAGTAATGACTCATGGACTTACTTGGCTGACCCCACTTCTTTCCTTCCTCTGTAACATGTCTGTCAAGAAGTTCTCAGACGCCTACCTCCTCTGCTTCATGTAACAAGGAGTGGGTCCAGCTCAGAGCCCATGGATAGATCTGGAAAACAATCTCTCTCTACACACTTTGTGGGCTTATAGCAGACATCAGCGCCCTGTGCACATCCTTTTCATCAACCATGTCCTGTGGTTGACCTCTAGCTGCCAGTATCTCCATCTTTCAGCCTGAGGTATTTTTATCCAAACCACAGAAGTTCCCTCTGCCTAGGCACTCACAAGAAAGCCTCAGAATTAATTCTCCACAGGAGGATATTCCCACCACTAAATACTCCAGCTCCCTTGTCTCTTGGGAGGGACAGTGATGAAGCCTGTGTTTTACATCTTTTCTCAAATTTCTCTGAGGGATCAAAAGGCATTCTTTAGCAAGAGTAGCTGGCTTATCATCATGTTACTGGCTCTCTCCACTTTCTTGTCTTCTCTCCTAAGAAAACTATCTTCACTATCATGTTTTCTGGTGACAATCAAGCCAAGGCATCAGAACCTGGGTACATGTGCCTGTTCCCTGCTCCAAACTCCAAGTTCTAAATGGAGGCAGTATTGAAGAAGACTAGTTCTTTTATACAGATCAAGTTTCCTTCCTTCAAATAACTTTATCAGTAATATAATCAATAATTGTTTTTCCATCCCTCTAAGTGATGTGGCCATTTTTTTTATTGTGCCTGAACTCAGAAGTTGGGAGAAAAGAAGCAGTATTGATTCTCACTTCTTTTAACCTGCAAATAGTGGGAAATAATGTAAGGGGGAAATCCTCTTTGTTCCTATTTTTCGGCCAGACTTCTAAGCCATTATTAGCGCATGGTACCATGTTGATAAATAATTGCCTTGAGTTTGTAATGGTTTCCTCAATATTTAAACACCTGGTATGACAATAAGACCTTCAATGGAGTGTTCACCTGTTTATCCCTCTCACACACACATGCATTGATTAATTCCTTCTAGAAATGTTTACAGAGCAGCCAGCCCAGCATAGGCTTCCAGTGGAGCATGGTAAGAATCAGCTTGAAGAAGTATCATGTCTCTCTCTGAACTGAATTAAAATGACTTATTGAACTTATTTCTTGTATTTCCTCAAAAAGAGGCTTATAAAATCAAACTGAGCTCTCAGATATTATCTGACCTGTAAATCGAAACATCCTGCATAGTTAAAATGTGTCATTTATAAGGCAATTTATCAAAATTAATGTGAAAATTTCAATAAAAATTGTGTCATATATTCTTATATTTAGTTTATAAAAATGAAGGAATGTTTCAACTAGGAAAGAATTCATATTCCAAAAATAAATACTATAAGTCTGTTGGACCAGAGGTCAAAAAACTAAGGTTATTTAACTTGCTTTGTACACCAGACTACTATTTTACTTATATACATATTTAGTTACTCATGCACTGAATACTTATTTTCTTTAATTCTCACTGCGAACACTACATTTCAAGAGAAGTCCTGTTATACATCAACAGACAACCTCATGAACATATATTTTAGATTTAATGCACAAAATTGAATTGCTGTCTATAAAGGTGTGAAAATGTTTAAGATGATGTGCTTTAACATTGATTCTGTTTAATGCATTATTGGTACCTGGATAATAATATGCTTCTACTTTATTGTTTGATGGAACATACACAAATGTATAATGATTTCAGCATAACTTCTACTTAACTTGATAAAATAAAAATGCATACTTAATTATATCCAGACCAATTTTTAATTAATTTATAATATAAATAAAATAGATATACAAAAAATCATACTTAGCCTTAATAGCAATCATTTACCCTTAATTCAGTGCATATCTTCAAACTCTGATACAAATTAGCATATTTTTATTTTATCTTGTAAAGTAAGCAATGAGGAACTGGAGAGATGACTCAGCAGTTAAGAACACTGACTGTTCTTGCAGAGGACCTGGGTTTGATTCCCAGCACCCACATGGCTAACAACCATCCATAACTCTAGTTCCAGGGGATCTGATGCCCTCTTCTGACATCCACAAACATTGTACAACATGGGTGCACTTAAATACATGCAGACAATACACTCATACACATAAAAAATAGTTTTAAAATAAACAGTGATTTATAGAGGTATTCCCAGGATTGGGCATGCATCTGTTTTAAAGTCCACTAGTAAATGTAATCTAATATTTCTCTGTTACCTAGTATTTTTAAGAAAAGGCTTTCAAATATGTTCAAGTAGATAGTGGGAGATGAGAAACCACAGTGCCCGATGCACATAGAGTGATGCTATAGTAAATGAACCTTGACCTAACATGCTTTTATGATAAAACTTACACCATCTTCGTCAAATTGCATTGTGAACACTAACAGCAGCAGAAATCAAAATACCCAGCAGAATTTAGGAGAGTAAATGATGAAATTTTATTTTTGAATTCCATCAATAATGTTTCTATTTTACTTCCTATACCATGATAAAACCACCATTTCAGCAAAACATCTTCCCTTAACTCCACAATACTGAATTCAAATGCAGCAGTTGACCCAGATGGAAGCTTAGGATGAAAATGCTGCTCAACCTCCGTTTGCCAAGCCAGTACCCTGGCAAGAAGGCATCAGCCTACTCTAAGAAGGACATTTTTTTCTAACTAGTTCACTTCTGGGGCTGTTGTTTTCTAATCTCACCCAGAGATTTTCCGGACTGGTTAGCACAGAGGGTATGCTTCTTCTGATGGGCTAACTTTGAAAAGCTGCCCCTTTTGTCTCACTGGTGCACCATGCTCAGTCTTCCTGCCTGTGCACCCATGGGCATGGGAGTCCCTTGAGATGCCCATAAGCCCAAGGAAAACCAACTGCAGAGAACTCCACACAGATAAGATAAATCAAAGAAGACAGACTGAGGTAAATGGCAATTTCTGAACACAGTATAAAGTATGAAATCAATTGGCAGAAGTATATTTTCCATGAACCTAGAAGACTTTTCTGAGACAGGCACCAGGTTAGTTTTCTTGTTAATTCTATGTTCATAAAAGCCTCAGGAAGGAGTCAGCTTTATTCAGATGATTTTTAACAATGAGAATGTACTGGGGATATTATTTATAACAATATAGGTAAAATTAAAACCACTAGCCAGTGATGAGGTCATCAGGCAAAGGTAGGAAAACAATGCCACTGCCTGTTGAGGCAGAAAATGAAAATATTTTCTCTGGGAGAGCCAGAAGAGAGGAGAAAGAAGAACCTGGTGCAATGAGATGTATAGGTCAAGGGACGAAACCTCTCTCAAGACACAAGTAAAAGGTAGGAAAGGACAGAGGGAAAACATGTCCTGACTTCCCTCCTGTCCCCCATTCTCCAGCTGCTATTTCTCATTGCCAATCCCAGCTGAAGACAGAGGAACCCAGGTGATGCAATCTTGAAGACCCAGATCCTAGGGGCACAGGGCAGAGAAATTGCAAGGTGAGATGTTACTGCCATAAAATATGTATGGTCAATAGCAATGGTGATGTGTAGTAGAAAGATGTCACATTACAGTGGTGTCTGAACAAGACTGCCTGACTCCTTCACATGAGTTAAAACTAGGAGTGAGCTTGATCTGTTCTGAGAACTGTTTCTTCTTATTCCTCTTGGAACTGTTCTCCAAACAAAGGACTTGCTCTGTCTTTTATTGCAACTACGTTCAGCATGGCATGGGAAAGAAATGAAGAATCTTGTTTTATCAATGGATTTTCCTTTCTCACCAGTACTAACCCAGAACAGCACACACAACTACAAACAGATGTAATAGATCTAATACCACCTGTTGTTTGCAACATAAACAAGGTTGCTTACTTTCGATGGTATTTCCTGTTTTCAGCCCTGATACTTTCACAACATACACACACACATATAATATTCTGGGTTAGGAGCATGGACGGGTCATAAGGGACTAAAACTACACATTTAGTTTATAAAAGGAGCCCAAGGCTTAGTAAGGTTATCTATACTGTAAACAAGTTGAGATAGTCTTAAATGATCTCAAAATATAAGATTAACTTTGGTTGCAAGGTAAGGAAAGAGCCTCATTTGTAACAGAAGGTGTTCCCATAAAAGTCATTCCCATATGCATGAGGAGGATAAATTTACTGAGCCCTCAATTTTTGCCAGACCTTTTCCACAATCCTCTGAGGTGAGTTTTCCAAATTAGAAAACTGGGGCACAGTGAAGCTAACGAAGCTACCCAGCATGGTACACAGCCAGTAAGGACCGCCTTGAGCCAGGTGTCACACGGTGTAAAACAGAATTGGAGAACAGGATGTCACCTTTTATAAGGAAGCACATCATCATCTTGGGTTATGTTGCATTTCCTGTTTTTGTATCTTTTGTTCAGTTCAAGATAGTTTCTAAGGAAATTACATAGATGACCCACAGAGGAGCTAAGGCATTTTTAAGATACATTCTTGGAAATTCCAGTCATTGTCAGAGACTGACTCTGATGGTGAGCTTGATTTCAATCTCTAAGCTCATGATCTATTCCACATAGAGGCCATGGTAATCCCTGAGCCTAATGTATGAGCTCCCTGAATGATACATCTTGTACCCACTCAGTGAATAGCGTTACTTTAATCTCTCTGGTCATTAAGTTTCATCACAATATTAGGTAGTGAGAGTTAATATTTACTGTGCACTTAATACAAGTCAGGCACTCTGCTGAGTATAAGATGTTATTCTTCACAGTAACCGCTGGAAATGGAAGACTATTTTATAACTGAGAAAACTGAATTTCAGAGAAATTGGAGGATATGCTGACAAAAATCTAGCCAACAAGCTGCACTGCTAAAATATCAAATGGTCTCACTCTATAGTCCTTTCTTCCTTTTTACTATCCTGCTTTAAGTCTTTTGAGTCATAAGATCCCTAGTTTGGGAGGCAGATGGGGGAAGAAAACTGGATGACAACTTGGGAAAATACTACATCACAGCTGAAGACTAAAGATGAAGAAATGGAGTGGACATGACATGGTAGAAGAATTCTTCTGTGCCTAATGAATCTATAATTGGAAAGGACTCTGGAGAAGAATTGGACCAAAAACAATCTTCTAATTGTAAAAGTCCTGGATTTAAGGGATACTGTATAGAAAGGGAAAGATACTACAAAGTCATATCAGAGTCTCTGTATTAATACTATGTCCAGGGATTTAGAATATTTTATTACTATGATGGCTCTCTTTACACACCTGGGAAGAGGGAGCCTCAGTTGAAGAATTTCCTCCATCAGATTGGCTGTGCATATGTCTGTGGGGCACTTTTTAAATTGCTAGTTGATGTAGGAGGGTCCAGCCCACTGTGGGCAGTGCCTGAGGTAGGTGGGCTTGAACTGTATAAGAAAGATAGCTGAGCAAAGCCAGAGGAAACAACTCAGTAAGCAGCATTCCTCCATGGTCTCTGTTTCAGTTCATGTCTCCAGGTGCCTGCTTTAAGTTTCCGCCTTGGCTTCCTTCAGTAATAGACTGAACTTGTAAGCCAGATAAACCCTTTTCTCCCCCAAGCTAGTTTTGGTCAGTGTTTATCATAGCAACAGAAATCAAATTAGGACAGTTACCATTTTTCTTTTGTTTCGGTCTCCAAAATTGGTCCTGGCTACTATCCTTAACTTTTTTTACTAATTGTGGTAGGACATACACAAGAAAAGTGTGTCATCTTAAACATGTACAATGATCCTTTTATGTATTTTATGTGAGCATCAACCAATAAAAATACAGAAGATTTTCAGTGCACCATAGGCCCCTTTATATATCTTTCTAGTAAATAAATACCCATACCCACTCCAAGAAAATATTATTATGATATAGAAAATAATATTTTACCATGGATTGCTTGAGATTTATATCAGTGAGCTCATAACTGTATTGTGTATAGTATTGTTTGCTCAACATTATATCTGGAAGACACATCCATTTGCTTCCTGTACCAGATTCTTTATTTACTCCGTGTGTGTGTGTGTGTGTGTGTGTGTGTGTGTGTGTGTGTGTGTGTGTGTATGTGTGTAAGGGAGAGGGAGTGTGATATGTGTGCCATGTGAATGTGGGTGTGCACATGCCACAGCACACACATGTGGAGGTTAGAGGACAACTCTTGGGAGTCAGTTCTCTTCTTCCACTGTGGATTCCAGGGAAAAATTCATACCATCAGGCTTGCAAAGTTGGCAAGCCATCTGACCAGGTTTTGTTTTTGTTTTTTTAACCTTTATGATCTACCAGTTGGAGATTGTCTTAGTTGCATTTCCTGTTTCTGTAATTAAATAACCTGATGAAAGCAACTAGGGAGAAGAGTTTATTTTATCTCACAGTGCCAGATTAGAGTCCATCGTCGCAGGGAAGACACAGCAGCAACAAACTGAGAGAGCTACTCACATTATGTCCTCAGTCATAAGAAGAGAGCAGTAGATGAAGGCGTGCCAGTGCTCAGCTCACCTCCACTCTTTCACAATCCATGATTCCCAGCCTAGAGAATGGTGACACCCAGAGTGGACTGGGTCTTCCCATCTCAATTAACGCATTCAAGACAATCTGCCCCCCAAACTTCCAGCAGGCCAACCTGTCTAGACAATCCCACATTAAGACTCCCTTTCCAAGTGACTCTAGATTATGGCCAGTTGACAACTAAAACTAATCATACTGACTATGTAACAATTTGTTTTCCTACTCTGTTGCTGATGGGCTGTAGTCAGCTACTGTATCAAGATTATAAACATCCTTCATGTCTAGGTAGAGGTAATAGTTTATTTTCTTTGAGTAGATAACTGGATTATAGTCCAGTCATACCAGCAGCAGCATGTGGTGATTACAGTTTCTCTGTAGTCTCACAAGCACTGGCGTTTTCTTTGTTATTCTAGATGTTCTGGTGTCCAGGTGCCTTGCTGTACTTGTGTGTGTGTGTGTGTGTGTGTGTGTGTGTGTGTGTGTGTCCCTGAGTTCATATCACTGTTTCACATGCTTCCTATCATTTACTCGCCTTCTTTGTCAGGTGCATTTTCAAGTTATTTCGCCATCTTTATTAGCTTTCTTTTCCTTACTGATCTATGGGAGTATTTTATACTACGGGTGCACAACGCTTGTTGTGTTTATTGCAAATTTGTTCTCCCTGTCTGTCCCTAGACTTTTCTGTGTTTCAAGGGTATATTTCAATTATCAGTTAGGCTTTATTTTAGTGAAGTGTTAGCTTTTACTCATCAATTCTGTTGTATAGGCTAAATAAACTTGAGAGTAAGCTCTGTTCTCTTCTCAAGAAGTTTGCATAAAAGGTATATTTTTCCATTAGATTCTTAGAAAAATTCACTGCAGAAGCCATCTGACCTGGTGCTTTTTTCTATGTAAAAAGGGTTCATGTTTGGTTTGCTTTTTATTGTTTGAAAATTCATACATGCGCATTGTGCGTTTTTTTACAAATCCACCCCCATTTCCTTCCTTTCCATCTCCTGCCATATACCCACAGCTTTCCCTCCAATCTCATGTGCTCTTTTTGTTAAACCCACTGAGTCTACTTAGTACTGCCAAGGGTTTTTAAATTTAATTTTATCTTTAATTGATACATAAAAATATACATATGTATGGAATACTGCATGATATATAGATATAATCATGTAATTACAGTTCCAGTTTCTTTAACATATGAAATACTTCAAACTTTTTTACTTCTCCTTATGTTAGTTTCATTGTGCTTTTCAAGGAATTTTTACATGCCATCTAAATGAATTGGCATAACACCATCTGAATTATCTTCATATGGTTTTAAAGTCTATGGGACTGTAAGATCTGTAATGATATCATTTTATTCATAATAATGACATTCAAGTTCTGTCATGTTAAGAAAAAATTATCAGAGATTTATAAACTTTATCATCTCTTTAAAACACTGACATATTTTTCTGATTGTATCCATTGTGGGTTTATTTTTAATTTTCACTGATTTCTTATCTCTAATTACATTTCCTTGGGTTTGATTTGATGTTATTTTTCTAGTTTCCTGAGAAAGAAGCTTCAATATTTTGACTTTTCTAATATACATGTTTATAGGCATAAATTTCCATTACAAGACTGCTTTGGCTATATACTGTAGGTATACATACACTTCATTCAGGCAAAAATATTTGTCACATGGGCATGGTGTCACATGCCTGTAATCCCAGCATTTTGGAGGCTGAGGCAAGAGGACTTTCACGAGTTGAGATCAGCCTGGGCTACACTATGAGTTTCACCGAGTCAGAGCAACAATGTGAGATCTCAGCTCACATCAAAAATTACTAATTTATCATGTGGTTTCTTCCTTAACCCATTGGTTTTTTTAAATAAATAATTTCTTGAGAATTTCAAACATGCATATAAGGTGTTTTGATCAAATCCATGCCTACTCCCTCCCTTCCAACTTCTCCCATATCGCACCATCACCTTCATGTACTCTTCTTTTTTTTAATGGGGCTTTTGGCTACTCTAACATTTCCCCTTCTGAAGAGGTAACCCTAAAATATTTTAAGGATTAGATACAAGCTCCCAAATACTTTCAACATTTTTGGTCTATGGAACAGAGTATGTTGCTAAGAAGCCCAAGGACATTTTGACTTTTAGCCAAGAAACTGACTAATTTACTTTAGCCAGTTCTGACCTCCTATTCTTATCACACCATCCTCTGAAGAGGTTACCCAAATTGCCAATGGGGAATTGGAACGCAGACCACTCTGACTTCATCCGTGCTGAAAAGGGACACTGGGTGAGGCAATTGGAGTACCCCTTCAGTGGATCCCAAATTGCATAACTCTTATCACTAAGGGGAAAAGAAAGTCCTTGCAAGTTCTAGACAGGGAACTAGAAAAAAGTCAGAAAAGGGAAAATTTTCAAATGTTTATATGAGAGTCCAGTGGAATTTCTTGACAAGGGCTTCCAAAAGCATCCCTCTATTGGATTCTTCCTCATTTTTCTTTTGTCTTACAAGGCTGGACTCTAGAGTGATGGATTCAGGATTTGCTTTCAGGTATTTTGATAGCTGTTGGAGTGGTTAGAATCAATGTCACTTTGGAGTAGTTAGAATCAGTGTCAGTTCCCTTTAAAAGGCTTCTAAATAGGGGGAGAAAACAAATTTATCCATCATTTTAGAACAATAGCTGGTAGTTTACCTTAACTACAGGTGGGCACTACAGTATTGGAGATCAAGATTTGAAGTCTTACATCTGAGCAGCACCTCCTGGTTAGGAACAAAATGATTAATGAGAAATAATTGTCTAAATAACTTTTTATGTAGACTTAAGCCTAATTTCTGGGAAGTGTAATTCCTTGAACTCTTAAAGAAGTATACTGATGACTTTACTCTTTGGTTATACTTTCCTTTTGGGTGTTTAAGACCATACAGTTGGCCGAAATAAATCAATTTGTTTTCACACTTAAGGTCATTTGAGGATCTGTTCCTCAGGGGTCACATGGGCTTGGGAGGAGCTCCTGGCTCCTTTCTTTTACTAATTCCATCTATGTGACGATAAGTCAAAGGTCCTGCTCAACAATGGATGGCTTCACTTGGAAGCATGAATGAGATGTTTCCTCTAAGTTGACCCTCCTCTTTGTAAACCAGACACTGGTTCAAGTCCATCTGGTGGGGTCTCCATGTCCTCCCTGAACAAGAGGACAGGTGACTCACCATATTTACAGGACATTTTGAGAAATGTTCCATAGTCTCCTGGAACTTAGGTGACCTTGGAGGGTGAGAGGCAAAAACTGTCCTTTAATTCCCTCTGACCACATTAGTATAGGCCTCAAACTATGGCTATTAAACATCCAATAAGGTTAGTTCCACCAGTCTGGTACTTTTAATTATCATGTGCTTGGGTAAAAAACCAAATGTTCTCAGATAAACCTTAACTAGATACATATTTTGTTCCTTAAACTAATTGACTAAACTATGACCATAGAAATTTTAAGATTACGTGTATAGTATTTTTGTCTCATCCTTTATATATCATAACAAACCTAAACAGATCACTTGCTTAGGCTTTCTCATTTTTTCTATTTTAGAAAATATCTCAATTCCCATATCATTTTAACATCTTTTACATTCTCATTTTCTTATTTCTTAAATAATTATGAGACACAATAGCATTAACAAATAAATTTTCCATCTGTTGTGAGGCTTCTTTTCCTGGGGATGCTAAGCAATACTTATTCCCTTTTAAAGTTCTAGTATCAAACCAATGTTTGATTAAAGTTTTACTGGGGAACCAATGAATTTATTGAGCTTACTTTCTGAAATAACTGAGGGGTTGCTGAGGTGCATGTATGACCTGAGGATATGTACCTAGAAATCCTTTACCCAGCATGGGTCATGCCTTCTCTTCCTAGCCTTCCCTAGATTATATCTTTAGCCCTCCCCCCACCCAAATACAGGAGGCTATGTGTGATTAGGGTTAAATTGCATATAATTGGCTCGGAAGAGTGGTGGGATAATCTGGTAAGGGTCCAATGACCCTGCTTGGTCCTCCTTTAATAAATGAGCACACAACCATCAACAAGACCAATTGTGATGATGTTTAGTAATCAGGCTCAGCTGAAGTTGTGATGATGGTAGTTATTTTATGCAGAAGGGACTGCTGTCTTATTAAAGTACCTGGAATTTAAAAGGATTTGGTACTAGGATCCACATATGAGGGAGAACATATGTCATTTGTTTTTCTGAGTCTATTACTTCACTTAGTATAACAGTTTCTAGATCCATCAATTTACCTGCAAATTTCATTATTTCATCTTTTTTTACTGCTGAATAGGACTCCATTGAGTAAATATACTACATTTTTGTTAACCACTGGTCAGTTGAGGGACACTTGGGTTGCTTCCATCTCTTAGCTATTGTGAAAATAGCAGTAACAAACATGATTTTACAAGTGTCTCTACAATAGGATGACTCCTTTAGGTATATGCCAAGGAGTGGTATAACAGGGTCATATGGTAGGTTCATTTTTAGTTTTTTAAGAATTCTCCACACTTTTTTCCATAGAGGTTGCTGAGTTTGCAATCCCACCAGCAGTGTATGAGCATTCCCCTTTCTCCACATCCTGGCCAGCATTTGGTATCATTTGTTCTCTTGATCCTAGCCAGTCTGACTGGGGTAAGGCGATACCTTAGGGTGGTTTTAATTTGCATTTCCCTAATTACTAATGATATTGAACACTTTTTGAGATATTTCTTATCCATCTTTATTTCTTCCTTTGAGAACTCTCTGTTTAGATCTTTAGCCCATCTTTTAGTTGGGTCATTTGGTTTCTTGATTCATTTTTTGAATTTGTTACATATTCTGAATGTTAAACCTCTGTCACATTTGTCACTGGTGAAGACTTTTTCCCATTCTGTGGGTTTCCTCTTCACTTCTTTGATTGTTTCTTTTGCTGTACAGAAGCTTTTTAGTTTAATGAGGTCCCACTTGTTGATTGCTGACCTTAATTCCTGAGCAACTTCTGTCTGATTTAGAAAATACTCTCCTACACCTATATCTTGCAAGTTACTGCCAATATTTTCTTCTAATAGTTTCAGGGTTTCCATTTTCACATTGAGGTCTTTGATCCATTTGGAGTTGACTTTTGTGCAAGGCAAAAGATAAGGATCTAGTTTCATTCTTCTACAGGTGGATATCCAGTTTTGCCAGCACCATTTGTTGAAGATGCTGTCTTTCCTCCACTGTGTGTTCTTGGCACTTTTGTCAAATATCAGGTGGCTGAAACTGCATGTACTTGGGTTTGGATCTGCAATGGTGTTCCATTGTTCTATGTGTCTCTTTTTGTTCCAGAACCATGCTGTTTTTATGACTATAGCTCTGTAGTATACTTTGAGATCTGGTATAGTAATCCCCCCAGCATTGTTCTTTGTGCTCAGGGTTGCTTTGGCTATCCGAAGTCTTTTGTGCTTCCATAGGAATTTAAGGATTTTTTTTTCTAATTCTGTGAACTATGTCATGGGGATTTTGATTGGGATTGCATTTAATCTATATATGGCTTTTGTTAGGATGGTCATTTTCAAAATATTAATTCTTCCAATCCACGAGCATGGGAGGTCCTTCCATCTCCTGGTGTCTTCCTCAATCACTTTCTTTAATGATTCAAAATTTTCATTGTAGAGATCTTTGATGTTTTGTCAGATTTATTCCAAGATAGATAGATAGACAGATAGATAGATGATAGATAGATGATTGATGATAGATAGGTAGGTAGATAGATAGATGATAGATAGATAGATAGATAGATAGATAGATATGATATGATAGAGATAGAGAGAGATAGAGATATATATAGAGATAGAGGGAGAGGTAGAGGTAGAGATAGAGATAGAGATAGAGATAGAGATAGAGATAGAGATAGAGATAGAAATGAGATAGAGATATTGCAGCTATTGTGAACAGGAGCATTTTCCTGTATTCTTTTTCCAATTGCTTGATATTGGTATATAGAAATGCTATTAATTTTTGTAGATTGGTTTTATAACTTGCCACTACACTGAAAATGTTGATCAGTTCTAGGAGTTTTCTGGTGGAACTTTTGGGATCTCTTAGGTATAGTATCATATCATCTGCAAAAAAGTGATAGTTTGACCTCTTGTTTTCCAATTAGTATTCTTTTAATTTCCTTCTCCTGTCTTACTGTTCTAGCCAGAGTTTCAAGCACTGTGTTGAAAAGGAGTGGAGATAGTGGACAGCCTTGTCTGGTTCCTGATTTTAATGGGAATGCTTCTAGTTTTTCTCCATTTAGAATGTTGTTGGCTATGGGTTTTCGTATATAGCTTTAATTATATTGCAGTATGTTCCCTCCAGTCCAATTCCTTCTAGGACTTTGAAGATAAATGCATGCTGAATTTTGTCAAAAGCCTTTTCTGCATCTATTGAGATGACAATGTGGTTTTTGACTTTGAGTCCATTTATATGATTAATGACATGTTTTGACTTGCATATATTGAGTCAGCCCTGCATCTCTGGGATAAAGCCTATGTGATCATGGTGAATGATCTTTTTGATGTGTGTCTGTGTGCAGTTTGCAAGTACTTTTCTGAGAATTTTTGCATCTATGTTCATTAAGGATGTGGATCTCTACTTTTCTTTTCTGGTTGTGTCTTTATCTGGTTTGGGTATTAGAGTGATTCTGGCTTCGTAGAAGGAATTTGGGAGTTCTCCCTCTGTTTCTGTCATTTTGAATAATTTAAGTAGTATTGATTGAAAGTCTTCTTTAAATGTCTGGTAGAATTCTGCTGTAAATCCATCTGGGCCTGGGCTTTTTTAGTTGGGAGGCTTTGTGTTACTGTTTCAATTTCCTTATGTGTTATGGGTCTGTCTAAACTGTTGATCTCTTCTTGGTTTAACTTTGGAGGTTCCCATGATTTTAGATATCCATCCACTTCTTTTAGATTTTCAAATTTAGCAGAGTATAGATTTTTTAAATATTCCCTTATAATGGCCTGGATCTTTTGGGTGTCTATTGTGATGATTCTCCCTTTTAGATTCATTGATTCTTTGTATTGTTTTCTTTGTTTGTATTTCATTAATTTCTGCTCTGATTTTTGTTACTTCTCTTCTGCTGGGTTTGGGTTTCATTTGTTCTTGCCTATCCAGCATCTTGAGTTGCAGTGTTAGGGTCATTTATTTGGGCTCTTTCTAATTTTTTAATGTAGGTACTTAGAGCTATAAACTTCCCTCTTAGGACTGCTTTTAATGTGTCCCAGAGTTTGTGTTGTGTTGTATTGTCCTTTTTGTTGAATTCCAGGAATTTTTTTTAATTTCTTTCTTCATTTCTCCTTTGTCCCATTCATTGTTTAGGCATGTGTTGTATAACTGACAAGAGTTTGTGTAGTGACTAGGGCTTTGTCCAGTGTTGATTTTGAGTTTCATTGGATTGTGGTCTGATAGAATGCATGGAATTATTTCAATTTTTTTGTGTTTGTTAAGGTTTGTTTAGTGGCCCAGTATGTGGTCAATTTTTGAAAAAGTTCCATGGGGGGCTGAATAGAAAATGTATTCTTTGGTGCTTGGGTGGAATAGTCAAAAGATGTCTGTTAGGTCCATTTGATGTATGGTATCATATTTCTGACTTCTTTCTGTTTATTCTTTGTCAAGTTGATCTGTCTAATGGAGACAGTGGGGTATTGAAGTCCCCTATTATTACTGAGTTAGGGCTAATCTGTGTTTGAAAGTCCTGTAGTGTTGTTTTTATGAATTTGGGTGCACCAAAGTTTGGTGCATATATGTTAAGGATTGTAATATCTTCTTGGTTAACTGTTCCTTTGATCAGAATGAAGTGACCCTCCTTATCTATTCTGATTAGTTTTACTTTGAACTCATTTGTCAGATATTAGAATTGCAACCCGTGTTTGTGTCTTAGTGCCATTTGCTTGTTTCTTAGTGCCGTTTGCTTTCTTTTCCATACTTTTGCCTTAAGGTTGTGCCTGTCCTTGAAGGTGAGATGGGTTTCTTGAAGACAGCAAAGAGATGGATTTTGTTTCTTAATCCATTCACTTAGCCTGTATCTTTTGACTGGGGAGTTCAGTCCATTGATATTTAAGGTATTATTGAAAGATGTGTATTAGTTGCCATAATTTTGATTGCTGTTTGTGATCTTTGTCTAATTTTGTTTCCTAGATTATACCTTTATTTATTTTCTTTCATTGCCCCTGAGGTATAGTTGTCTCGCTCTCCACTCTCTGTATTGCCTCAAGTATTCTTTGAAGGGCTGGTCTTGTAGACATGTATTCTTTCAAGATATTCATGTCATGGAAGATTTTTATTTTCCCCTCAACTATAATAGATATTTTTGCTGGGTAAAGTATTCTGGGCTGGCATCTATTGTCATGTAGAACTGGAAATACCTTGGTCCAGCCTCTTCTCCTTTCATAGTTTGCATTGACAAGTCAGCTGTAATTCTGATGGGCTTTCCTCTGTATGTGACTTCTTGTTGATGGTTTTTGGTTTTTGTTTTTGTTTTTGTTTTTCTGCTTTCAGTATTCTCTCTTTGTTCTGTACATTTAGTGTTTTTACTATGATATGTCATGGGGAGTTCTTTTCTGATCCTATTTATTTGGTGTTCAATGTGCTTCCTGTATTGTATGGGGATGTCTTTTCTTAATTTCAGGAAATTTTCTTCTATAATCCTGTTTAAGTTCTGGTCAACACCATTAACCTGAAATTCTTCTCCTTCCTCTATTCCTATGATCCATAGATTTGATCTTTTCATGGTGTCCTGCATCTCTTGCATATTCCATTCCTGGGTTTTTTTTTTTTTTAAGTTTTCCATACTCTTTGCTTGAGTGGTCCAATTCTTCAACTTTATCCTCCAGTGTTGATATTCTGTTTTCCTTTTCACTCATTCTAGCAGTGAGGCTTTCCCCTGTTGTTTCAACTTGGATTATTGAGTTTTGTACTTCCTTCTTCATTTCTGCCTGAGTTTTCTTCAATGTTTCTGCCTCTTTTGTGAATCCTGATGTAACTGTAGGAACAAGGAATGTGGAAGGGGACCAGGGAGGTAAGGAGAAAGAAGGAAACAAGAGAAAAAAATAGGAGAAATAGAAAAAGGGAGAAATATGCAAAAAAGAGGATAATTAAAGGGGAGGGGGAAAGAGGGCTGTACAAAGAACTGTGGAAATAAAGAGGAAAAAATTCTCCCCACACACAGTAAAAAACAATTATTTTTATATGTCTTCAAAATCCAGTATGAATTTTATGTTTATATATCATATCAACTAAAATGCTTAAATTTACATCTAAATCATTTGATACACATTGATTTCATAAAACTTACAATTGAAAAGGTATTCATACATTGAGTTGGAATATAAAGTGGAACAACTTTGGAACTATCTGGTAGGATCAGTTAAATTAGAACATATTGTATATGAACCAGCTAGTCCATAATCAATCACATACCCACAAGTTATACATATGTTCCTCAAAAGATGTGTAGAAGAATATTCTCAATAGTACTAATTGTAATGGCACTAAACAAGAAGCTATCCACATGGCTACTGGGGGAATGAACATGTTTTGCTACCTGCACACAATGGAAAAGTATATAACAAGGAGGAAGAACTAAGTTCACATAACCATTTGGATGATGTCTGCAAACATAATAACATTTAAAAGATTGCAAAAAAATGACAAGTAGTAAATGCTTGTTTTCATTTATATAAACACCAAAAACAATCCAAGCTAATCTTTGCTGTTAGAAGATACTATGAGACAAGGGTATCTTGGGATGGTAACCATGTTCTATTTTGTGCTTTGTATGCTAATCACACAGTTGAATACACATTTTGAAAATTTGCCATGAAATTATGATATGAGAACTTTTGTTCCTTTTGTTATATTTTAATAAAAAAAAAAAAACTAAAACAGATACCAAACCAAAAAAGGCCATTGCAAACTTGTATGGGGAGCTAGGGAGGTAGCTCAATTAGTAGGATCCTTGCCCACATGCACAAGACCCTGATCCCCAACACCACATAAATCAGGCATAGTGGTACACATTTGCCAAGTATTCTGGTGGTAGAGGCAGGATGATCAGACGTTCAAGGTCATCCTGTCTGCATAACAAGTTAGAGGCCAGTCTGCCTTACATGGGACTCTGACTTCAAAACAATCATTTCCCACCAAAAACCACAAAATCCTCATACATATCTTGGGGTCCATAATGTCATTGCTAGCATTCACTGTCAACTTGACAAAGCCTAGGATGACCTGAAATGCGAATCTCAACTGAGGGGATTCCCCAGATCAGATTGGCCTGTGAGCAGTTCTGTGGGGTATTATCTTGATTGTTAATTAATGTAGGAGGGCCCAGCTGACTGTGGGCTGTGCCATTGCTATGTAGGTGGTCCAGAGCTGTATAAGAAAGCTAGCCAAGCTTGAGTCTTGGAGTAAGCTAGCAAGCAGCCTTCCCCCATGACTTCTGCTTCCAGTTACTACCTTGAGTTCCTACCTTGACTTCCCTCATTGTTGAATTATGACAGGGAAGTGTCAACTTATGGTCATGATGTTTAACACAGCAACAGAAATCAACCTAGAATGCACAATAATGCTCTTTGTCTTATGTCCTGGAATCTTCATTCTGAAGTCATTGAAATAAACTAAATCATGAAACAAAAGAAACCAATCTTGCTGTTTTGCTTCTGTACCAGAGCTAGCCTTGGGGGTCAGTTGTGAGAGCACAGCTCTGAGAATCAGAAAGGGCAAACCAAGCTAAGAGAAAAGTCAGGGTCCATGCCTAGACACCTCTCTTAAGGAATCTTTGATGAGGACTATTATCTAGAACTATCTGGAATCTTCACACTGGAACATTTACGAAAGTGACCAAGCCTAAGATAAGAGTATTCATCAACTCAACAAAGTCATACTAATGGAGAAATGGAGAAGATATCTTTTTTTTTTTTCTTTTTTTTTCTGAGACAGGGTATCCTGCAGCCCCAGCTGACCTGGAACTCTCTTTGTAGACCAGCTTGGCCTTGAACTCACAGAGATCCGCCTGCTTCTATTTCCTGAGTGCTGGGATGGAGAAGATATCTTTAGAAAGATGAATAAATTTCAATTTTTAAGGGGGTTGTTTAATGTGACCATATTGGAGGTGAAAATTGTATGAATGTCCTTAAGCCATTCACTCAAAGAGGAGAATCTTCAACTCACCTGGGTCTTCACATTGGATGGCGATGATGATATATAAATTAATTTTCTTGAACATTCCCTACATGCCAGGCATAGTGCTAAGTAGCTCCCATGCATCATTTACTTAAAATTTCAGCAATATCATAAGCACTATTATTATCACTGATTTAAAATAATTACAGGCCTGGAGAGATGACTGATCAGTTAAGTAGCACTGGATGCTCTTGCAGAGGACCAGAGTTCGATTGCCAGACCCACATGGCAACTCGGCAACTAACAACCATCCATAACTCCAGTTCTAGGGGATCTGACACCCTCTTCTGACCTCTGTGGGCATTGCACAACACAGGCACACTCACATACATACAGGCAATATACTCATACACGTAAAATAAAATAAAATAAAATAATAATTTAAAAAACTACAATCTGGAGGCGTGCAAGAGTTTCCTCTAATGTTATACATCTTACCAGAGCTGGGAGCCCATCCAAGACAGCATCTAAAGGTGCTGCTCTTTACAGCTCCTTGAAAGTATATAAATATTTACCTTTCAGAGAGTTTCTCTGAACATTAAGGTATTTAGATGGTGTTGTGGTTTGAATGTGAGCTCTGCCCCTATGCACTCATGTATTTGAATACTTGGTCTCCAGCTAGTGGTGCTAGTTGGAAAGGCTGTAGAGTTTTTAGTGAGGAAGGCTCACTGGAGGAAATGGGTCACTGCAGGTGGGCCTTGAGACTTCATAGCCCTGCTTCATTTCCTGTTCACTCTCTGGTTTCTGCATGTGGGTCAATATGAGCAGCCAGCTTCCTGCTCCCCCTGCCAAGTCTTCTCTGACTTCCTCACCATGATGGATGGTGAGCTCTCTGGAACCATAAGCCAAAGGCCTTTTTTCCTTAAGTTACTTTTATCAGGGTATTTTATCACAGCAATGAGAAAGTAACTAAGATAGGTGTCAAGAAAACAACTATTGATGAGATAGTTCAGGCAATAAAGTGCTTGTCTTGAATGCATGAGGACCTGAGTTCAATCCCCAGAAACCACGTTAAAAAAACTGGGGGTGGTGGTGTAATCCCAGCAATAGTGGGGCAGAGAAAGGAGGGTTCCTGGAACCTACAAGCCAGCCGGCCTAGCCTACTTGGTGAGTTACAAGCCAGTGAGAGACTTTGTCTCAAAAAAAAAAAAAAATAAGAAGAAGAAAGCTGGACAGTGCCTAAGTAAGCACACTTGACGTCATCCTCTAACTTACACATATACACACATGTGCACTGCGCACACACACACTCATACACAAAGGAAGGAATTACTCAAATGAGGTATGTATTTTCTGATTAACTTGCCAAAATGGATCTAAAGTTTAAGCCAGAGTTCAAATCGCATGCCTATTGATATTTAAAAGTAATACTTCATTCCTTCAAAACCAAGTGCTAATTATTACAAAACTTTAAATACTTTGTATGACTCCTTGGGCATCATATCTCGCCCACCTCTCTACTGTCATCTTCAGCACATGAGTAGTACTTACCTTAAACATACAAAGTCAGCATCGAGTGGCATTCAACCCAAATGAGCATAGGCTGCTGATCTGTATCTAATGTATTGGGTGATTAATTGCTCTGTTTATTTTTTTAAATATATGCAAGCCTATATGATATGAGCTTGTCCATTTTATTTCTAGCATTTAACCAGCCAATTTACTAGAATTTGACAAACCACCAAGATTATGAAGAAATTTGTTTCTGAGTCTTTAGAAGATTCATCTTTGTCTACATGAGACCAACTGCATTAGTCTGCTTGGACTACCATAGTAACCTATACAGACTGGGTAGATTAGACGGCAGAATTTCATTTTTGCCCTGTTCCAGATGCCAGCAAGTCCTGGGCCAAAGTTCCAGCTGGTTTTGTTTCTGCAGAGGGATTCCTTCCTGACTTAGCCACTTTTCTACTGAGTACTTGCTCACAGGACCTCTCAGTGTATGGGAGGGCGCCTCTCTGCTAGTGCTTCTTATCAGGGCACTAATTCCATCATGGGCTCCCTCCACATGCCTGTGTTAACCTTATTTACCTCCAAGAGGTGCAGCCTCCAAATACCCATATTTAGGGTTAGAATCGCAACATACAAATTTTAGGGAGACACGAATATCCAATCCAATCGATTAATGGAATTTCTAAGATTCTAAGATTCAGGTCATCTGATTATTTCTCCCTCCCTCTCTTCTCTAATGATGTTAAGGATCACAAATTAAATTACAACTGTTTGAACTTAATTTTGCCTACTTAATTATGTGGTTTTTTTTTCATAGTTTTTAAAAAATAAGAGATACAGTAGAAAAAACTTCTATGGTTATCTCTTTTAAAACACCTGCATTAGGGATGTAAGGATGGGTACAAATTTGGACCACTGTCACAAAATTCTCTGTGGTTTGGCTTCAAAATGTTTTTAACAAGGCCAAGAAATTATTTCTACTACTTTATATTCACCATTTCCACCCATATTAGAATTATAGAGAGTGAAAACAGTACCAGAAAGATAGTAGCAAAATGTGTTATTAACCACTTGCGCTCTCCAACAATGTATCTGTCTATCAAATATTATACTTGTTATTGGGGAAAATTCCTAAGATATTTTAAGTTGTCTATCATGGTAATTTGCAAGTTCTATATGTTAACTGTAGCCTTATACTTTCTATCTTTTCATATTCATGAACTACATCAGTTTTGTTATTATTCTCATTAAACGCTATTATGCTCAAAGAAATGGGGTTCAAGACATTGAGTAGGGATTCATTCATAGTTAAGGGCCTCTGGAGATGGCTCAGTCAGTAATACACCTGCTGTACAAGCATGAAGTCCTAAGTTTAGAAGTTTAAATCTCTAGCACCCACATAAAAAGCAGGCAGCAACTTACATCTGTAACCCCAGCGCTAGGTGGGAGGAGACGGGCAGATATATATGAAGCTCGTTGCCTGACCAGCCCAGATGAGTCAGAGATCAGGATTTCATGAGAGACCCTGTCTCAGAAAATAAGGTAGAAGAGCTATTGAGGAAGACACCCCACATCAATCTCTAGCAGCCACACACATACACACACACACACACACACACACACACACACACACACACACACACCAAGAAAAAGCATACAGTTAACTTGCCTTGGAAATCTTTTCATTAAAGAATAATCATCATGGAAAATGTACACATGATAATGCAAATATCAGAAAATTTTCACAATAGCATCCTAATCAAGAAACAGAATTTTAACTTCATCCAAAAATTCCCAGTGTACACAATTAATCAGTACACAGTCCCAAAGATAATCAGTATTGTGACATATACCTCCTTCTTAATATGGCCTCCTTCTAAGCTCCATGCCTGTGACTCCCTCACCATGTACACCTCTACAAGCTTCTTTCATTCACAATTGTTTTCTGGAATTCCATCACATGATTGTGTGAATCAGTAGTTCATTCATTCTTATTGCTGCTTAGTATTCCATTCTAAAAAAAGAAATATACCTCTTTTTTTTTGCTAATAT
>NW_008357493.1:1748947-1784284 GCF_000622305.1 Nannospalax galili
TTAGATGATCTCATGTGTTCATACATAACAAAATATCAATATATTTACAATTATTTCCATCAGGTTATGTGGTTTCTATTTTCTATAATTTAATATGATGTTCTTTATATAGATTTTATTTTTAGTTAATTATATATGTGTGTATGTGTATTTGTACATGTGAGTACAATGCCTATGAAGGCCAGAAGAAGGCATTAGATCCCCTGGAGCCTGAATTATGGGAGGTTGTGAGCCACCTGATCTGGGTGCTGGGAACTGACCTCAGGTCTTCTGGAAAAGCAGTGTGTGCTCTTACCCACTGTTCCTACTCTCAGCTCCCAGTGTGTTTTTATTGCCTTCTATTGGTTTCATAGTGTCTAGTGTTCCTTTTTGCATTTATTTAATTTTAATTAACAAAATTGTTTATATGTATCATGTACAAAATTTTGTTTTGAAATGCATATGCTGCACAAAGACTAAACCAAAATAATGAACTTACACGTTGCCCCCACACTTGCTTCTTGGGGTGCATCCCCTGGACAGCTATTCTTAGCTACTTTTAAGAAAGCAACACATTTTGAGTAGCTATAGACACTGCTATACAATGTATTGCTCCAACCTATTCTATGTAAGTGAAATTTTCTTTTTTTAAAAATTTTTCACTCATCTTGAGGTGATTTTTATATTTGAAATGTGATAAGAATTATTAGATAAGAACCTAATTTTTTCTGCATGTGAATATCTATTTTTCCCAACACAATTTATTAAAGAAACTACTTTATCCATGATGTGTTATTGCTGCCTTGCCCCAAGTCAGATGGTTTTGTATGCATGGATTTATTTCTTCACCATATTGTTTGAACCATTACCACCTTGCAATAGATTTTAAAGTCAAAAAGTTTGGTATTTCCAGCTTTGTTCTTTCTGCACAAGACTGATGGTGTTTTATGATTTTACATTAATTCTAACATTTTTATTTCTTTTAAAATGTCGTTGGAGTTTTTATAGAGATCTTATTGACTATTTAAATCACTCCCGTTAGTATGAACGTTTTAACAACGATCGATTTCCTATCCGTGAACATGGGTTGTATTTCAGTTTATTTGCCTTTCTTCAGCTTTCTTCACAATGGTTTTTTTTTTTCCTTTTTTTTTCCTTTTTATTGTACATGCACCTCACCTCCTTGGAAAATTTATTCTAATGGGTTTTTAATTTTGTAGCTATTACAAGAGGAATTTTTCTTTATTTCTAGATACTAGCATAGAGAAATGGTACTACTTTTTGTATACTGATTTTATATTCTGTCATTTTAACAATTTTATCTTCAGGCAGTTTTATGGAATACTTTAGTATTTTATGCAAGTAAAATCATACTGCCTATAGACATCTTTTAAATTTTTCTCGGTTTGGATATCTTTTGTTTCTTTTTCACATCTTATTGTCTTTCATCATTATGTCAAATATCTTTTCCAGTAATGGGTTTTAGAGCCATAGGTTGGATATTTTAATAAATAATTTATTGAGAATTTCATACATGCATATAAGGTGTTTTGATTAAATCCATGCCCACTCCTTCCCCTCCAACTCCTTCCGTATCTCCCCATCACTTTTTTCTGATAACTTCATGTACTCTTTCTTCTTCTTTGATTTATTTATTTTTTATGAGGCTTTTGGCTACTCTAACATAACCCCCTCTGAAGAGGTAACCGTAAAATCTTTTAAGGATTACATAAAAGCTCCCAAATATTTTCAACTTTTTTGGCCTTTGGAATGGAGTGGGTTGCTAAGAGGCCCAAGGACATTGTGAGTTTTAGCCAAGAAACTGGCTACTTTTCTTTGGGGTCTTTTTACCCTAACTGCCTAGTCAATTCCTACCTCCTATTCTTATCACATCATCCTCTGAAGAGGTTACCCAAATTGCCAATAGGAAATAGGGACACAGCCTGCTCTGGGTTCTTCCATGCTGAACAGGGATGTAGGATGAGGCGATTGGAGTACCCCTTCAGTGGGTCTATCTAAAAGACTCCCAAATTGTGTAACTCTTATCTCTAGGGGAAAAAGAAAGTCCTTGAATTATGAATAGGAGATGTGAAGGAGAAGTAAAGGTAAGAGTAACTAGCATTACAAGTTCTAGATAGGAAACTAGAAAGAAGCCAGAACAGGGTAATTTTCAAATGTTCTTATGAGAGTCCATTGGAATTTCTTGACAAGAGCCTCCAAAAGCATCCCTCTATTGGGTTCCTCCTCATTTTTCTTTTGTCTTCCAAGGCTGGACTCTAGAGTGATGGATTCAGGATTTGCTTTCATATATTTTGATAGCTGTTGGAGTGGTTAGAATCAATGTCAGTTCCCTCTCAAAGGCTTCTAGATAGGGGGAGAAAACAAATTTATCCACCATTTTAGAAAAATAGCTGGTTGTCTCCCTTAGCTACAGGTGGATTTTTTTTTTTATATTCATACTTTGCATTAAAAATCATCATCTAAATTTGAAGGGATTTTTGTAAAAAAAATAGTAATCATAAATATTGACAAAGATATGGACAGTGACAGACAAATAAACTGTGATATACAGCTCTAAAACTGGACCCAACAAAGGCTTTACCACTTCCAGGCCTAGAGTCAGGGGAAGAAAAGGCTCCAGAGCTTGAGCAAACATTATAGACAGAAGCTATGTGCCCTACCTCAGTCTTCTCCCTTCTTCTGATTCTCTGAGAAAGTCTCCAGAACAGTTAGAGAAAAATGAATCTGAAGGGGTAAATTGAAGATATTCAGCATAATCTTTAGCTTAAAGTTTTTCTATAGAACTTTATAGTCAGCCAAGATGTTTTGTTTATTTTGGGGTTTTTTCCCTTTGTTTTCTTATCACAATAAGAATCTCAGTTTAAAAACCCATTGGGAACTCTCCTTTCATCTCTGATCTTGATATTAAGAGCTTTAATTTTAGTTTAATAGGAATTTATGGTTACCTGAATAGTCATAGTTACTTGCTGACACATTTTATTAATTTTTGTGTTCAGCAGTCTTTTCTGCATTTCACCTCTCCTCCTTGAGTTTACTCGTAGTCTTGAAGAGATGTTCTCCAATGATTCTTTTAGTGAGGACCAGTGACTGGAAAACCTTCGTGTTTGCCTTAACTTGCTCTTGAATGATAAATATAGGAAAGATGCTTTTTGTAAGTACTTTGAGAATATTATCTCATTGTTCTGAGCCCATGTCCTTGCTGATAAGTCTGTTCATGATCTGTCCTTCTTTCTTAGGTGACTCTTGCGATGTCTTTCTTTGACAATCTCCAAGTTTCACTAAAGTGTGCTTATAGATGGATGCTTTATTGTACTTGCATTCCATTCAGTGTGCGTACACGTCTCCCATTCTAAAACTTGTTTTCTTTTCCGATATTGATTATTTGTCTTTATAACCCAGAAACGCCAGTGCTTTATGTCTCTGGTTCATGATTTCTTGCTCATGTTTGATGCAAATTATACTTTTGTTCCCCTAAATTTTGTCACAAAATCAACTGAATCTAGAGAGGCAGCAGATTGTGATTATTGATTTTGTTGGTAATTTTTCTTAACTTTCAATTAAAATATGTATTAGAATTTTTACCTTAAGAGAGTAGAAATATTTTGGTTTGAGCTTCTATGTTTTTCTCTCTCTTCCTTATTCTCCCTTATCCTGTCTAAACATTGTTTTCCTTGAACACCTTCAGGACCACACTCTCAAACAGAAGTTATAATATTATGGATACTCAGAAGATATGCTGGTATTCAGGATACTGTGTAGGCAATGCCCAGCCATGGGGTTCTTTATCTTCCCATCTCTGCATTTACAGATGCTTAAGTTTCAGATGGAATCAAGCATAGCTGTGTTCACAGCCCAAAGACAAATGGAGGTATGCCATCCCAGAACCTGGCCCCCAGGCCCTGTTGTTCCTCAAGATCCTAATTTGCAGCTACATCTGTTCAATCTGTAACCATCTAAATTTTACCCATCTTTAACCATAGCACTTGTCAATAAAGACTGGCCAGAGAAACAAGGAAAGTTCAAGGTTTCTTTCTGATGTGGGAAATATCAGTTCTAACATCTCTGTTGTCACTTCAGACATTGCTGTGACTATAAACTCCCTTTCCCGGCCATTGAGGACACTGAACACCTTCACAGGGGCTGATATTTTTACTCAAGAGGATTTAGGGGTACAAGTGATAGAAACACAATCCTAAGAACTGAATTCATTAAATGTGGGAAAGAAGTTCTCAGCCTTTCCAGCCTTTCTTTTTTTTTATTTTTTATTGTAAAAAAAATTATTGAGAATTTCATACATACATATAAGGTGTTCTGATCAAATCCACACCCACTCCCTCCCCCACCAACTCCTCCCATATCTCCCAATCACTTTTTTCTGACAACTTCATGTACTCTCTTTCTTTTTTTTATGGGGCTTTTAAGACTGAGTGAAAACGAGGTTTCCTTCCTGCACACTGCTGGTGTCCCAGTGTGTCAGCTTTATACTGTCAGTGGCTTCTGCCACTGTTTAGGGAAAACAGCTGCTGGACGTTTCTGGGTCTTACATCTCACAGCTTTACCAACAGAGAAAGCTTGAGACCTGTTCTCCAGACCCAAGTTTAGAAATTCCAGAGAAATGTTTTGATTAATTCTGCTAAGATCAGTTGACCATCTCTGGGCTGATTAAAAGTGGCTATGGGTAAAAGAACATGACAACACTCATTTGAACCACATGGATTAAAAAAAATGGAGGGAAGTCCTGAAGAAGAAAACACTAGCCATGTCAGGTAAAGGACAGATTTTTACCATGGCTTTGAAATAAACATAAGAGTAAACTCACACAGGAAAAGTCAGCATTTGATTCAGGAAGAAGTAATCACCAGCGATGAGTTAAGAATTTAATATAGTCAATTAGATGTTTACCTTGTCATTGAGACAGATGAGGGAAGGAGCTGGCAGTGACCTATTGACTTCAGGGACAAATAGGACAATTGTTCTAGTAGCATTAAACAATCTAGACTAAAATTTAAACTAGAATTATATAACAGATAGTGAGTCATTTCTTTAAAATGCACAAAGTATCAGAAACTCTTGATTTCCTTTTTTCAAAAAATAAAGAGGAAATTGATACAGATAGGAAGTTACTCAGATAAACATATTATGTAATATCTGGAATATTATCAGGGACCTCTTGAATTTATGTATTCATCCTGTTTGTGCACTTTCGAATCCTAATTCCTCTACAATAAGACCAGCCATTTCCAGTTTTTATCCTCTATATCTCGTGTTTGCCTGTATGTATGAATTATTTCTGCTTTCCCTTTTGTATTTAAAGCCAGTTAATTAGAAAATACTTAAACTAGATAAAACACATAACAGTAACATAAGAATGAAATCCAGCAAAACTCAACCAGATCAATAGTCCTAAACTTGAAACTCAAGTTTTTAGGCAGCCATGGGAAAAAGGAAGACATGATAAACTGGAAACTTTTATTATAACAAATAACGAAGAACATACAATCATGAAGGAAGCCAAAGGTAGTCAAGACCTGAAGAGCAGAGTAAGTATCTACAAAAGAATACAGAAATGTGGTTTTTTAATTCAACTGACAGTTAATGGGAAACTAGGCAATTCCTCAAACACACCAGATAAAGATACGATCCATTTAGTAAACTGAGTAACAACCTATACAGAATTCCTTGACCAAGAACCTTGGAAGGAATCAAGAGACTCGGCTCTGTAGAAAGCATCCCTTCCTTGTCATTGGGAAGTGGAAGCTACAAGTCTGACTTAAACCTTGGCAGTATCATAGAGCTGTAGAACAGCAGAGTCCCCAGCCAGCCAAAGAGTCCTGAAGGACTACTCCCAGAAAAGGAGTTCGAGGACAGTGTAACTGAACAGAGCTTCAAATCAAGTGGGTAGACAGATAATTTCAAGTCTTAAACTAGATTAGAGGAATTCTTCTATGTAGTGTCCCCCAAACACAAAAGATTCTTTCCAAAGGAAAACAATGACATCCTATCTTTCAGAAACTTTACTTTTACATTTATGTAGTTAGTGTAGGGGATGGACACGTGCAGTGGCACTCCTGTGAAGGTCAGACAGCAACTAGCAGGAGTCAGTTCTCTCCTTCAAGCATGTGGGCTCCAGGGATTGAACCCAAGTCACCAGTACCTTTACCTGTTGAGTCATCCTACTAGCCCTTCAAAAACTGTTTACAAATAATTCCCTCACCTCTGTATCCAGACAGGGACCTTGGAATCCTAGTAATACAGTGGTAGAGGGTTAAGCCTGGAAAAGCACAGTCTTTGAAATCTTTCCAGAAGGGACACACATTACTGCCAAGCACATTTCATTGCCTCATCAAAATCTCATGACTGCATCTGAGTTTCATGCAATTAGTAGTCCATACCTTTTGCAGAACTGATAGAAGAAGACATAGGCAGTACACTATAAGATATAGGTGTAGGAAAGAGCTTTGTAAATTGGACATCAGTTGCTTGGGCATTAAGGTCAACAATTATCAAGTGGGACTTCATTAAACTAAAAAGCTTCTGTACAGGAAAAGAAACGGTCAAGGAAGTAAAGAGGAAACCCACTGAGTGGGAGAAAATCTTTGCCTGCTACATATCTGACACAGAATTAATATTCAGAATATATAATGAACTCAAAAAACAAAGAAACAAGAAAATGAACAACCCAATAAAAAGATGAGCTAAGGACCTGAATAAAAAGTTCTCAAATGAAGAAATAAAAACTTGTTAAGAAACACCTTAAAAAGATCTCAACATCCTCAGTAATTAGAAAACTGCAAATCAAAATCACTTTAAGACTTCATCTTGCCCCAGTAACACTGTCTGAGATCAAGAGAACAAAAGACTCCAAATGCTGCCTAGAATGCAGAGAAAGAGGAATGCTCTTTCACTGCTGGTGGGAATGCAAACTCATGTAACCACATGGAAAGCACTGTTAAAAAGCTAAAAAAGAATCTACCATGGATTCAGTTATACCACTCCTTGGCATGTACCCAAAGGACTCATCGTACTGTAGAAATACCTGTACATCTATCTTTGTTGCTGCTCTTTTTACAATAGCTAAAAAATGGAAACAATCTAAATGTCCCTCAACTGAGGAACAGATAATGAAAATGTGGTACATTTATGCAATAGAGTTCTACTCATCAATAAGGAAAGGCGAAATTATGAAGCTTGCAGATAAATGGATGGAACTAGAAACTGTTAAGTGAAGTAACACAGACAGACTAGCAAGCGATGTACATTCTCCCTCATTTGTGGTTCTTAATACTAATCCCTTATATGTGAGTATTCATCCTGATATAACAACAGGAGCCTGGAAAATGAGCCCAAGAGAAAGGGATGGTAGGAAAGAAATGTTAGCAAGAGGGAATTGGGGGAAATGGGAGTATTCAGCTTAGAGGGGAGGAGGGAAGGACATATAAGGAACCATGAGGGTAAAGGGGAAGAAGGAACTCAAGAGAAGGAGGATAATAGGAGGCAGGTATTATCAAGGGGGAAATGGAGGTACTTAAACTGAGGAGGGAGGAGGAAAGTTAGACAGGGAGAAAGACAAGAGAGATAAATAAAATTTAGTTGGCATAAAAAACCAGAAGGAAATGCATTAGCTCAAAACTCCCCCTGAAAATACACATACAATATCTGAACATGAGTGTGTGCATATACCTGAGGCCTATATAACAAAGAACACAGTGCCAGACAGGAGAAACGTCCCTTCGAGTTGTTGGTCAGAGTAGTCCAAGAGACTCCCAAAATAGCACAGGCTATTGTCACAGCTCTTAATTACATCCCAGAACTTGAAGGTAAGACCCTATTAATGAAGACAGGGCATATTTTGGACACAGGACTTGGAGCAATGGAGCTATAATGGACCTGGAAGCTGCCTCCCTTAAAACTAGCTCTCATAGTTGTAGAGGATACTATGCAAGCTACTAAGGGAGAAAATGAGTCAATGGTCCAACCCAGTTATAAAGAAAAAAATTGTGATTATTAAATCACAATGACTGGCACAGAAAGCTATCTCTATTGGTGCAGTAGTGGCACTTTTATCCGGTAGATAATCAACAGCTAATTGGACTTAAAGCCCTCTCAGTGGGAGTGAACTCACAGGTGTCTCTGTAAACACAGCCAAATACACACGAGTGGAGAGATCATAGATTCTAGAGAGAACCCTATCTCTGTTTTAGCTCTAGATAAATGAAATGTCTTACTGTATGCTAAATATGGATCTTTATATTTATAGACAAGTATATCATACACCACTCATCAAAGAAGGTTCTTTTTGTAACAGATAGAGGTTATTACAGAGTCCCACAACTGGTAACACACAGAGAATGTATGTCTGGGAGATGCCTAGCCCTAAGTGATACATCTACAGTGATACCTAAGGCTCAAGGAACATAGCCAAACAGGGGGTAGAGAAAATACTAATACATCCCTCAACTTTCACCAGTGAAGCTTCCTCACACAATAGAGTGAGACACAAACAGATGGCCAAAACTGGTTAAGTTCTAGAGAATGAGACTGCAGAGTGCATGTCCCTGGACAGGACTCCTATATTAAACCTCACCCACCCATGGCTCAGGGACCATTGTGAAAGGGGGTGTGGAAAGATTGTAAGAGCCAGGGTTGGTGCATAAACATAAGGGAACATGGGATTTCAGGCCTCTGGGAACTTGCTCATATGAACTTGCAGTAATGGTGACAACATGCACAAGACCCATGCCAACTCAATCAGACAAAAGTCCAGCATAGAACAGCAAAATGGGCAGCAGGCCCCAACCCTAGCTGAGGAATGACTGGAACTGATTACTGTGGGGTGAGGGAGAGTAGATCTTCTTTAAAGAAGTGACTCTAGATAGGCAGACTAGACTCCAGTGGATGTACCTCTGGGTAAAATTGCTTGACCAAATAGGACTTAACATATATGACAAGAGTGCCTGAAATCCAGTGGGAGGGCATGGATGGGGGAGGGGGGTAAATTAGATTAATATCTATTGTATGAAATGCACAAAAACTCAATAAAATATTTTTAAAGTAAAAATAAATTTAGAAAATTGTAAGAAAATAAATTGAAAATTGTCTTTAACAGCATACGCCGTTGTCCGTGAATGTTTATGCTGGACTTGTCATTGTTTCCTGAACTCTTTATATATGGTATTGGAGATTATATTTATGCACATATGTGTATACATACATCTTTTTTCCTGACCATATCTTCCCACTGTGCTTTGATTCTCTGAAAGCTCCTTTCTTTGTTCCCTTATGGCATGAGTTTTGTCACAGTCCTGCTTTACTGCTTTTGATGTGAATTTCACTTACTTGCTTTTAGAAGAAGGACTGTACTGGCTACCTAGTTTCACTAACTTTTCTTCAAGCTTCTGGAAATGCCTCGTCCCTTATTTTCAAGCAATGTTAAAAGAAGCACCTTGAATTTTCCTTGATATATTTTTTTCTGCACTTGTGTTAGTTACTTTCTGTCACTGTGATAAAACACCTCAGATAAATGATTAAGCAAAGGCATGTTTATTATAGCTTTGTTTTGGCTCCACTGTTTCTGAGCCTGCAGTAAGAGGAAATATCGCTGCCTAAGAAGTTCTTTCTCCCTATGTCAGATCTCAAAGTATGGCTCATTGAATGAAACAGGAAATTGGTGATGTTCATGCATATGCACAAATTCATAGTGCTGAATGACAGTCCTCATCAGTTGCACTCTTCACAGAAATAGGAAAACAAGGACTGTTAAAGTTTATGTAGAACTACAAAAGACTCCACAAGGTTAAAGCAATGTTGAGCATAAGGTACAAAGCTGGAGGCATTAGAATACTTGATCACAAAATATACGACAGGGTTTTCTTAAACAAGAAGCATGATTCTAGCTTAAAAGCCAACACAGAGGAATAAGAGAGATTACAGAACCCAGAAATTAATCCATGCATCTACAGCAAACTTATTTTCAACAGTTGCTCCAAAATCATACATTGGAGAAAAGACTGTCTCTTCAATAAGTACTGCTGGAAACAGGATATACTTATGGAGTAAAATGAAACTAGACTCTGTCTTTTCACCATACCAAAATAAATACAAAGCTGATCAAATATTTTAGTAGTCAAGCATGAAAGTACTAAAAGAAAACATAGAGAAAAAACTTCCAAACATGAGCATAGATGATGACTTGGGACATAGGAGAGAAGACCCCCAAAAGAACAGACAACAAATATCAAAACAACACATGGAATCATACCTACCTGAAAAGCATCTACACAGCAAAGAAACAACCCACAGAGTGAAGAGACACCTATATACAAATGATCAGTGAGCATTTGACAAAGTGTTCAGTGCCCCTAACCATCATGAAATGCAAACTAAAACCACGATGAGCTATTATCTCACGCCTTCAAAAAGCTTATTTCCAAGAAATCAGTCAATAAATGCTGCTGAGGCTACAAACAAAAAGAAGCTTTTATATCTTTTGAAAAAAAATATTTCATTTATTATTTTTATTTTATGTGTATGCGTGTATTGTCTGTGTATAGGTAAGTGCTCTCATGTCGTGCAATGCCCGCGGAGGACAGAAGAGGCTGTCGGATCCCCTGGAACTGGACTTATGGACAGTTGTTAGCTGCCATGTGGGTGCTGGGATTGGAGCCCAGGTCTTCTGCAAGAACAACAAGTGCAATCAGGTATTCTTAACTGCTGAGCCATCTTTCCAGAAGCTTTTATATTTTACTGATGGGAATGTAAATTAGTGTCACTACTGTAGAGATTAAATATAGATGGCCCTTAATAAAAAGAACCAAAAACAGAACTATCATATGATCTGCTATTCTACTTCTGAGCACACAAAGAAAATGAAGTCGGCACACCAGAGAAATGTCCACCCTCCCATGTTCAGGTAGCAGTTTTCACAATAGTAAGGTGCCAAAGAGCAGAGAAAATGGAAAGACAAAGTGGCAGATACAGACATTGGGGTATTATTCAACTGAAAAAAAGAAGACAGTTCTGTTTGTGGGAAAATGGACAGCAGTGGAAGACATTATGATAAGTGAAGTATTTAGGCATAAAAGCCAAACACTGCATGTTCTCACTTATGTATGGAAGCTTTAGAAAGTTGATCTCAAAGAAGAGAATAAGATCACTGGACGTTAGAAAGGTAGAGGGGAAGATAAAAATAATGAGTAAATACAGTTAAAGGGTGACGTTCTAGCACTCTGCAGGAATATGGGATAAGTATCATAATTATTTTCTGAAGAACTGAAAGAGATGAATATGAAGGCTGTAAGCATAAATAATAAATGTATAAGGAGGTAGAAATGCTCATTCGCTCGATTTGATCATGACATAGTATGGACATATGCTGAATTATCACACTACAATTCCTATGCACAGATTAAAAAGAAAAAAAGTTAAAGAGCACCAAAACCAAAAAGGAATTATGTTGCCATAATCTTAACATACTTTTCCTTCCTAAAGATCTTTAATAATTTAAGAGCGCTCAAGCAGCTTCTCATAGCACTAGTAATACACATATGTAACTCTAGTGCTCAGAAGGCAGAGGCAGGAGAATTGAGACTTTATGGCCAACCCGGGCAACATAATGAGATCTTATTTCAAAAGAAAACTTTTTAAGGGCCTGGGCATGTCCGTCAGTGACAGAGCACTTGCCTAGCGTGTTCTTGTAAGGACCTGGGTTTGTTGCAGAGGATTGCAAAATAAGCAAACAAACAAAAAATAATCCCACTTTTTGGACCCTATGACAACCGAGAACTGAATCTATCACGAGTAATCAAAAAATGCATCATATGAAAGAAAACATTTACGAATAGCACGAAAAATTTGGGTTATTTTATACAACATTATGCTGCCAATAAATACTTAGACCTAACAACTACTAATGGAAATATTTATTAAGTTGATAGTTACAATGATTTGAGGATATGTATTTGTATGGCATGTCTCCAGAAATACAAATGCAAAATAAAAATCCCTATTCATTCCTGGGGCAATCTATTACCACTGTTTTCCTGATAAATGAGTTTCCAAACATTTTTACTCTCAGACATAAAGTACATAAAGGACATGGAGGAAATGATAATAAAAATCAAATATCCAACCAACCCAGGTGCATTTAATTCATAGAAATGGAGTCTTTAAAACCTGTTTGTCTTACAGGGGAAGGGGAATTGAATCAAGATAGAAGGAAGTTTTTACTATATGAAATGGATTGCTATGATTGGTCCTTGAATTTCTTTTTACTGAAATTAATGTGCCCACCCAATACTACCTCTGCCAAGAATACTTTGGAAGTTATTTTCTAGACTCCATTTTGATAATAAAATTTTTGATAATAAACTTTTTCACTTTGTACCTTTCCCCAAACTGCTCATTTCTGTATTAAGATTGGGGATCATGGGCTCTCCCAGCAAAACCACAGAGTCATGATTTCCACCTTTGTTAGCAGAGGTCACATGAATCCATACTGTTTTTAGTACTGTGGAAAGAAGGGCAAGAGGCAAGCCTAGTGCACCTCTACCAAGACACTGTGGTGACAACGTCTAAAATATACATATTTACTTATGAGTTTATGTGCATCCTGTGCATGCAAGAGCCTAATGAGGTCAGAAGAGGGAGATGGAGCTCCCATAACTAGAGTTACAGGCAGTTGTAAGCCACCATGTGGGTGCTGGGAAACAAATCTGAGTCCCCTGCAAGAGTAGTAAGCACTCTTAAATTCTGAGCCCATCTCTCCAAGCCCCAGTGACCACTTTTGTGATTAAAAAAAAAAAAACTACTAGTTTTCATAAACAAAGTGTGCATTTAACCTTCAGAAATGAAACCATCTGGAGAAATATTACATTACAAGCCTAAACGAGAAGAGTAGGCACTTGATAGAGATGTTAGAGGTATTTTGTGGAATGACTTACATTAAACGGGTTTTTATCATCTCAATGGACTCTCCAAATTAGAGAAGTAAGAAGAACTTTTAGTGAAAATATCACTAAATTTTGGAAATTTTCTACACCAAGGATAGCAAATTAGGTTTATCTTCTGTGCCAGATCAAATTAAATGGGATTGGATAACTAGCCGCTTTCAGAGAAGGCTTACAGTGCTGTGTTCTGAGTGGTTTCTGAGAAGCTAGAGAAGAGTCAAGTACCGAACTCTTAGAAAGTTTATGTTTCTCCTTCTACAGCGACAAAAGACACCAGCTTGGGCACAGGTTAGGTTTGAGGACCTGGAAGAGTGCTGCCATGTGCTTGACATAATGGAAAGGAGGAGTGGAAGCAAGGGACACCTGTATCTGCGCTCTGTGTCCTGTGGCATGAGGATTAACCAGTCAAGTACAGACTGTTCTCTCCAGGAAGGCGATTGGGTGAACCATTAGGAAAGTACACAAAAAGCCAGGGTGTTGAGCTGCAAGTTCATTTCAGTCTGCACCAAGAACATATCTTAGAGATGAAACTATTCCTAGCACAATATTAAGAGCTGTCAAATCCTCTACTTCTATTTAATTTGATCTGGCACAGAATATAAACCTAATTTGCTATCCTTGATATAGATAGTTCTGAAATTTGAATAGATGAGTTCTCTGAAGGAGAAGAGAAATCCATCCTCTAAGATTGATCCCTGAATGAATAGGGGCTGGGTAGAGTAGAGGGCTCCAGGAAAAGGCGTTTTTTAAAAAGCTGCCAGACAAATAGCAGGCAGTCAGAAGCGGAACAAGCCAAGACAGAAGAGGTGATATCAAGAAATAAGACGACAGAAGGAAACTTCGGTAAGATGGAAGAATAAGTCTAGTTCTTTCAGGTCTCGGGAGGTTGGAAGGATTCTTAGTATTCCTGCAGACAGGATCCCAGTTGAAAAGGAGAGCTGCAAAGCTGAAAAGAAGAGCCAGTCAGCAGATGTAAGGCCAAGGGGGATGGATTTGCAGCCTAAATCAGAGCACTGGACTCAGAAAAACTAGGTTCCTCCTTCTACAGAGACAAAACACACCAACTTAGCTGCAGGTAGGTTTCTGGACTTGGAAGTGAGAAGACAAAGAAATTCCCAATTTGATATTTAAGTGAACTAAACACTGTTAAGAATAGAGGTGAGAGCATTGGGTAAAGGCTATCCAGTATGCATACTCTCAGGACATACATATACCTCAGCAACCCCTCAGTTATCTGGTAAGTAAGCTCAATAAATTCATTGGTTCCCCAGTAAAATTTTAATGAATCAGTGGCTTGACACTAGAACTTTAAAAGGGAATAAGCATTGCTTAGCAGCCCTAGGAAAAGAAGTTCCACAACAGATGGAAATTTTATTTCTTAATGTTATTATGTCTCATAATTATTAAAAAAAAAAAGAAAATGAGAATGTAAAAGATGTTAAAAGGGTATGGGAATGGAGATAAAATGAGAAAGCCTAAGCAAGTGAAGTTCTGTTTAGGTTTGTTATATATAAAGGATGAGACAAAAATAATATACACATAATCTTAAATTTTCTATGGTCACAGTTTAGTCAACTAGTTAAAGGAACAAAATATAAATCCAGTCAATGTTTATCTGAGAATATTTGGTTCTTTACCTAAGGCTTCTCTACATAGCACATGATAATTAAAAGTATCAGATTGGTGGAACTAACCTTATTGAAATTTAACAGCCATACTTTAAGGCCTATACTAATGTGGTCAGAGGGACTTAAAGAACACTTTTTGCCCCTTGCCTTCCAAAGTCAACCAAATTCCAGGGGACTATGGAAAATCTTTCAAAATGTCCTGTAAATGTGGTGAGTCACCTGTCCTCTTGTTCAGGGAAGACATGGAGACCCCACGAGATGGACTTGAACCAGTGTCCAGTGTCTACAAAGAGGAGGGTCAACTTAGAGGAAACATCTCATTCATGCTTCCAAGTGAAGCCAGCCATGGTCGAACAGGACCTTTGATTTATCTTCACGTAGATGGAACTGGTAAAAGGAACCAGGAGCTCCTCCCAAGCCCATGTGACCCCTGAGGAATAGATCCTCAAATGACCTTAAGTGTAAAAAATAAATTAATTTATTTGGGCCAACTATATGGTCTTAAACACCCAAAAGGAAAGTATAACCAAAGAGTAAAGTCATCAGTATACTTCCTTAAGAGTTTGTCAAGGGATTATACTTCCCACACATTAGGCTTAAGTCTATATAAAAAGTTATTTAGACAATTATTTCTCATTATGATTTTGTTCCTAACCAGAAAGTGCTGCTCATGCTGCTCAGATGTAAAACCTCAAACCTTGGTCTCCAATACTGTAGTGCCCACCTGTAGCGAAGGGAGACAACCAGCTCTTGTTGTAAAATGATGGATAAATTTGTTTTCTCCCCCTATTTAGAAGCCTTTTAAAGGGAACTGACACTGATTCTAACCACTCGGACAGCTATCAAAATACCTGAAAGCAAATCCTAAATCCATCACACTAGAGTCCAGCCTTACAAGACAAAAGAAAAATGAGGAAGAACCCAATAGGGGGATGCTTTTGGAAGCCCTTGTCAAGAAATTCCAATGGACTCGCATATGAACATTTGAAAATTTCCCTTTTCTGACTTTTTTCTAGTTCCCTGTCTAGAACTTGTAATGCTAATTATTCTTGCCTTTACTTCTCCTTCACAGCTCCTATTCATGATCCAAGGACTTTCTTTTCTCCCTACAGATAAGAGTTATGTAATTTGGGAGTCTTTTAGTTAGACTCACTGAAGGGGTACACCAGTTGTCTCACCCTGAATCCCTATTCAGCATGGAAGAAGCCAGAGAGGTCTGTATCCCTATTCCCTATTGGCAGTTTGGGTAACCTCTTCAGAGGTTGGCATGATAAGAATAGGAGGTAGGAACTGGCTGGGCAGTTAAGGTAAAAAAGCCCCAAAGAAAAGTAGCCAGTTTCTTGGCTAAAAGTCAAAATGTCCTTGGGACTGTTAGCAACATACTCTGTTCCACAGGCCAAAAATGTCAAAAATATTTGGGAGCTTGTACCTAATCCTTAAAAGATTTTAGGGTTACCTCTTCAGAGGAGGGAATGTTGGAGGGAAGGGAGTGGGCATGGATTTGATCAAAACACCTTATATGCAGGTAGGTCTTATCTTTCAAATAAAAGCGTTTTTACGGTACCCCTTGTAAGTTGCAGAATATATAGGTATATTCTTCAAATACATTAACTTTCTTCAGAAGAAAGATGATTTTAGAACAATCATGACCTCCGTGGGCATAGCACAACACAGGTGCACTTCCCTATATGCAGGAAATACAGACATACATATAAAATAAAAATAATAAATTAAAAAAATGAAAGAAGGAAAAAAAGAAAAAAGTGATGGGGAGATATGGGCAGTGTTGGAAAGGAGGGAGTGGGCATGTATTTGATCAAAACACCTTACATGCATGTATGAAATTTTCAATAAAGTTTTTATAAAAGTTAAAAAAAGAATAAAAGTGAGAGGCTGGGCGTGGTGGTGCACAGCTTTAATTCCAGCATTTGGGAGGTAGAGGCAGGTAGGTCTCTATGACATCAAGCCCAGCTTTGTCTTCTTAGCAAGTTCCAGGTCAGCTGTGGCTACAGGGAGACCCTGTCTTAAAAAACCAAAAGAAAGAAAGAAAGAAAGAAAGAAAGAAAGAAAGAAAGAAAGAAAGAAGGAAGGAAGGAAGGAAGGAATGGGGGGAGGAAGGAAGGAAGGAAGGAAGGAAGGAAGGAAGGAAGAAAGAGGGAGAGGAAGGAAGGAGGGGAGGAAGGGGTGACTTTATCTAATTGGTGAGAGCTTGGTTGTCATTAAACCCACTGCCTAGGTAAAGTAATTTTGCTTCAAAAGCATTGTATGTGAAGGAAGGAAGGAAGGAAGGAAGGAAGGAAGGAAGGAAGAAGAAAGAAAGAAAGAAAGAAAGAAAGAAAGAAAGAAAGGAAAGAGAAAGGATAGAAGCGAAAGTTTATGAAGAGGGACAGAGAAGTTTGTGGAGAAACAAAAAGGTACAAAAGAGTTAAGGCAAAGGGTGAGGAAAATAACAAGACAAAGCCAGCCGAGTTGTTAGTCAGGGTTGAATAGCAAGTTGGAGCTTTTTATGGTTTATTTAAATGCAAACCAGATTGCCTACTCACATTACCTTCCCACTGCAACGTTTACCTATCTGCATGTAAGCACTGAACATGTGGTTTGATGTGGTTTGGGTGGTTGAATCATCACAGATGGGCTTTACCAGTTCGAGGAGGGGGGCAGAAACAGAAAAAAGCAACTTCAAGAGAATACCAATTTTAGAAAAAACACAGCCTCTGAGTTAGACAAGGATGATAGTGACAGCAATGGAGACTGCTGGGTAATAGGAACGTGCTGAGGTAGCACATTTGAAAGGTTGAGATGGTGTTCAGAACTTTTACAATAGGATTATTTGAGCCTGTGAGCTGTTAGGAATGGAGATGGACACTTAGTGGAATAAATAGAAGATTTCAAAGCCAATGTGGTGTCTGATGATAGGTTGCAGGAGGGATTGTGGGTATGCGATTCTGACAAAGAATAAAGACAAAGATCAATGAAGAAGCAATGGACAGAGAGCTAAGTCACCAGTATCTTTGATGGAACAGGCACTAGATTCTGATGCTGCAGAGAAAGAGGGTATGAGATGGAGAGAAGACAGAGGCTATGATAAAGAAGTCTGCAGTGAGTGACAGAGAGAAGCCAGGAGACTACAGTAGTAACAGAGAGGAAATGATTGTCCTGATCTGTGTCTGTGTACCTGTCAATCAGTTCTGTGCTTCCTCCAAACCCCCAGATCTCTCAGATGGAAAACTTCAAGATAATCACTTCCCCTTTAGCTTCTGGCAGGGTTCAGTCAATGGGCAGCCTCTCAGTAGGTTGAAGGGTAGATGGCCCTCATTCTTATTACACAATTTGCAGCAAACTGTTCCCCTTGGATGAAGATACCTGATTGCTGAAGGCTGCCTCCCAATCAAGAACCTCTTGCCCTGGAATCTGGTGGAAATTCTATAGTCCCTTCTTTGAGGTTTCACTGTTATAAGCTCCTGTCTCTTCCACTTAAGACTCCTTAGGTTCTCTGCTTCCTACTTATATCTTTGCAAACTGTTTTTAAAGCGTCCTTTGAATTTTCCTACTTTGAACATGTATGTTTGCTTGATGGGACTCTGATAACCTGATAGAATCAAACTCTATGAAGATGAACAGAAAAGACCTATTGGTCCAGAAGTGATGATGAGAAATAAAAATTTACCCTTCTACCTGGTTTTGATGCTTGTGATGCACAAGAGAAGGCAAACAACAGAGAGTATAGCAGCCCCAATGGGTTTTGAAGCAGAACTGTGGTCCCACTTGGCCAAGAAAACAGAACATTAAGCTACAGGGAATTAGTCTGTAAGTCTTTAGTTTAATGTTCCTCTCTGTGTACCCTAATCTGTTCTACAACCGTCTCCTTATCCCAAACCTTGCAACTATACTTTCTGGAATTCTTGCTCCATAATTGGCTAGTACTTATCTGTCTTATTCAACTCGGGATGCTGGACAGAAGTATCTGCCTTACTATGTTTTGGACTTGCTCAGAACTGGTTACCAGTACTTCACTGAGTATGACTTGCCTATTTTTAATAGTTTTACATCTGGGGAGATGGGTTTTGCTTCAAGATAAATAATGCCCTAAGGATTTCTTGTGTTTAGTTTTTGATGATATTTAGATGAGGTGTTGGACTTAGATTTTGAGGCAATGCTCAAGCAAAGTAAGACTTTGAAGGCTGTTGGGATAGATAAATATGTTTTTTATCTGTAGTGAATAAGGGCAAAATGTTATGTACTGAATATGATTTGTTCCTAAAATTCAAATGTTGAACCTCTAGCCATCAATGAGATAGTATTTTGAGATGGGACCTATGGAAGAGGATTAGGTTTCAATGAAGTCATGGGGATGTGGCTCCAATGATGGAACAGTGCCCTTTTAAGAAGAGGAAAACCTCTGTCCAGCATGTGAAGACACAGTGCAAAGACAGCTGCCAAAAAAGCCAGAAACGGAGACCTCACCAGAAACCTCATCTGCCAGCACCTTGAGTTTGGACTTCCCAGACTCCAGCACTGTGAGAAATAAATATCAGTAGTCAGTTTAAGCCATTCAATCACTTGTTATTTTGTTACAGCATCTCAAGTGGAATAAGACACATAAGTACTAGCCAATTATAGATCAAGAATTCCAGAAGGTATTGTGGCAAGGTTTGGGATAAAGGGGGTGTTTATAGAACAGATTAGGGTATACAGAGGAGAACATCAAAGATATTTCAAGGTACAGTGAATGTCTGCAGAGGTTAAGGCTTCTGGGGATGACTATCCTAATTTTGTCTTACAGATCGTCTTTGGGTTATAGCATTACATTATGGTCCCAAACACTTAGGTGGTTATTGTTACTGGTTGCTTCTATCATACAGTTTTTTTCCAAAAGCAACAGAGCAAGGTCACTCCTCTGAGCATTGATCTAGCTATAAGAGAGGCTTGTGCAAAGATGATTTAGCAAATGATAGAAAGCTTATTAAGATTGAAGAGACTAGAGTGTGTTTAAAAGCTGATAGGAAAGAATTCAAGACAACACAAAGAATCCATGACACAGAAGGGAGAAGGTAAGCAATGATAAGAAGTGGAGGCAGCTGGGCAACAACAGGCCCTGGACATGTGTGATGGGACTGGCCTCTTCTGTACTGACACAGGTAGCATTTTATTAGGATGGCACCTGGGTCTGCTGTTGACAATTGAATCTACATTTCACATTGATAATGGTTTGTGATTTATTATACATACTAATTACCCTCAATGAATTGTGAATGGCCCACTGAGGTGATAAGCTCTGTGAAGGGCAGATCTGCATCCTCTTCAGGATCCCCTTGTTCACCACTAGATTTGCCCTGGGTTACCCTAGCCTTTCCTTTGAGCCATTATGAACGTTACCAGTGGTTTTTAACTTGAAGCAGAACTGTGCAAAATTGCATGACTTCCAAGTAATCTGCACACCCAAGTTAGGAAATACGTGTCTGCCCTGGGTTACCCTATTCTTAACTTTGAGCCATTATGAACGTTACCAGTGGTTTTTAACTTGAAGCAGAACTGTGCAAAATTGCATGACTTCCAAGTAATCTGCACACCCAAGTTAGGAAATATGTGTCTAAGTCATTGATCTATTCAGGGCAAGAAATCTCCATGCTGTGGATGGGGGAGGGGCCCTTGAGGTCCAACCCCAACTGGAGAAGCTATTGGCAGTTGATATACATCCTTGGGGGATGTAGCCACTAGTATATTGCTCATGCCTCAGTGAATGATTGCAAGTGCATATGGGAAACACTAGTTAGATTTAGTGAGTTATTATAATAAAAAATATGACTCTAAGTTGAAAGAGAGTGGTATGGGGTGGGGAGCACCAGGGGGCAATGGAGAGACATAGAGGGGAATGGAAATGATCGATATGCATTGGATAAATGCATGAAGTTTTATAAACAATAAAACACTTAAAAATTATTCATACTGTGATGATGATAAGTACCAAAACTCTTAGGAGTGAAGGAATGTGTAAATGCTTGCTGTTCAAATACTGTGCCACAAAGCTTCTTGTAGACTACAATTAAATGTCCCCCAACGCTATCAGCTAAAAATGCATTATCCACATGGAATACCATAAAAATAGAGTATGGAAGGGTCAAAATCCAGAAGATCATACACATAACAAAATGAAATGTAGAAAATAGTGCTAGTCTCCTAAATATCTAAAGCCATAAAGTCCAAAGTAAATGCAGACACATCCCAGGTTGAAGCTCCAATGGAAAAAAGGTCTTGACTCATGCGGAACATGAACTGATCAAGTCTCTGATATCAGGGACAAGGAAAATGAGTCAAAATTGGTTTTGTGTTAGGGATAAAATAGTAAAACATAAACCAGGAAAGGACAGAAGAATGATCCATGATGGGCAAAGAGAAACTCCCCAAGATGAGCAAGTGTGACAGTTTTGTCAGCTTGACACAAACTAGAATCACCTGTGAAAAAGAGTCTCAACCCAGGATTATCTAGATCAGGTTGGTCTGTAGGCATGCCTATGAGGAACTTTGTTAACTGAGGTAATTGATGAGGGGAGACTCATCCTGAATGTAGTCAGCACTATTTCATGGACTGGGCCTGGACTGTACAAAAGTGGAGAAAGTGAGCTGAGCACTAGTAAGCGTACATGCACTCATTTTCTGCTCTTGACTGTGAATGTGACTACCCAATTCAAGTCTCTACCTTGACTTCTTCACAGTGATGGACTGTGACCTAGAATTGTGAACCAAACAAGTCCTTTTTCTCTAAGTTGCTTTTATCAGTATATTTTATCATAACAACAGAAATGCAACTAGGGCACTAAGGGATAGAGGGAAGAATTACTAAACTAGTTTTGGAGAGCAGAGTGGAATGGGTGAGTCCTCAGGTTGAAAGAATAAGGAATGGCCTGGCCTCTCCACAGAGTAGCAAACTGTTTCCAAATGATTTATGAAGTCAACACTATTAATATTCTATCATTGCTTCAAAGGAAATATTCATGAGTAAGAGTGTAGGGATGGTGCTACTCTTTTACACGAATGATCGTGTTTCCATACTTCAATAACTCAAACACACCAAATGCATCCAGCAAACCCTACAAACAACTTGATTATTGCATATTCCCCAAGATACCTCTTTGGAATCACGTATGTCCCACCTAGGGAAAAAGTGAAAATGACCTAAAAGAAACCAGGTTTCCATATTACTCCTGAGAATCAGAGATGTTGAGTGATTCATCTCAAAATAATGACACTGGTTCCATTAGACAGTGAGACTGGTGGGGGTTAGACTGGGATAGGGAATGTGTGCCTGTGGACAGTTCCAAAGACTATAGTCAACATTGGGGTGCAATCTTATGTGGCCTAATGTCTCCACAGTGGGTTTAATCTGGCTCAGCATCCAAATCTCTGATTAGCACAAAGTCCATTTTGGTTTTAATTATTAATTTTTAGATGGTGTACAAAATAAGTTTCATTATAATTTTTTCATATATATATATATATATCATTGTGCTCTTCTCATATTCACCCCACCTCCCTCCAGAATCCCTCCTTCCCACTCCTGCTGGATCCCCTTCTATTTTAAGGATAGGTAGAATACTAGATAGATGATAGATTCACATGAGAGAAAACATTAACCTCTCTTGTTTCCTCCATCCCCTCCATTTAGATCTCTTCCTCTCTCCATGGAGAATCTCCATTATAACTCACACACACACACACACACACACACACACACACACACACACACACGAGATATTTATCTGAGACTAGACAGAGCTTATTCTTAAGGATTCTTCAACACTCCCTTGGCCAGTCAAAGAATCTGGACATCTTCCACATCCCTAGGGTGGCTTCCTCCAAATGTTTACTCCCAAGAAAGTAGGAGTCTTGATGTCCAGCCTCCATGGATGCCACTGCTCTCTCTTACTCTGATATTCCACCCTGCCTTCCAAGTCTCAACAAAATAAAACCATCAGCAGCTGCAGGCTTGGGTCAACAAGGTCCTTCAGAAGTTTTCTGGCCCACTCCTCCACTGCTGCAGAGCACTTGTGCCAGATATCCCAACTGTAGCACATCTGTCTCTGCAACAGCAGTTCCCTGATTTGGGCCACAGTGATATTGTACTAGAACCTGCTAGTCCCTCCTCCATTATAAAACCCACATGCCTCTTCCCCCTTTCCTACACATTTGGGGATACCTGTGAAATTGGTTGATCTTCTTTTCAACACCTAAAATATCATCCCTTCTCTAAAATAAAACATGGTTCCCTAAGAGAAGGTGCTGGACTTTTGAAACACAAAGAAATTTTTTTGCCTTCTCTGAAAAAAAAAATGAGGCTTTAAAAACATACTTTTAATCCCTTTACAAGGTGGGGTTCCACCTAAGAACTTCCATTTCTTCTGGATGAATGAACCAGCTCCCTTGCATACCCAACAGAGAAAAAAATCCTTTCTGGTTGAGGGAGTTAAAAATAGATGAAGATATATTTAGTACATGTACATCACCGTCGATAGTTACCTAAACCCAAGGAGCTGTGTTAGCAGTGAGTGAAGGTAAGCTCAGACCAGCTGTATGTCAAGTCCAGGAGTCTGTGGACTGTTAGAATACTTGAGACTGATAGTTTACACCTGTGTGCCTTATATGTGTGTGTGTCATAAGGGTTAGTGACTCCATCTGATGGAGAAGTGTCTGATAGAGGAACTGAGCCAGAAAGCAGTCAGGATGTATTAGACTTCTCAGGCCAACAGAGAATTTAGTGAGGGGCTGGGGGAAAGGTTGGGGCCAGGAAGCCCAAGCCCAGTTCTCAGGACAGAGGAGACAACCCCAGCCAGATGGTCAGCCTGTGCCTCAACAGTGACACCCTGTGGTAACAACAGTGACTGGGATAATAGATAACTACACTTCTGGTTGTGTACTGCAAAGCTGTTGACACTTCAGTTGAGATACGCCCAGACATTCTCACATCTCATGTATGTATATACATGTATATAGAGTACATGTACATGTGTGTGTACTCTGAGTGTGGGAGCTGACAAGAATAAGATGCCACCTACAAGAAGAGCTTCAAAAGTTGTAGGAGGAGGAATGAGTCAGTGCAATGGCTCAGCAGGTAGAGGTGCCTGCCACAGGGCCTGATGACCTGGGTTTGATCCCCTAAATCTATGTGGTGGAGATAGAGAGCCAACTCCTATGTGCACCATGGCGTGTGCACAGAGAGCAGGGGGTGTCAAAAGATTAAATAAATAAATAAATAAATAATAAATAATAGTTACATGAGAAGAGCCCATTTCATGCAACTTGAATAGTGACATAGATGTAACTGTTTTGTAGCACTCGTGGATCAACCACAGCCCTGAGCCTGATTGATGGATTACTTTTCAACATGTAGAATATTCAATACACTACTAGAACTACTAAAAAGTCTCCTAAATCAGTACAAGGGATGCAGGAAGGAGTGAGGCAGACTAGTTTCATTCATAAGGGCATGTGCCTAAAGCAATCTGAGCTTCCAATTCCATATCTCCCAATACCTATGTAATACAGGACTGAGGTAATTGTAATCATTGCATATCACCATGTTGAGAAATTTCAGTTTCCATTGTGTTGGGGACATGCTGATTTGATGTTTAGGCTGTCAGCACAAGAGTTTCCATCCTAGGTTAGATTGACTACATATCTGACTTGTTTATACAGTGATAAATTTAGAGAAAGTTACTCAAGATAGAAATGACTAAATCAGTGGGATAAATTCACATTAAGAAATACTACACAGTCCTTAAAAATATTTTCAGTGAATTACTACAGCATGAGAAAGTGTTAGCAGAATATTAAGTGGAAGGGGAGAATATGAAACTTTGTATTGTGTGTAATTTAATCTGGATCCTCCTTTACATAATCTATTTATATGTGCAGTCATAGAGGCATTGAAATACATGCACAAAGGAGATGAAATTTTTAATAACACATCTTTCTACTTTGTGGGATTCTAGCTAGTGTTCTTTTTAGAGCACTGCTTTATGACTTTCTCAGTATAATTTAAGCAATCATTCTAAAAGACTAGGGCTTCATCTCCTCTTTTCTGTGTTTCCATGCTTTAGATGGACACACAGAGGAGGTTAAATTAGTGAAGGAAGGAAAGAGAAACAAGTCTTTCTACCTGTCAGTCACATTCTACCTGTGTCTGGCTATGTTTTAGCAGGTGCCAAACCAGGTTCTGAAACTTGCAGAAAGTTCTATTCCTTTTTCATAGATTTTACTCAATAGGGACCATGAATGATACAGGGCTAAGACTCATCCTTTTCCTTGGCAAACAAGCTGCCATGTTGGTAACAGCTCAAGACATGTTTACTTCAATAGTAATAATAATCATTATCATAAATAAATATGATCAATCTTTCCAAACTCCCTTCTTCTGACCCCACATTAGCTTCTCAGGCAGCTGATGATCTGCAGAGGACCCATCAAACCATGCTCTGTGTGTGTGTGTGTGTGTGTGTGTGTGTGTGTGTGTGTGTGTGTATCCGTCCATCTATGTGCAGGTCAATGGGCTAGTTGGACATTTGCACTAGGATTAAAGGTGAACAAAAAGTCCAAGAAGCCCTAATACATAAGGAAGATAGGTGCTTCAAGGAAGGATGCCAGCAATTGGACTAGAAGCCTTAGACTTTCCCAGTTCAACCAAATGGCTCTCCTGAGAAATGTGTCTGTTACTATCTATTTAATATTTAATCAGTAGGCTAAAGTTCTCAAGGGCTAGAATAGTGCCATAAATTTATGTATTTCCAGCATCTAGCACCATGCCTACCATTGTGGAATAAATGAGTGTGTAAATACCAAGAGCTAGAGCAAAGTCATCTAAGTGACCTCAAGTGACCCCACTATCTCAGGCCTCAGTTGTCAGAGGACTTAAGTATTTTGCATGACACCAAATGTTACCACCCTTGGCAGCATTTCCCGCACAAGATTTGGTTACTTTGGTTCTTTCCTCTTCCTGCTACTAGATGCCCACATAGCTCTTTTGTTACTGCCATTGTGTTATCTGGTTGAGAGGTACCTTCTATCTGGTAGTCACTGTCCAGAATGAAATCCATGAAACACTAGTTGAGGGACTCAGGTAATCCCCAGTGAAAAGTCTGAACAAAGCATGTATATTACATGTAGCATATATTAAATAATATTAAATTAATCGACATTACAAGGTGTAATGGTGAGTGTCAACCATCAATTTGACAGAATCTAACATTACCTGCGAGACAGGCCTCTAGACATGCCTGTGAGGGATTATCTTGATTGTGTTGAGATAGAAAGATCTGTACATAGTGGCTAGCATTCCATGGCTGGGATCCTGGTCTATGTAAGTGGAGAAGGGAGCTGAGCAGTAGCATTCATCACTCTCTGCTTCCTGCTTATGGCTGTGATGCGATCTGCTACCTCCAGCTCCCACTGCCTTAACTTCCCCCACCATAATGGACCATACCTTGAACAGTGAGCCAGAACAAACCTTTCTCTTTTAAGTTGCTTTTGTCAGAGTACTTTATCACAGCAACAGGAAAAGAAACTAAGATATAATGACAATAATGACATTATGTTTATGTATGACAACATCCTTATTCTTAGGTACTTGCTCAATGTCTTGGTGGGTCAAGAGTCATGATATCTATAACTTACTTTCAAACTATTCAGAAAGAATTTTATATATACATACAAAGCAAATATAACAAAATATTAATATCTTATCTAAGTAGTTATCTACATATGTACATTATATTATTCTTTTAATTTGTCTTTAAAATAGTTCAAAAAAATTAAAGTTCAAGGCACAAAACACACAGACTCCCCCTCACACAATTACACATACACATATAAACACGTATACACACATGAACAAGAAAGAGGGTACTAAATGCAGTGTGTGTGTCTATGAACCCATTTAATAGTTCATGAGTTTCAGATTCATTTATTGGTAGACATCAGCTCCAGTGAAAACAGCATGGATTATGGAGTCAGCCAAACTGGGAAGCAAATCCTGGCTCAGTCCCTTGGGCAGCTACTTGACTCTCATAGACAGTTTCTTCTGCTAAAAGTGATGGTAATATTGTCCTTTCAGTGTTAGAAAGACTGTTCACTCTCCTCAGACCCGTATGTTATTATCGTAATTATTACCATGTGCCGGGAATATTCTAGATACATTTTTAAATCATTACCTTCATATCCTATTTCTCAGAACCTTTAGTGAATGAAATGCATTTTAAAAATGACATTTGGTGACATGTGAATGCTTTAATACAAAGCATTATATGCGCATTGTCACATTGTTATACATACATATATAGATGGAGCTATGTATAATTTTATAATTTGTTCTCTGTACTGTAGTCATGCAAGGAATCCTGTAAGTTTGAAAATGTTGTTAAATCAAAGAGTAGAAAGGAAAGGAATAAATTTGTGGCCCAGATGAGCCATGCTTTGCTTCAGGTTTCTGAATTAAGTATTCACACAGAGAGCATTGCCTGGGTAACAGATTCTTGGTTTCCACTGAGACCAGACCCCATATCTCTATATGACTCCCTTGAGGCTGTTTGAACAACATGACAAATCTTTGGTTTAAGTTTCAAGCATGCAATTCCTTCTTTCCTTCCTTCCTTAGTCTTAAAAAAAGAATAGTTGAATGGCATAGTTCAAGGGATAGACTGCTTGCCTAATAAAATACAACATATGCAAAGCCGTGTGTGTGTGTGTGTGTGTGTGTGTGTGTGTAGACAGCAGAAAAGACAGCGAACGAGAGAGAGAATGAGACTATGAACATGAATCATTATCACTGCATTAAATTTGGGGGCTTTCTCAGAGCTGAGGATGAGACCCAGGGCCTTGCTCATGCTAAGCAAGCACTCAACTGCTGAAATATATTACCAGCCTGGGAACTTCTTTTTAGAGTATAAGCAGAATAAATCATCAAGGCTTTGGTAAAAGCAGAAAACAATGGAGCCAGGACAAATGCTATTTCTTGCACAGCCTTGAGTGTCCATTCCTGGCTAGACACAACTTCTGAAAACCATGACTAATCAGTATAGTCATTCTTTCCACCTTAGGAGTGTGGTAACATGCCCAAATCTTGACTCCTCTTTGGTGAAGGTTCTTGTATGATTTGTATAGGTGAACAATGAAAAAATCAGAACCCATTTGGTTTATGTGCAAGACCTCAGTATTGATCTACAACATGGTTTGCTGAGAATACAGGAAGTTTTTTGTACATCTGACCATAAGTCTTCCTTGTCGGGGCGTGGAAAGTCAGTGCCCTTTTGTTCTTTGTTTGTTCTCTTTGTTCTCCCTGTATCATATTGTAACAGATTCTCTTTCAAAAATAATTGTCATTTGATTGATTTCAGAGAAGTAAGGCAAGGACATGGTAATTAGCGAGACAAAGCTTTGAAAAAATGCAAATGTAATACTGAATTCATGAAAGTGCCTTTTTTGTGATCAAACAGATATTCAGTCTTTTACTTTGTAATGCAAGATCCCAGGGTTCCTATACAAATGTTTCCTGGTAGAGAATTAAGGAGGGATGAGGTGACATTATTTTATAGAAAAGTTAGTTTAACTTACATCAAATACCTATTTTAACTACTCTAAAGGAATATCTATCAAATATTTTCAACAGCAAGGGAATCTTTGAATTGATATATAACCACCTGTATGAATACATAAGACAAATCAAAACAGTTTCCTTATGGTGATGGGCCTGGTACAGATGTGGCCTTCATTCTCAGTCTGGAGACTCCCAGAAGTCCTGGGACAGATCCAAATACTCAAACACCCCTCTGTTGACTGAATAATCCACATTTTACCACCCTGGAGCCTGTGTTTTTTTCCTTCTAAAACTTCTAGAGCTTCCTCTGATACCACCAAAAGTGAATTATCTGTGTGAGATACTTGCAATAAGCATTTTGATTATCAGTTTGCTTAGATTAAGAAATACATAGGAGATTAGTAAAGCCCATGTCTCTGTATGTGTTTCTATGGTATTTCCATAAAAAATAAATTTCACTGGGGCTCTGACCAATTCAGTGGATTAACCCATTGGTGGAATCATGTAGGGACGTAGTAAAAGGTAAAAGTGGAGGGCAGTTGGAGGGAACAGATCACTGATGGTGTGTGCTTGGATCTGTATCTTCTCCTGTATTCTCTCTCTGCTTCCTCTTCTCTCAAGAAGTGAAGAATTTCCTCCTCCATACATTCTTGTTGCCATGGTGTTCTGCCCAGGTAGATCATACCAAGAAACTATGGGCTGAGCCTTCTGAAATCATGAGCTGAAATAAGCCTTTCCTCTCTTTAGTTTTTCCTGACAAGTATTTGTCCCAATAAGAAGAGTTACAAGCAATCAATGTCTTCTGAGAGAGGGAGAATCAGTTTCCTCCAGGGACAAGCTCCCTGATAAGTTACCCAGTCCCAAGTGGTCTACCCTGAACACATACACATAAGAGCAGGAATAAATGAACCCAGTAAGGATGTGAGAGTGTGTGTGTGTGTGTGTGTGTGTGTGTGAGAGAGAGAGAGAGAGAGAGAGAGAGAGAGAGAGAGAGAAACAATAATAATTATAGAAGAGGTAATGGACTTGATTTAGGAGTCATGGGAGGAGTCGGAGGTGGGAGAGAAATATTGTATTTATGATGTAAATACAATACTCATGTATGACAGTCTCAAGACATACAAATTTAAATAGAAAGAGAAAGTGACTGATACAATAGCATCTGTTTAATTTCAAATACAAACACACCTATTTTACCAATTCAGAAAAACTCATGTAACTTGCCAAAATTCATCGAGAATTGTGGCTCTGAGTCCTGAACCCCAATCTTTCTTAGACACACTATACATACACATAAAAATACAGATTTTATGAGTATGAGCATATTGCCTGCATGTATACAAATGCACCTTGTCTTGCAATGCTTGCAGGGGTCAGAAGAGGGTGTCATATTCCCCTGGAAATGTAGTTAGGGATGGTTGTTAGCCACCATGTGGGTGCTGGGAACTGAACCCGGGTCCTCTGCAAGAGCAGCCAGTGCTCTTAGCCCCTGGGTCATCTCTTCAAATTATAATTTGAAAAAGAAAAGACACAACCCAGAGAGGAAACACATATACACATGCCAAGTCTTTTCCTTATTGTACTGGGAGTGGCAATTTCCTTTCTGATTATTAGAATGAGAAAAGGAATAGTAGTATTTATCATTGGCTACACCTTGCCCAGGACCATAAATAAAAATAACTGATCATTGACTGTTTCTCTGCTGAAAATGATGCCCATGTATAGTTCCCTATGGCCAGGATTTTCGTAAGAAGCAAGGATTTTAATAAGTGAGTCAAGAAAACAAAGACTCTCGGAACAAGTAAAAGACCTCCCGTGTTTCATAAACAAAAATTATGTTTAACTTTTAACTAAGAAAAAGAACGGTGCATGTTTATGGCACACAATATAATATGTCAAAATGTGTACACACTGTGTAATGGCTAAGTGGGGCTAATTAACATGTGCATTATCTCATTCTCATACTCCTTTTAGACTGAGAACACTTAATTTCTGCCTTCTTGCAATTTTAATTATAAAACAAAATGGAATATTTTCTAGCCTATATTTTGCACAGGGTAAAGAAAAAAAACAAGTGGCTTCCTCCAGCTATGAAGTCTTTTAAAGTCATAAGTTGGGTTGGTACAGATTCCAACTAAAAGGGTGAAATTTTCTGTTTAGTGGTGTGCTTAAGAATTCCCACTGAGGGGCTGGAGAAATTGCTCAGTGGTTAGTAGCACTGGCTGCTCTTGCAGAGGACCCAGGTTCAGTTCCCAGCACTCACACATTGGCTAACAGCTGTCCATAACTCCAGTTCCAGGGGTTCCTATGTCCTCTCTGACTTCCGCAGGCATTACATGACACAGGTGCACTTATATGCATACAGGCAATACACTCATGCACATAAAATTTTAAAGTGAAAGGAAGGATGGAAGGAAGGAAGGATGGAAGGAAGGAAGAAAGGAAGAAAGGAAGAAAGGAAGAAAGGAAAGGGAATTCCTATTGAAAGCCAGTGTGATGGCACATACCTTTAATCCCAGCACTCTGGAAGGCAAGATAGGTGAATCTGTGAGTTCAAGGCCAGTGTGGTCTACTTAGGGAGTTCCATACCAGCTAGGACTACTTATTCAGGCAGGCATAGTGGCCAAAGACAAAAAAAAAAAAAAAAAGAATTCCACTAAAGACTATTTATTTCTTCCTATAACTAAAGTCTACAAAGAAAATTGTAGACCTAACCAAAAACTTTAACAATGTTATTATAGGATTATAGGAGTTCTAAAGAAGAGCCTAGGGATGTCTAGCATTGAGACAACTAGATGGATGGCTTCTCTTGTCCTTTGTTCTACACACTATTTGGTTGCTGTGAGAAGGAGAGGGATCCCCAATACTGAAAAAAAAATAGTAAATATGGAAAGTACCTAGTCCATAGCATCAGCAATAGGAAACCATGGGAACAGCCAGTGGAGATGTAGAGCACAACTTCCCCTACGATCTGCGTGGATTAGGAAGGTTTGGGAGGGGCATGCATGTGTACATGTACATAGCTGTTGGGGAAGAGTACTAAAATTAGAGATGAAAAGATGAGGTAGGAACAAGTGTTCTAACTGATTCAAAATAAGATTAATCCTTGGTAAATGTGACTGTCTATGTGCAAGTAATACTTAAATTGGCAAAAGTTCTGATATCAATATAATTTTATTTCTATAACACAACACAATGAGTTGAGGTGGTTTAATATGTAACTGGGTGTCTTCTATTATATGTATACATTTATTTCTTATATTGTTTATCCATTCCTTTATTCTTTTTTATATAATTTTTTTCTGATTGAATCACTTCTTATTTATTCTCTTGACATACAGTCTCCAAATTATTTATATTAGGGAGGCTCAGCTCATGCATTTCTTCAGCTCCTTTTCACCCTCAGTAAGAATAGAAACCAGTGGATACAGTTACACTGAAGGACATTTGGGACGAATAGGGCTTAGCATGTATAGCAGAGTTCATAGGGTTTGGTGGGAGAAGAGGGGGAGGCATGAATGGAGGAGTGGGGTCTGGATTTGAGTGGGAAATGTATGAAATTTAAAGAGCTCAATAAAAAAAAAAGTTATCTATAAAAAAAAAGAATAGAAATCTCACACTGGAGAGATAGCTCAATGCCGGGGGTTCGAACCAGCAATCCCCAGGCAGTGATGATTGGGGATGAGTAAGCATGCTGTTTGCCAGCCCACACCACCCCCAATACCAGGAACACTCAGGCGCAATGGGGAGCCTAGTCAAGCAGGGACTCATTTATTACAGGTGTTACAGAGCTTATAAAGGCACCTGGAAATCCCCCTCCCCCCTGAGGGTGTATCTTAAGGATGGTCACACACTGATCATGCACTCCTCAGCAGTGAGGAAGTATCCTTCAGACTTTTAAAACAAGTCAGGCTGCCCCCCAGTAACTTCTTCTCAGACCTCTGCAAGGTGGGGCCTTTAGGTCCCCACATCTCCCCCTTTTATTTTTATTTTAAGACCAGACTGACTTTATTTCACAGGTTACCCACCTCATAGATGACTCCTTGAAGAGAGATGGCTATCTCCTTCCTCTAATCTTATGCATTTTTGCCTGTCTTAAGTTGTATTACCTCTGATCAAGCCTTGCCCGTCATTGGATCATGCACCTGGCCATGTGCATGTCCTGTCTTAGGAGTACTTGTCATGGGACATCTTACCCATCCTTGCCTAAAAATGCGTCATGATTAAGGGCAGCCACGTGGGTAATGCCAGCCCGTGACAGTCTTCGTCTCTGCCTAACTCGGTTAGCCAAGTGTGGGCAACTGGAGGGGTCCCGGGGGAGTCCGTAATCGTGAGGAGGTGGGCCATGGCAGTTCCAAGGGCCCTCTGTCACTGAATTATCTGGTAAAGACACTTAAAGATAAGCATTATCAAGAGAAACAAAGCAAGTCATGGTGTAGGACACGTTGAAATACTTCTGGGACCATGAACCTTTTAGCCAATCAGCCTGTTGTCTAGCCAGTCAGCAAAGAGGCTGACTGGCAATGAAGTCACCCATATGGGGTTTGAATCTCCTGAAGGGTAGACACACCCAAAGCCTCGACCCATGGTTAGCAATGGATCTGAGCCTTTCCATTGCCCCATAATGGGGTCCTTCCATCTTACCTGTACCTCAGGTCTCTGCTCCTGTCATCCCCAATGCTTCTGAAACTGGGATTTATGGGGTTTGAATCTCCTGTAGGGTAGACACACCCAAAGCCTTGACCCATGGTTAGCAATGGATCTGGACCTTTCCATTGCCCGGTGATGGGATCTTTCCATCTTACCTGCACCTCAGGTCTCTGCTCCTATCATCCCCAATGCTTCTGAAACAGGATTCCAACTGATTTTTTTGAAAATTAAGAACATTAATAGTGAATAAGGCCATACCCAACTGTTGGTGGGGGCTTATTCTCTCTCTTTGTTTCTGTAATTGAATTTTTAGGTTTTGATGCTTGCATTCTATAATGGTTGACCTTGGGGATTGTAGGGAATTCCTGTGTTGTTTTGAATTCCCCAAAGTGAAAAGAAATCTTGTAAATTTTTACTCACAAAACATGGTCCGTTATTAGTTTTAATTCTTTGGGGCAGTCCCAACATAGCAAAGCACTGGAGAAAATGAGACTGAGCATGTTTAGACTTCTCTCCTGTATGAGCAGTAGCCCAACAGGTGTGTGAGAATGTGTCAATGGACACAAAAATATACTTAAGCTTTCCAAAAGGAGCATAGTGTGTGACATCCATTTGCCATAAGGAATTGGGCCTGAGTCCCCTGGGGTTTACCCCTGGCTGTTGCAGAGGCGGTACCTGTAGAAAGGGTTGACAAGACTTACAGGTATGTACAATCTTCTTTAGGTCCTTGATGGGAACTTGAGGAAACCTCTTATGGGTCCCTGCCAATTTACATGAGTGAGGTTATGTAACCCCTGAGCTTCATTCAGGCCTGCTGACAGGACCTGAGTGGAAACAACCTTGTCTGCCTCTGCATTGCCTTGGGGTTAAAGCCCAGGCAATCCTTGGTTCTCCCTAAGATGCTATAAGAAAATAGGGGCTTCTCTCTCTTTAAGAAGCATACAAGTCTGAATACTGTCAGAAAGCAATGGCCATGAGTTCCTTGAATTGAGCTGCTTTTTGGTTTCTACACATCTTCCCCAGTCAGTGAAAACATTGTAGGCTTTTACTAAGGGCTCCCTCGGCCTGGGATTTGGTGAGCGCTGCTGTGGGGCAGGGCTGTAACACTCTGGGGCAGGGACAGGCCCCTCCCTGAGCCACCTTCCCTGAACCAGGCCTTCTCAGCTGTCCCAGAGCCGGTAGGTCGCAGCTCACAGCCAATAGTGGTTTTTTTGTTTTTTGTTTTTTGTTTTTTTTAAATGCGTCCGCCCGGCTTTCATGGGAGCCCCTGACTCCCACACGTGTTAGTTCAAGGCGGGTGGAGTGGGCAGCTTTCACCGCCAACCCTGTGCACCCCGCTCCACCCTGCCCTTCTGAAAAAGGCATCCATGGGTCCTGTTTTCACGGGTCCCGGGAGGCTCTGCAGCTGGCCAGGGCACGCCCAAAGTGCCACTTGTTACTTTGGCCGCTTTTGGTTTCACTGCTGTTGCATTTCTGCATTCTTCCTCAAACTCTTCCCATGATTCCCTTGTATCCCCAGTAAAAACATTAGCCCCAAGTAGCCAGGGAGCCAAATGAACAGCCTCTGCCCAAACCTTTTGAGCTACTGGATTTGACAAATCCAATCCCCTGCTTTTAAGCATATCACTCAGCACTTTAAGCGCTGGGTCCTCAGGCTTATTAGTTGCATTACCCATCTTTTCAGGTCTTGCTTACCCCAAACTTCCAGACTGGCCCCAATCCGTTTCTCTCCTTTCTTTCTTTTCTTCTTTTCACCTTCCTTTGAGTGCCACACTGGGCGTCAGTTGCGGGGGACGGGGGTGTTCCAAACCTGAGGGATCCCCGGGCAGTGATGATTGGGGATGAGTAAGCACACTGTTCGCCAGCCCATGCCGCCCCCAATACCGGGAACACTCAGGTGCAACGGGGGAGCCTAGTCAAGCAGGGACTCATTTATTACAGGTGTTACAGAGCTTATAAAGGCACCTTGAAATCCCCCCTCTCTCCCCAGGGTGTATCTTAAGGATGGTCACATGCTGATCATACACCCCTCAGCAATGTGGAAGTATTCTTCAGACTTTCAAAGCAAGTTAGGCCATGCCCCAGTAACTTCCTCTTGGACTTCTGCAAGGCAGGGCCTTTAGGTCACCACAGCTCAACAATTAAGAGCACTGGTTGTTCTTGTAGAGCACTAGAGTTTTAATCCCAGCACCCACATGGCAGCCAACAACTGTCCTCAATTCTAATTCGAGGGCATCTGACACCGTGTACTTACACACATGCAAGCAATACTCTCATACACATAAAATAAAATGAAATTAAAAAAAAAAAAAAGAAGCCAGGCATGGTGGCGCACAATTTTAGTCCCAGCATTCAGGAGGCAGAGTCAGGCAGATCTCTATGAGTTCAAGGCCAGCCTGGTCCACATAGTGAGATCCAGGCTAGCTGGGGCAATAAGGAGATCCTGTCTCAAAAAAGACCAAAAGAAAAGAATAGAAATCTCAGGGCTGGAGAGATGGCTCACAGGTTAAGAACACTGACTGTTCTTGCAGAA
>NW_008357493.1:1784315-1785164 GCF_000622305.1 Nannospalax galili
AGTTCCAGGGTCTGACAGCCTCTTCTGTCCTGTACTGACATTGCATGACATGGGTGCACTTACTAACATGCAGGCATAACACTCATACACATAAAATAAAAGTAATAAAATATTTTTATAAAAAAATAGAAACCTCATGATTGAGAAAACAATTGCCTTTAGAGGTATGGTGGTGTACACCTTTTATCCCAGCACTCAGGAGGCAGAGCCAGATGGATCACCGTGAGACTGAGGCCAGCCTGGTGTACATAGTAAGCTCCAGGCCAGCTGTAGCCATAAGAAGACCCTGCCTTAAAATATAATTTAAGAAATTTTAAAAAAGAAACAGGAAACAATTACAGTGGGCTTCTTTTTTTATTTATTTTTATTTATTTAATAACCACATGATTAGAAGAAGCATTTCATTACAGCTTTAACATATTCAATAACAATTTCCAGAGTAAAGATACATCTTTTTCAAAAGTCGCTGCAAATTTACAGGTTCTCAGTTGAATTAATACAGTTATACAATATTGAACTCAGTATAAGCCCTGTAAGGCATAAAATTGAATGAATTTTTAACCTTTAAAAAGGACCTTCATTTCATTTTAAAATATACTGTTTTCTATAGAAAAACTCATTTTTGCTGCTACTAACACTTAGACGATTGCATATGCATCTCTAATCTCTATGTATCTGATTATTACTAGCCACAGTCGGTTACACTCAGATCCTTGGCACCTGGATATGGATATAAAATCATCAGATAGATTTCAATGGTAAAGTTTATCACCTCTACTAATTAACATGAAGTAAATTTTTATGCTTCCTCCTCAAATATAATTCGTTTTTTTATTTGTTGATTTTTCG
>NW_008357493.1:1785996-1807964 GCF_000622305.1 Nannospalax galili
CTCAGGGGTCACATGGGCTTGGGAGGAGCCCCTGGCTCCTTACTTTTACCAGTTCCACCTATGTGAAGGTAAGTCAAAGGTCCTGCTCCACCATGGCTGGCTTCACTTGGAAGCATGGAGGAAATGTTTCCTCTGAGTTGACCCTCCTCTGTAGACTGGACACTGGTTCAAGTCCATCTCGTGGGGTCTCCCGGCTCCCCAAACAGGAGGACAGGGGACTCACCACAGTTATAGGACATTTTGAGAGATGCTCATAGTCCCCTGGAACTGTCGACCTAGGAGGGCAAGGAGCAAAAGCTATGCTTTATGTCCCTCTGATCAAACTAGCATAGGCCTCAAAGTATGGCTGTTAAACATCCAGGAAGATTAGTTCCATCAGTCTGGTACTTTTAATTACCCTGTGCTGTGTGGATAAAGCTTGGGCAAAGACCAAACGTTCTCAGATAAACTTCGCCTAGATATACATCATATTCCTTGATCTACTTGTATGTATAATTTCTCAGTAGGTTCTGGGACTAATACAGTTCCCTCTGGTTTTTCAAAACTAGCTAGGCATTATTTATCTCTCGCATTGTCTAATCCTTCCACCAGGGTTTCTCCACTTAAGGTGTCCCCATTTTTCCCATTTCTCCCTTAATAATACCCTTCTCCTATGGTCCCACCTCTCTTGAGCTCCTTTTTTCCCTTTATCCCGTAGGTTCCTGTATAATCTTCTGTCCCTGCTTCTCTTAAAATAACCCTATTTTTATCTATTTCTCCCTTATTAATGCCTGTCTCCTAATGTTCTCTTTCAGAGTGTTTCATTCCCTTTACCTCCCTCGTTCCTCTTCATTATTCTGGTTCCTATAGTTATGTCTGGGCACATACTTATTTATCAGGATTTGGTGCTAGGATTCACATGTGAGGGAGAACATACATCTTTTTTTTCTGAGTCTGTGTTACTTCACTTAGTATAACAATTTCTAGCTCCATCCATTTACCTGCAAATTTCATGATTTCATCTTTCTTTACTGCTGAATAGAGCTCCATTGTGTAAATATACCAGATGGGTCAAATGGTAGGTTCATTTGTAGTTTTTTAAGAGTTCTCCACACCGCTTTTCATAGGGGTTGAACAAGTTTGCAGCCCCACCAGCAGTGGGTAAGTGTTCCCCTTTCCCCACATTCTCTCCAGCATTTGGTGTCATTTGTTCTCTTGATCTTAGCCAGTCAGACTGGGGTAAGATGAAATCTTTAAGTGCTTTTAATTTGCATTTCCCTAATTACTAGTGATGTTGAACACCTTTTAAGATGCTTATTATCCATCTTTATTTCTTCTTTGAAAACTCTCTATACAGTTCCTTAGGCCATCTTTTCATTGGGTTGCTTCCTTTCTTGATTCTTTATTTTTTGCGTTCATTATATATTCTGGATGTTAAACCTCTGTCAGATGTGTCACTGGTGAAGATTGTCTCCCATTCTGTGGGTTTTCCCTCTTAATTTCCTTGGTTGCTTCTTTTGAAGTACAGAAGCTTATTAGTTTAATGAAATACCCTTTGTTGATTCTTGACCTTGTTTCCTGAGCAATTGATACCCAGATTAGAAAATCCTTTCCTACTCCTATATCTTATTGCCAATTTTATTGCCATTTTTTTCTTCTAACAGTTTCAGAGTTTCAGGCTTCACATTGAGGTCTTTGATCTCTTTGGAATTGACTTTCATGCAAGGTGAAAGATATGGGTTTAGTTTCATTCTTCTACAAGTGGAGATCCAGTTTTGCCAGCACCATTTGCTGAACATGCTGTCTTTCCTCCAGAGAATGTTCTTGGACCCTTTGCCGAATATCAGGTGGCTGATATTGCATAGTCTCATATTTGGGTCTTCAATGTTGTTCCATTGATCTATGGGTCTATTTTTGTGCCAGTACCATGTTGTTTTTATGACTCTAGCTCTGTAATACAGTTTAAAATCTGATATAGTAATCAATCCCTCAGCATTGGTCTTAGTGCTCAGGGTTGCTTTGGCTATCCAAGGTCTTTTGTACTTCCATATGAATCTTAGGATGGGTTTTTCCAATTCTGTGAAAAATGTCATGAGGATTTCGATTGCTATTGCATTGAATCTATAAATGACTTTTGGTAGGGTGGTCATTTTCACAATATTAATTCTTCCAATCCATGAGCATGGGAGGTCCTTCTATCCTTTGAGCTCTTTAATGTCTTTGGTCAGGTTTATTCCGAGATATTTTTTTTCCAGCTATTGTGAAGGTCTTTAATGTCTTGGGTCAGGTTTATTCTGAGAAATTTTATTTTACTTTTCTTTGCAGCTATTGTGAAGGGGAGTATTTCCATGTACTCTTTCTCTGGTTGCTTGTTATTGGTATACAGAAAGACTACAGACTATTGTAGATTAATTTTGTAACCTGCCACTTTACTGAACATGTTAATAACTTCTAGGAATTTTCTGGTGCAATTTTTGGTGTCTCATAGGTATAATATCACATCACCTGCTAAAAGGGATAATTTGATCTCTTCTTTTCCAATTATAACTCCTATAGTTTCTTTCTCTTGTCTTATTGCTCTTGCAAGAGTTCAAACACTATGTTAAAGAGGAGTGGAGATAGTGGACAGCCTTGTCTAAATCCTGATTTCAATGGGAATGCTCCCAGTTTTTCTCCATTTAAAATGATGTTGGCTGTGGGCTTGTTATATATTGCTTTAGTTATGCTGTGGTATGTTCCCTACAGTCCAATTCCCTCTAGGACTTTGAACATCAATGCATGCTGAATTTTGTTAAAGTCCTCTTCATCTATTGAGATGACCATGTGGTTCTTGTCTTTGAGCACATTTATATGATTTATGATGTTTATTGACTTACGTATATTGAACTATCCCTGCATCTTGGGATAAAGCAGACTTGATCATGGTGGATGATTTTTTGGGGGTGGTGTCTGTGTGCTGTTTGTAAGTATCTTGTTGAGAATTTTTGCATCTATGTTCATTAAGGATATGGGTCTATAGTTTTCTTTTTTGGTTGTATCTTTACCTGGCTTTGGTGTTAGAGTGATGCTGGCTTCGTAGAAGGAATTTGGAAGTTCTCCCTCCATTTCTATCTCTTTGAAAAAAATTAAGTAGTATTGGGTGTAAATCTTCAAATGTCTGGTAGAAGTCTGCTGTAAATCCATCTGGTTCTGGGGTTTTTTTTAGTCTGGAGGTTTTATATTACTCTTTCAATTTCCTTATGTGTTAATGTAAATCTTCAAATGTCTGGTAGAATTCTGCTGTAAATCCATCTGGTTCTGGGATTTTTTTTTAGTCTGGAGGTTTTATATTACTCTTTCAATTTCCTTATGTGTTATGGGCCTGTTTAAGCTGTTGATCTCTTCTTGGTTTAGTTTTGGTGGTTCCCATACATCAAATTTAGTAGCATATTGGTTTTTAAAGTACTCCATTATAATGTTTTGGATCTCTTTGGTGTCTGTTGTGATGTTTCCCCTTTCATCTCTGATTTTGTTGATTTGGAGGTGCTCATTCTTTCTTTTGGTTAACTGGGCTAGCGATCTATCAATCTTCTTTATGTTTTCAAAGAACCAGCTCTTGGATTCACTGATTCTTTGTACTATTTTCTTTGCTTCTATTTCATTAATTTCTCCTCTGATTTTTGTTATTTCTTCTTCTCTGCTGGGTTTGGGTTTCATTTGTTATTGCTTTTTAGGTGTCTTGAGTTTCAATGTTGTCATTTATTTGTGTTCTTTCTGATTTTTTGGTGTAGGCACTTAGTGCTATAAACTTCCCTCTAAGGGCTGCTTTCAGCATGTCCCAGAGGTTTTGTTCTGTTGTATTGTCTTTTTTATTTAGTTCCAGGAATACTTTCTTAATTTCTTTAATTTCTTCTTGACCTATTCATCATTCAGGAGTGTGTTGTTTAATCTCCATGTGTTCATGTAGTTACTAGGTTTCTTCCAGTGTTGATTTTAAGCTTTGCTGCATTGTGGTCTGATAGAATGCGTGGAATTATTTCAGTCTTTTTGTATTTGTTGAGGTCTGTTTTGTGCCCCAGTATATGGTTGATTTTGGAGAAGATTCCATGGGGTGCTGAATAGAAAGTATGTCCTTTAGTGCTTGGATATAATATTCAGTAGATGTCTGTTAGGTCCATTTGACATATGGTACTGTTTAATTCAGATGCCTCTCTGTCAATTCTGTGCCTTGTTGTCCTATCTAATGGAGACAATGTGGTATTGAAGTCCCCTACTATTAATGAGTTGAGATTAATCTTGGCTTAAAGTCCTGTAGTACTGTTTTTATGAAGTTGGGTAGACCAGACTTTGGTGAATATATGTTCTTGATTGTAGTATCTTCTTGGTTTATTGTTCCTTTGAAATGCCCCTTATATATGCATATATATATACACATACATATATATATACCATTCTCTTGGTATATTTTTTTCTATCCTTTCACTTTAAGATAGTGCCTGTCCTTGAAAGTGAGATGAGTTTCTTGCAGACAACAAAAGATGGGTTTTGTTTCTTATTCCATTCAACTAGTCTGTGTCCTTTGACAGGGGAGTTCAGTCCATTGATATTTAAAGTAATGCATATATATATACACATACATATATATATACCATTCTCTTGGTATATTTTTTTCTATCCTTTCACTTTAAGATAGTGCCTGTCCTTGAAAGTGAGATGAGTTTCTTGCAGACAACAAAAGATGGGTTTTGTTTCTTATTCCATTCAACTAGTCTGTGTCCTTTGACAGGGGAGTTCAGTCCATTGATATTTAAAGTAATATGGGTTGGCATCTGTGGTCATTTAGAACTGGGAATACTTTGGTCCAGGCTCTTCTGGCTTTCATAGTTTGCACTGAAAAGTTTTACTATGATGTGCCATGGAGAGTTTCTCTCCTGGTCCTGTCTATTTGGTGTTCTATATGCTTCTTCAATTTGTATGGGCATGTCTTTCTTTAATTTTGGGAAATTTTCTTCTACAATCCCATTGAAGATCTGGTCCATACCATTGTCCTGAGATTCTTCTCCTTCCTATATGCCTATGATTTGTAAGTTTGGTCTTTCTATGGTATCAGAAAATTCTTGCATATTCCATTCTTGTTTTCCTAAATTTTTCATAATCTTTGCTGGAGTGGTCAAGTTCATCCACTTTATCTTCCAATCTTGATATTCTGTTTTCCATTTCATTCATCCTATTGGTGAGGCTTTCTCCTGTCATTTCTAATTGGCTTACTGAGTGTTTCACTTCCTTCTCAGTCTGAGTAGTATTCAGTATTTCTAAGTCTCTTCTGAATTCACTCAGAAGTTTATCCCTATCTTCCTTCAGTTCTTTGATTTCCTTGTTTGTGTGTTCTTTAAATTCACTGAATTCTTTTTTTAATTTTTATTTTTTTATTTTTTTTTTATGTGTATGCTTGTATTGCCTGCACATAGGTAAGTGCACCCGTGTCGTGCAATGCCCGCCGAGGTCATAAAAGGCTGTCAGGTCCCCTGGGACTGCAGTTACAGACAGTTGTTAGCTGCCATGTGGGTGCTGGGATTCGAACCCGGGTCTTCTGCAAGAACAACCAGTGTTCTTAACCACTGAGCCATCTCTCCAGCCCTAAATTCACTGAATTATTTTATCATGTTTATAATTGTTCTTTTGAGTTCCACATCTTGTGTTATATCTAGAGGGTTCTCATTGTACTCCTCTTGAGGACTATCGGTACTTGGTGGGGATATATTATTTTGTTTTTTTGTGTTATTATTCTTTCTCTGTGACTTTGACATGTCAATTTCTTTTGTAGTTTCTGATTCTTGTGTGAGAGTCAAGCCTTCCTTTGTTGAGTTTAGGTCTGCTTCTTTTTGTAAACTTTATGTGCCTTTGTGGTTTACTTGTTGGGCATGAAAAGCTGGTTGGTCTAGCCTTCGGGTTCTCTCTTTTGATTTTGTATTGGAGTAGCCAAATTGCTTTCATCTTCAAGAGTTCCCACAGAGGCCCAAGTCAGATAAGGATCAGACTCTCTCAGGTTTTCTCTTAAGATCAGGATCCCTCCAGGAAAGATGCTGCCCTCAGGAATTTGGGGGCTGGGCTGGCCTCAGATCATGGCCCAAGAAAGTTGCTGGTCTCAGAAGCTGGTGGCTGTGCCACCCAGGGATGCAAAGGGAGGTGGGGATAGAAAGAGGCCCTGAGGTCTCCTGGAGACTACTGGGAGGAACTGGGTTGGTCTAGGTGCAAAGGAACAGGATGCAGTGGGGATTCTGGGCCAAGAGGTCAGTCCAGGGGTCTGGGGTGCCAAGACAAGAAATGGTCTAGTACCCAGGCTAGGAGGGGAGCTGGGAGGGTAAATGAGGCTGAGGGAGTCTAGGCCCAGCAGTGGCCATGACCCAGGAAAGATGCTAGTACCAGGAAGCTGGTGGTTGTGTTACCCAGGGAAGCAAAGGTAGGTGGGAGTGGGATCAGGCCCAAAGGGCTCCTGGAGACCACAGGGAGAAACTGGGTTGGTGTGAATACAAAGGATCAGGAAGCAGTGGTGGCTCTGGGCTGAGAGGTCAGCCCTGGTTACTGGGGTGCCAAGACAAGAAATGGACCAGTAACCAGGCTAAGAGGAGAGATGAGGCAGGGGAACTGAGGGGGTGAATGAGGCTGGGGGAGTCAAGGCACGGTGGGCACTGCTGGACTTACCCAGGAAAGGTGCTGGCACCAGGACACGGGAGGCTGTTCAGTCCAGGGAAGCAAAAGGAGGTGAGAGCCTATAAATATTTTTTAACAGAGCATAGTGTAGGGGTTTCTTTACAGAAGAGTGGAGCCCCCACATTTATGGCTGTGCTGTAAAGTCCACACTCAAATACAGATCCTGTGACCTTCCAACAGCTTCACAAAATGGTGAGATATGTGCCTCTTGGTGTTCTTGGCTTATGTATCCTTTTCCCCTCCCCCCACATGCAGCTAAGGTCACTGATTGGGTGGGTGGGGGTAACTGACTTCCCCCCCTCGACTCCTTGATGAGTGTGGGAAGGAGGTGTGACTATAGCTTGCTGGCATAGTGGTTGGAGGACATTTCTAGTTAACACTCTACCCCATCCTCCAGGTCTTTCCACCAACCTCTTCTGCAAAAGTCTCTGAGCCTTGGAGGGGGTGGTAGGTGTGGGATGATCTTCCTCCTGTTGTGGCAAGGCACTGAACTTTTAGGTCTCTGGATCATCTGTTTTCCATGGGTTGTGGGCCAGTTTGAGTGAGATTCCATCTACTATACAAACACACACAGCAAGAAGCAAGAACATCTAAACAGTGACTGCTATCATAACTTAACCTATGGGTGTAAACATAAATGTTTGGTTGGTGCTTTAGCAGGTTCATCATTTCCATCTAACAAAGCAATTGCAGTGACTTCCCACTGGGGCCTATATTCTCCCCTGCCACAGGGGTTTGGCCGGTCTACAGTACCAGATGTGTGTTCCACCCCTAGAAGCAGGCATTATAGATAAATATTTTTATATTCAGCATTTGTAATTTCATACAACAGTTCTTAATCAAATCAAATTTAGACACCCCCATCTATGCTTCCCCCATTCCCCTACCAAACTTGATGTATTCTGCCATACATGTTAAGTCCTATCCATTCAGGCATTTGTACTCAAATGTCCTTTAGTGTAAATTCATACACTGGAATCTAGTCAGCCCATCTAGAGATCATATGTAAAGCATACTCTCCCTCACCTGGCAGCAATAAGTCTCCAATATTTCTCAGTCTAGTGCCAGCCTGCCACTTATTTCTCTCCTCCCCTTTGGGCCTTTGTTTAATTGAGTTGGCATGGGTCCTATGTTCAATGCCACCATTACCATAAGTTCACACGAGCAAGCTTCTAGTGGCCTGAAAGCCTCTGCTTCCCTATGTTCATGAACTAGCCCTGGCTCTTACAGTCTTTCTGCTTTCTCTTTCACAATGGTCCCTGAGCTTTGGGTGGATGAGGTTTCATTTAGGAGTCCTATCCTACACTCTGCAGTCTCTTATTCTTTAAAACTTGGTCAGTTGTGGCCTTCTGTGTACATTGCACTCTGTTGTATAAACTCTTTGTATTTATTCTTTATTCACTCAAGAGTAATTGAGTATCTAATGAGCTCTAGACACTATGCAATGGTATCAGTGAGCAACAGCAATGGTCGCTGCCTTTATGAAATGTGGAAAGGAAACGTGCTTCCATAATTAGCAGTGCAATCATGATAAATCCTATGATGAAAACAGAATGCTACAGAAGTGTATGTTATAAATATGTAGAATCTTTGGTTATTATTGTTTCATATACATACATTTATATATACACATATATAAATATAATACACTGAGTCTACTTATTGCTCCTGTTTACATGTTTTAAAGCTGCTGTCATGGAATTGTATCTCAAATTCTATTGCATCTACACATGGTTGGCTGTCAATTTCCATGATCCTATCCTATCAAACTGGCTATTTCTTAAGATCTTTTGTGTAATATATATTTTGCTTTTGCCAAAACTTCATTCACAGCAAGAAATATAACCATAGAGAACTTCTCATTTTAAGTGAAACTTTCACTGCCAGTTCTGACAAATCTATCTTCTTGATTTACAAACTAGAAGTCAGAGGTCAGCTGTCCGCCACAGTTCACTGTCCTGGAAACCTTTATCCATCACTTACAGACAATCATCTTTTGTGGCCATGTCTCTATGAGGGAATCTGTGTGTAAACTTTCTCTTGTAAGGATACCAGTAACGTTGTATTAGAGGCAACCACTTTCAAATTGGATTAAGGTCAACTTCATAGGATAAAGTCCATACCTGACATTGATATCAAGCCTAGCAACCTGAGGCTAGGCAGGGCATAGGGGATATCTTAATACTAGTTTTCTACTAAATAGTTATCATATTAAACTAATACATAACTAATACTAATTTAATACTAATATCGTATTAAACTCCTAATGAGTTATTGTTATACCCATAGATTAGTGCATCTCTCAGTTCTTCCCAGAAATTCTTTCTTATACAGTAGATGGTGATTAACAGAAATCTACAACAGGCCAAAATGCAGAGAACAAGAGGCTGCAGAGTTCTTATCCATGAACAGGACACTATATCAAACTTCTGCTTCCAAAATCTCAGGGGTCATTGCAAAAGGGGCAGAAAGAGCAAGAGATGATGGATGACCACAGGGAAAGAAAACTTTCCAAACAGCTGGGCAGTTACTCACATGAACTTACAGCAACGGTAACAGTATGCACAAGTCCCATGCAAGCACAAACCAGATACAATCTCAGCATAGACGTGGGCAAGTAAGAAACCCCATCCCTACCTGAGGAACTATTGTCAGCTGATGACTGCTACCAGTCTAGGCTGGCCTACATAGCCAGTCCCAGGCCAAATGTGGCTTCAAGGAGACCCTGTCCAAAAAAAAAAAAAAAAGGAAAGAAAAGAGAAGACTTGAAATATAAGCAACAGTTAGCCAGGAAAAAGAGTGAAATTTAAGATGAAAACTTAACACAAATATAAAATAATGTTTGAAAGACTCAATGTGAGTTAAACTAAGAATCTGCAAGTATGATCATAAAATACAGAAGGATATGTTTCGAGTTGTGATTCTAGATATTTGAAGATGCCATGTCAAGAAGATGTGGATTTTTAATTTTATCTTTTTTTCTACTTCTGTGAACCTTTTATTTTCATTTTTATGCATCTTCCTTGGATTTTTTTTCTTTTTAGACAGGTCTCTCTATACTAACTTTATCTTACAGTAAATTAAAACCTACTGAATATTTCAAGATAGTTACATGAAACTCATTTTAAAAGATGGTTCTCTAGAGCTGGAGAGATGGCTTAATGGTTAAGAACACTGATTGTTCTTGGAAAAGACACAGGTTCAAATCCCAGCACCCACATGGCAGCTAACAACTCTCCATAATTCCAATTCCAGGGGACCCGACAGCCTCTTCTGTCCTCCGTGGGCATTGCACAACGCGGGTGCACTTACCTACATCCAGGCAATAAACGCATACACATAAAATAAAAATAATAAATAAAATATTAAGAAAGATGGTTCTTCAAGGGGTAAAAAGAATATTAATGCATCTCTCAACTCTCACTAGAGAAACTTCCTCATGCAACAGATGGGGGTTAACCCAGAAAGCCACAACTGGCAAAAGTGCAGAGAATAAAAGACTGTAGAGTGCTTATCCCTGAATAGGACACCTATATCAAACCTCTGCCTGTCAAGGTTCAGGAACCATTGTGGAAGCAGGAGCAAAAAGACTGTAAGAGTCAGAGGTGGTAGATGACTACAAAGAAACAAAGTTTTCCAGGCAACTAGGATGTTACTTATATGGATGATTAGCAAAGTAACAGCATGCACAAGATCCATGCAAGCTCAAGCCAGACCAAAACCCAGCATAGATGTGAGGAAGTAGGGAAGAAACCCCAACCTTAGCTGAGGAGCTATTGGCAACTAATAACTACCTGGAGAGTGAGAGCTGGTTTTGTTTAAGGGTGTGATGCCAGATAGATTAACCGGGTTCCAATGAATGGACATACACATTTGGGGACACACATCTTGGCTTGATAGGCTTTAACATATATGACAGAGTGCATGAAATCTGGAAGGAGGGCTATAAGAAGGGTGCAGATAGGGGATGGGATCTAAATGTGATCAAAATATACTGTATGGAACTTAATACCATTCAATTTTTTTAATTCAAAAAATATAGATATCTTTTAAAACTTTTATGATTATAAAAACAATAAATTAAGAGATATGGAGGGCGGGATGATTCTTGTTTTGGCTTGAAAGTGAATTGTCTGTAGAGGCTAATGTATACAGCCACTTGGTCCTCAGCTGGAAGGGCAGTTTTGAGAGTTGTGGAACCTTTAGGAAGTGGAGCCTAACTGAAAGAAGTAGGTCACTATGGCTTAGAGCCTATGGGTTGCCACACAGCCCTGGTTCCTACAGAACCTCTCTACAGCACCCTGAGTGCTGACACAGTGAAACCAACTACCTCACACTTTAGTATCACAGCCACCAGCTGCTCCCGGAGTAGTTCCTTCACTGCGATTGGAGGCTGCACCTTCTCAAACCACAAGCCGAAAGAAATCCCTCTTCCATTAAGTTGCTTCTTTTTATCAGGAGCTGAAAAGCAACAGATGCAGCTTGTAATAAAAAGTCAGGAATACACTGAACGGAGAAGGAAAACGTGAAAATATTGCAGAAGTCCGTGCTACAACCAATGGGTTTGGACATCACTAACCTGGAAAGATGTGAGTAGACCAGAAAGTTAGGAAACGCAAAGATGGCATGTTTGAAACCTATTCCTTGTGAGAAGGTGAGGTAACAAGAAATTTAAATTTTTTAAGTATTCCATCCCAAGAATTTCTGCTTCCATATACTATGCATTAATCATAGTAACTTAATTCTGTGGTTAGAAAAAAAAATGGAACGTTACGTAATCACATCGCTAAATGCGTCAGAGAAAAATCTCTTGGAGTTGAGCTAATTCATTCCGGAGATCCTCGCAGTGCCTTTGGGCGGTACTTGCTCATTCTGGGCACGTGCTGATCACTGATTTCAGAAAGAGTCTTCTGCTGTGGAAAAGGCCTCAGCAAAGCTTTCAATAGCAACACTGTCCAGACCGACAGATTGGAGACAGGAAGAGCCAGAAATGCATAGATTACAGAGCATGGTCTGAGTTTGGGGCTGCGGCTGAAGCAACGAAGACCTAGAAGCTCATTCAACACATTTTCAAACTTTTTAATTATGTGGAATGGAAGGCTAAAGAAGCAAGCTGAAACATCCAAAGTTCAGAATTGCTTGCTATGCCATGTCTAGGAGGGTTCCTGTGTGAATCGGGAGCAAAGCCGGAAGTAGAGTGGGTTTTACGGGAAGTGTAATCCAGCTCCAACTCCCAATTCCTGATAGCACAGAGGTGATCTGTCTTTTATCCTGTCTGCACAAATATTATCTCATATATAATGTCAATTGGAGCCTCTGAACTTTTTCTTTGCTATAGTCTGGGGTTTTGTCTGTTTGCTTGTTTTCTGTTTTTTGAGACAGGGAGACATACTGTACCTCTAGCTAGTCCGAAACTCATTACATTTAAGGCTAGGCTGGCCTTAAACTCACAGCAGTCCCCTGCCTCAGCCTCCTGAGCGTTAGCGTTACAGGGAGGAGGCACCACGTCCTGCTTGAACTCCATTATATACATGTTAGACACATAAGAAAAACCAGCTTCGATGGAAAGGTAAGATTATGTGAATGATCATCAAGAAAAATAAGAAAGGCCAGATTCACATTTGATATAGACTTGGGAGTTTGCAGCACTAGGGAACTCAAAGGTAAGAAGAGTGGACTGGATGGAGACAGAGGCTGGAAGGTATCAGCACACCTGGATCCCATCCACCAGGACAAGGAAGAAGTCGAAGAGGCTGCTAGATTCTAATTCCCAGAAGTCGAGAGGAGGAAAAGCTGTTTCCAGTATCTAAAACTTGTCAGTAGAAGGAAATCCACGTAGTATGAGGTTGAGGTGACAAAGCACGGAGTGTTTTGGGAAGGAAGGGAGCACTGCAAAGACATCAAATGAGCTGAGAGATGAGACACAGCTATACTTGAGCAAATGTACCAAGCTGAGCTAGGAGGGAGGCGTGGTTAAACTACAAATAACTGAATGTAAACCCACCATGAGTTCTGATAATCCACCAGAGCATAGCATGCTACTTTAAGCTACCTTAAATATTTCCTTGACTTGAGCTGATATTTCTCTTAATTAGATTATAAGTATCTTTCCCAGTAAAAGCCTAACAAAATTTCACTATTTGATTTACTTAGCAATTGAATGAAAGAAAATTTTAAAGGTATAACTACAAGAGTGTTATCAGTGCGACATCTTTATTAAACTGTCTTTAAACTTTCCTTTCATGTTTCTAAAATACATGACATTTTATTAAATTGATAATTATTGTGTTGGTACTGCTCTGAATATGAGTGCTCTATAAAGAGAAAGCTACTAAGTCTTTTAAATTTTGTTTTAAAGATTTGCTTTACTTTTATTTATGTGTATGGGGGTGTAGCATGTACATGTGGGAGTAGGCCCCTGTAAAGGCCAGAGGAAGTTGTCAGAGCCCCTGAAGCCAGAATCACAGGTGGTTGTTGACTGCCAAATATGTGTTCTGGGAACTGAACTTGAATCCTCTGGAAGAGCAGCAAACACTCTTAGCCACTGAGCCATATCTCCAGCCCCAATATTTCAATTTTTAAGGTCACATATTTTTTTCTAATTCATGAAAGAGTTAATTTTTTTTAAATCTTGAAACCTTTATGAATACAAACCATGGGCTAGAGTTGATCAGTGAGCTATGGATTGTCTCTGTTTTGACCTTAAAATGCTTATCATATAATCTGATTTATTTTACTTATACTAGTCCCATTCTCGTCACATATATACAACTCTGTCGTTTATATTTCATATGAATTTTGTACTGAAACTTATTAACATGTTTTTATGATGTGCCAGAACGTTTTCCTTTTAGCTTTTCTCTGGGAGTTAACAAAGATCATCCAAGCCAAATCTCAGAATCCTGGGAAAGCACTCTGTACATCATTCCATTTCTTACAGATTTTTCATGAACTCTTAGAAAAACCAAAATCACAATTTAAGCCATCTCCTTGGGAATTTGAGGGTGTTGTCCATATGAGGACATATAGTATGTAAATACCATAATTCACCAGTTGATCACTTCTCTGTGGAGAAACCTGATGAACCCCTTGTGATTTATCCACACATTCCTGTGTTTCTCAAGAACCAGCAGTCAGAGACTCAGTCCATTTCTCCATCCAAACAGGAGGCCATAGCCTGTGAAATGAAAAGAGCATGCCAGAGCAGACCAGGCCTAAAAATAATGAAACACCAAAGACATGGACTCCTCTTTCTAAATTCCAGGAAGAAGATTCTTTGTTGTAGGAGTTGCTGCAGACAACAGGACAGCCTGTGCATGAGTCCACTCAACAACATATTAAAATCTGGTCCTCAAAACTAACAGATGGCCAAAAGCCCGAAGGATGTGTTCAAAGCACACATTGTGAGGAGTTCTGGCAAGTGACAGGGTTTCTGATCACTGAAAACATTATGAGGATAACCTGTGTGCTGAGATTCACTTGCTAAAAGGAAAAAAGATATTAACAAAGTAGTGAAACACACCCTGATGACTAGATATTTGAAAAACAAGCAGGAAGTCAATCAAATGTTCAGATTTAAATACGGGATTTGTGGAAACCCAAGTGTTGTAGACCAAGATAAGTCCTAAGTCTCTTTTCCTCAAGAAGCAAGAAGAAAAATCATATTCTTGGAGATTTTTGTTATGGTTTTTAAAATAAATGTGACAGAGCATTCTCTATCCCTGTTACCTCAGAGCTTCAGGTTTTATCTTTATTTATCCACTTGCATTTATTTGTTTGTTTATTTATTTTCTGAGACAGTGTCTCATGTGGCCTCAAACTCACTATGTAGCTGAAGATGACTTAAAACTTCTTATCCTCCCGCCTCCACTTCCCTAGTCCTAGAATTGCAGGCATGAACCACCATGCTCGGTTAATTTGGTGCTCAAGTACAGGAAAAGTTGAAGTAGCCAGAGACCATTGTAAATGTAGATCAGAATTGATTGTGTTATAAACAGTAATCAAGGCTTTCAAAAATCTGAGGTGAAACAGCACCTGCTGTTTGACATGAACTCTTCATCATGAATTCCAGTGCCCTGAACATGTGGAAAGGCTTTGGGTCAAAATGATATCTTCATTCCTTATACACTTCAGATGTTAGTGAAGTCACTTAACTCCTTGAGATTTTGACCAGTTTATCATCCGGGATTTGCTTGGGGTCAATATTTTCTTTTTCTTTCTTTCTTTCTTTCTTTCTTTCTTTCTTTCTTTCTTTCTTTCTTTTCTTTCTTTTTTCTTTTCTTTTCTTTTCTTTTCTTTTCTTTTCTTTTCCTTTGTCCCTTCCTCAGCTACTGTGTAGAGATAAGCTTGTGTTCCCTGGTTACCGACTTTTTCGCTCCTCTGAATTCCCTTTTCTCATGTGGCTCTTTCTTTTCCTCCATTGAAAATGGCATGCCTCTCTCTTTCTCTTCATTTCCTGATCCGCCTGCCTCTGCCTCCCAAGTGCTAGGATTAAAGGTGTGCACCACCGCGCCCGGCTTTGAGGTCATATTTTCATAATCACTTTTGTTGCTTTTACTGAAATTCTGAGTTTTCCTTATTGGCACCTCTGTGGCTAATAAACCTGATCTAGATATAAGAAAGAGATCTTTCCTTTCCCCAGCACATGACTACATGATGTTTTCATGCTTTTTAGGTGGAGAAGAAGGCCTTATTGTGCAAAATTGAAATTTGTTTCAAGCTGGGAATCAACACTTCGTTCTAAGGATTGTCTTGATGCCCCTGTTTGTAGGAACACTCATTGGCTATTTGAGGGCAGAGTGGCTCATATATTGGCTATCTGGTTCCAACCAGTCTGCTGACTCCTTGTCCTCCACTCACTTGTCCCAACTCCACATTCCTCATCTACTTTTCCCTTTTTCACCCATCATAAATTTTAGTTATGTTCTCCTCTTGCCTAGAAATCCATACCTGGGTTCTTCTTCATCCATTCTAAACCCTGGACCTACTTTTTCATATCCATAGTTTCCTAACATCTCCACCTAAATGGAAGTGCGCTCTCTCTGAATCTCACCTATTAGCAATACAGAATTGACCAAAATCTTGAAATGATGTGTTTCATTTCTGCCACTCTCTTTCCCAATTCTGCAAAAAAACGAAAGCAATATAAAGAAACATTTTTCCTCTAAAATGAATTACTCCCTTTCATACCTATTTCCAAGAAAAACCCTAACAGTCAATTCTGGTTTGGCAGAACAGTTTTTCTTCATTTTGTTAAAACTAAAACTTCAACAATCACAGTAAAAGGCAAAGTGAGTGGTCTGTATAATCTTTCCAAGTTTAGGTCATTTTTAAACACTTTGTAGGCTGTGCACAAACTGTCACTTTCCTAAAGACACACTAGAGCTATACTCTGTAGCTGTCCAATTTGGTAGTCACCAGCCACATTAGCTATTTCACTTTTAATTAAATTAAATAAAATTAAAATGTTGGGGGCTCATCCTTAGCCATCAAGGAAATGCATATCAAAACTACGTTGTTATTTCATCTCATTCCATTCAGAATTGCTGAGATAGGTAGCTCAGTGGTAGAAAACCAAACTAGCATGTATGAGGACCTAGGTTCAATCCCCAGTACCAGCAAAAAATAAAATAAGGTAGAAACAGTCAAGGAAGACACCAGACATCCTCCTTGGACCTCTGCAGTGTGTGCCTGGGTCTCTGCGTTTGCGTACACATGAACATGTACCACATACCACACAAAAACATAGTTAGAAAGTCATGAAAATGAGAACAGAATGAGAGACTGAAACAATATGAGAATATAGAAACAAAGAGGGAAAGATGTATTTTAAAGATAATTTAAAAGTAGAATGAAAAATGCTAAATAGCAAGTTAATAGGAGAAAGTGAAAGGGAAATCCACAAGTTGACTCTGAAGATTCCTTAAACTTCTGTTACTCTTTTTTTTTAATGGGGGTTTTTACTACTCTAATATTCCTCCCTCTGAAGAGGTAACCCTAAAATCTTTTAGGGATTAGATAAGAGCTCCCAAATAATTTTGACAGTTTTGGCCTTTGGAACATAGTATGTTGCTCAGTGGCCCAAGGACATTTTGACTTTTAGTCAAGAAACTGGCTGCTTTTCTTTGGGGTCTGCTTACCATAACTACCTAGCCAGTTCCTACCTCCTATTCTTATCACACGACCCTCTGAAGACATTACCCAAATTGCCGATAGGGAATCAGGATGCAGGTATTGGGGTACCCTTTCATGAAGTGGGTCTATCTAAAAGACTCCCAAATTGTATAACTCTTATCTGTAGGGGGAAAAGAAAGTTCTTGACTGGTGCCTAGGAGATGTGAAGAAGTAAAGTCAAGAGTAGTTAGCATTACAAGTTCTAGATAGTGAACCAGAAAAAAGAACAGGGCAAACTTCAAATGTTCATACCATACTGCTATTCTTTTTTATTCCTTAACTTGAATTTAATACTTTCTTCTTCATGTGTATATGAATTGAGAGCTGTAAATGTTTTATTAAGTATGATTTTAATCATATCACACAAGTTCTCAGGCAGACCATGCTCATTGTCAGCTCTCAATTTTAATTTTCATTAAAATCTTTTCTGATCCACGTGCTACTTAAAACTATACATTAATACTTTCAGATCCATAGTGCTTTTTCAGTTCTAGTTTATTATATATTACTTATGGTTTACTGAATTCTCCCTGAGTAAGAGAATGAGAAGATACTCTTTTTTATTTCTCTCTCCCTCCCTCCATCCCTCCCTCTCTCCATCCCTGTTCTGGGGGTGTTTGTGTATTATGAGTGCAGGAGCTACATGCCATGGAGTGCATGTGGAAGTCAGAGGACCTCAATATCTGTCCTCATCTTCCAGCTCTGAGAGAAGTTCTCTTGCTGCCACTGAGGCAGGCTGGCCCACAGGGTTCCAGGAGTTCTTCTGTCTCCAGCTTTTCTTTTTCCCCTGGAATTACAGACACATGCACCACTACCTCTGGCTTTTGCAGTGGTTCTGGGACCCAAACTCAGGTCATCAGGCTTTCATGACAAGTGCTTGACTCACTGAGCCATCTCCTGAACCCAAAAACAAATTCTTTCTAATAACACTTTTTAATTTATATTGAAACAAGGTCTATGACACAGAACGCTGCTGCTTTTAATACGTAAAGCCTCTGAGATGGAGCATCAGGTAAAGGCACTTGCTGTCAAGGCTGACAAGCTAAATTCAATCCCCAGGACTTATCTAGTGGAAGGAGAGAACTCACTTGGGTAAATTGTCATCTGACTTCCGAATGCACAACTTGACACATGTGCTCATGCACATACATACATACACACACAAACACACACACATACACACCAATAATAAATGTAATAAAATTTTAACAATAAATAAAGCCTCTAAATATGTGTTTTGGGCAAATGTGCATCCTCTGATTGTCCGGAGTTCTATACCTTGCATCAGATCAAGTTTGTTCATTAATTAAATGTTTAAATATTATATAACTCTAATTACTTTTGTTTCATCTATTAATTGCTATGAGAAATGCTTAAAATTATTCCACTAAAACAATTGCTTTCTGTGAGCTTCTTTGTTTTTACCAACTCATACTCCATATTTTGAGCCCAAGTTATATATACATGATCTGAAATTTGATATATTCTTGGCAAATTGAAAATTTGATGATAATATTATATGCCCCTTTATTCTTTGAAGTCAGTGTCCATTTATATCTTAATTTTTAAATTCGTAACTGCATGATATATCTTGTTCTAGATTCTTGTCTTTCAAGCTTCATTCTTGTGCTTGATACAACCTCTGAAAATAATATAAAAATGTGTGTACTTTTAAATACAATGTCTTTACTTATCTTTCAATTCTGAAGTTGGAAATTGAGGAATAGGTGCCTGGGCTTCTTAAATTCATATCATCTTTTGTGCTAGGCTGGCATTTTGCAGTAGTGGTCTCTAGTCATATAGTGCTTTTGAGAACTGAAAATGTGGCTACTTCTAGTTAAAATATAGACACTAGGTTTCAAGGACAGCCTAAACAAACGAATACAAAATATGTCACTAATATTCTATGTCTGTTTCAGGTATTGTGGCTTAATATAAATATTGGTACAATAAAATTAACCTATTAGAAAGATAGTAAAAAAGGAAGATAAGGAGACACGTGCCCCATATCTGTGGCTTGCAGTATTTCTCACTGAATAGTACTGATGGTTCTAGACATTCCTGACATCCAGCCCCTTCTTGTCTGTGGGTTCTATGTAATTTCTCTGTATCATTTAAACAAACCTTTTTCTAACATCACTTGGCATGGGTGGGTTTTATTTCTTGTCATCAGGAATCATAAGCAATGCACTCAGTAGAAAGGTTTGCCAGCACATGGTCTCATTACATAGGGATGACAGATATTGGATCCTGAGATCTGAGCATTCAAGAAACCACTCACCACTCTAATCATTGATGAAAATCAAGCTAAAATACCTAGATAACATTTTTCACTAGTATGTGAAGGACAAGAAAACATCTGAGGTGAAGTCATTTTGTGAGTTCTTACTAATTCAAATTTCTCTTAAATCCAAATGCTGAAAGATAAATCTAATAGGCATCTTCCTAAGTGTTCCAAGGAAAATAGGATAGAGAATTATATTCTGTAATTCTGGGAACTGTTGCTTAGTAAATTCCACCCAAATCCACTTTCCTGGGGATTTGTAATGAGCATGATCACATTACAGATTTTTCAATGTTCTGAAGAAATCATCTTGGTTGAATTCTAAGTTTCTGAAATTATTTGGTCACAGACAGCCCCTTAATAACACTCATGATCATAAGGCTCACAGATGCTGAATTTGTGTTGTTATTTTTCATCACAAGATTCCAAAGAAGATACTTTAAAGACTCTCCTAACCTTCTTTTAATAAAAATCATGACAGATTTCTCTAATAAATATTCAAAACTTGCCAAATGCTCTCAGTATTTTGTTGCTCCACCCAAATAAGTGACTAAGGCTCTTTGTAAACATCTTCAAGCTTCCCTTGTGATTGTTTTTAATTTCTAATGCAGCTTATGTGTAGAACATTTCAAATATCATAGTTAGGACCAAATCCACATTTATATGAATGACCTGTTAAGGTTTCTCATTGATTTTCCCCCAGGTCCCTTTTAAAATAATTTCTACTGTTTATAGAGCACATAGACTCCCATGTAGTTGATGGTTATGGATAGCCTCAAGCCGACACTAATACCAGTATGTAGAGGTAAATTAAGACAAGTTTACATTCAGCCTGTTCAAAAGGAGAATGCTCTACTTCAAAATTCTTTTGGAATTTGACAAATTCTAATTTTTTAATTAGAATTTTTTAATTTTTAAAACAATTAAGATGAACTCATTGTCAAACTCAAAAGGATATATAACAAATTGGGTTAAGAGATCCGACACTAATACCAGTATGTAGAGGTAAATTAAGACAAGTTTACATTCAGCCTGTTCAAAAGGAGAATGCTCTACTTCAAAATTCTTTTGGAATTTGACAAATTCTAATTTTTTAATTAGAATTTTTTAATTTTTAAAACAATTAAGATGAACTCATTGTCAAACTCAAAAGGATATATAACAAATTGGGTTAAGAGATCCTACTTAGGGTCTCATCAGCCCTTCCTTACACTATTTTGTGTCTCTAAGATGGCAATTGAGATCAATAGCTACATTTATAAAAAGCATCAACACTTTGTGTTCATTAATTTTTTTAATGTTTATTTATTTTTATTTAATAACCACATGATTTGAAGAAGCATTTTATTATAGCTTTAACATATTCAGTAACAATTTCCAGAGCAAAGAAACATATCTTTCAAAAGTGGCTGTAAATTTTTATGTTCGCAGTTGAATTAATACAGTTATACAATATTGAACTCAGTATAAATCCTGTAAGACATAAAATTGAATGAGTTTTTAACCTTTAAAATATGCTGTTTCCTACATTTTTAATGCTGCTAACACATGATTGCACATGGGTCTTTAATCTCTATGTATCTGGTTATTTCTAGTCACAGTCAGCTACACTCAGATACTTGGCACCTGAGTATGGATATAAAGTCATCAGGTAGATTTCAATGGTAATGTTTATCACCCATACTAATTAACATGAAGTAAATTTTTATGCTTCCTCCTCAAATATGTCTTCTTTTTAATTTGTTGATTTTTTTGTGTATATCTCATACAGAACATCCCACACAATCTTATTCACCTATATATCCACTTCCTAAATGGCACCCTCCCATAGCCCCCACGCCCCCCACAGGAGCCCATATACTCTGTCATCCCTGTTACTACCCACTGTGTTGTCAGCACCCCCAGCCACTCCCAGTGCTTGTCCATCTGCTGAATCTAGTCAGCCTATCTAGAGATCCTTGTTTTGGGAAGATCAGCAGTTCCTCATCTAGCAGCAATCAGTTATCAATATTCCTTTAGATAAGATTGGGGTCTGCTGTTCATTTTCCCAGTTCTATGCTGGGTTACTGTCTGGGAGTCTTTTGGGACATTCTGCCCAATAACTCAAAGGGAGGTACCTCCTGTCTGGTCTTATTTCTTGTTATGTAGCCTTTAGCTATACATAAGGACTCTTAAAAATTATATTGACCTCATTAATCTTTGGTTATACTTTCCTTTTGGGTGTTTAAGACCCTACAATTGGCCCAGATAAACCAATTTACTTTTACTCTTAAGGTCGTTTGAGGATCTGTTCCTCAGGGGTAACCTGGGCTTGGGAGGAGCCCCTGGCTCCTTTCTTTTACCAGTTCCATCTATGTGAAGATAAGTCAAAGGTCCTACTTGACAATGGCTGGCTTCGCTTGGAAGCATGGAGGAAATATTTCCTCTGTGTTGACTCTCCTCTTCGTAAACTGGACACTGATTCAAGTCCCATTTGGTGGGGTCTCCACGGCCTCCTTGATCAAGAGGACGGGGGACTCACCACAGTTACAGGACATTTTGAGAGATTCTCATAGTCCTCTGGAACTTAGTCAACCTAGGAGGGAAAGGAGCAAAAACTGTTCTTTATGTCCCTCTAACCAAATTAGCATAGGCCTCATAGTAAGGCTGTTAAACATCCAAGAAGGTTAGTTCTACTAGTCTGATACTTTTAGTTACCATGTGCCATGTAGATAAAACTTGGGCAAAGACCAAACCGTGCCTAGACATATATTATATTCTTTGATCTGGTCGTATGTATAATTTGTCAGTCGGTTGTTGGACTAATATGGTTCCCTATGTGTTTTTTAAAACTAGCTAGGCA
>NW_008357493.1:1808020-1812725 GCF_000622305.1 Nannospalax galili
GCCCCCATTTTTTCCATTTCTCCCTTAATAATACCCTTCTCCTATGGTCCCACCTCACTTGAGCTCCATCTTTTCTTTGCCCCAAGGTTTCTTATATAACCTTCTCTCTCCCCTCTCCTTAAAATAACCCCAATTTTATCCATATCTCCCTTATTAACACCTGTTACCTACTGTTCTTCTCTTTCAGATTCTTTCTTTTCCTTTACCTCCCTGGTTCCTTTTCATTATCCTGGTTCCTGTAGTAATGTCTGGATACATAATCACTCATCAGGATTTGATGCTAGGATCCACATGTGAGGGAGAACATACATCGTTTTGTTTTTTGGTTTTTTTCTGAATCTGTGTTACTTCACATAGTATAACAGTTACTAGTTCGATCCATTTACCTGAAAAATTCATGATTTCATTTTTCTTTACTGCTGAGTAAAACTCCATTATATAAATGAACCACATTTTCATTATCCACTTGTCAACTGAAGGACACTTAGGTTGCTTCCATCTCTTAGCTATTGTGAAAGAGCAGAAATGAACATGGATATACAAGTGTCTCTGCAATGGGATTAGTTCTTTGGGTATATACCATGGAGTGGTATAACTGGGTCAAATGGTAGGTTCATCTGTAGTTTTTTAAGAGTTCTCCATACTGCTTTCCATAGAGTTTGAACAATTTTACAGTCCCACCGGTAGTGGATGAGTGTTCCCTTTTCCCCACATCCTCTCTAGCATTTGGTATCATTTGTTCTCTTGATCTTAGCCAGTCTGACTGGGGTAAGGTGAAATCTTAAAGTGGTTTTAATTTTCATTTCCCAATCTCTGTTCAGTTCCATAGCCCATTTTTTAATTGGGTTACTTCCTTTCTTGATTCTTTGTTTTTTGAGTTCGTTATATATTCTGGATGGTAAACCTCTGTCAGATGTGTTGCTGGTGAAAATTTTCTCCCATTCTGTGGGTTTTCTCTTCATTTCCTTGATTGCTTCTTTTGATGCATAGAAGCTTTTTAGTTTAATGAGGTTCCATTTGTTGATTCTTGACCATGTTTCCTGGGCAGCTAATGACCGGTTTAGAAAATCCTTTCTTACACCTACATCTTGTAGGTTATTGCCAATAGTTTCTACTAACAGTTTCAGAGTTTCAGGCTTCACATTGAGTTGACTTTTCTGCAAGGTGTAAGATAGGGGTTTAGTTTCATTCTTCTACAAATGGAAATCCAGCTTTTCCAGCACCATTGGCTGAACATGCTGTCTTTCCTCCAGTGAATGTTCTTGGCCCCTTTGCCAAATATCAGGTGGCTGAAATTGCATGTACTCATATTTGAGTCTTCAATTTTGTTCCATTGATCTAGGAGTCTATTTTTGTGCCAGTACTATGTTGTTTTTATGACTAAAGGGGATCTTAGTGCTCAGGGTTGCTTTGGCTATCTGAGGTCTTTTGTGCTTCCATAAGAATCGTAGGATGGTTTTTTCCAATTCTGTGAAAAGTGTTGTGGGGATTTTCATTGGCATTGCATTTAACCTATAAATGGCTTTTGGTAGGATGGTCATTTTCACAATATTAATTCTTCCAATCCATGAGCATGGGAGCTTCTTCCATCTTCTGATGTCTTCCTCAATCTTTCTTTAAAGATTTAAAATTTTCATTGTAGAGGTCTTTAATGTCTTTGATCAGATTTATTCTGAGATATTTTTTGCAGCTATTGTAAAGGGGAATGTTTCCATGTACTCTTTCTCTGATTGCTTGTTATTGGTATATAGAAAGGCTACAGACTTTTGTAGATTAATTTTGTAATCTGCCACATTACTGAATGTGTAAATCATTTCTAGGAGTTTTCTGGTGAAATTTTTGGCATCTCTTAGATATAATACCATATCATGTGCAAAAAGAGGTCATTTGATCTCTTCTTTTCCAATCATTACTCCTTTAATTTCCTTCTCTTCTCTTATTGCTCTTGCAAGAGTTTCAAGCACTATGTTAAAAAGAAGTGGAGATAGTGGACAGCCTTGTCTAAATCCTGATTTCAATGGGAATGCTTCCAGTTTTTCTCCATTTAGAATGATGTTGGCTGTGGGTTTGTTATATATTGCTTTAGTTATGCTGTAGTATATTCCCTCCTGTCCAATTTCCTCTAGAACTTTGAACATCAATGCATGCTGAATTTTGTCAAAGGCCTTCCCTGCATCTATTGAGATGACCATGGGGTTCTTGTCTCTGAGCCCATTCATATGATTTATGATGTTTATTGACTTATGTGTACTGAACCATCCCTGAATCCCTGGAATAAAGACAACTTGATCATGATGGATAAACTTTTTGATGTGTGTCTGTATGGGGTTTGCAAGTCTTTTGTTGAGAATTTTTGCACCTATGTTCATTAAGGATATAGGTCTATAGTTTTCTTTTGGGGTTGTATCATTACCTGGCTTTGGTATTAGAGTGATGCTGGCTTCATAGAAGGAATTTGGAAGTTCTCCCTCCATTAAGTAGTATTGGATGTATATCCTCTTTAAATGTCAGGTAGAATTCTGCTGTAAATTTATCCAGTCCTGGGGGGTTTTTTTAGTAGGGAGGTTTTGTATTACTGTTTCAATTTCCTTATGTGTTATGGGCCTGTTTAAGCTGTTGATCTCTTCTTGGTTTAGTTTTGGTGGTTCCCATACTTTTAGATACCTGTCCATTTCTTTTAGGTTTTCAAATTTAGTAGCATATAGGTCTTTTTGAGACAGGGTCTCCATGTAGCCACAGCTGTCCTGGATTCACTATGGAGACCAGGCTGGCCTTGAACTCACAGAGATCTGCCTGCCTCAGCCTCCTGAGTGCTGGGATTAAAGGCATGAACCACCATGCCCAGCACATATAGGTTTTTAAAGTGTTCCTTTATAATGTCCTAGATCTTTTTGGTGTCTGTTGTGATGTTTCCCCTTTCATCTCTGATTTTGTTGATTTGGAGGTGCTCTTTCTTTCTTTTGGTTAACTGTGCTATCAGTCTATCAATCTTGTTTATCTTTTCAAAAAACTAGCTCTTGGATTCATTGATTCTTTGTGTTCTTTCCAATTTTTTAATATAGGCACTTAGAGCTATAAACTTTCCTCTAAAGACTGCTTTCAATGTGTCCCAGAGGTTTTGTTGTGTTGTTTTGTCCTTTTCATTTAGTTCCAGGAATACTTTTATTTTTTCTTAATTTCTTCTTTGACCCATTCATCATGTAGGAGTGTGTTGTTTAATCTCCGTGTGTTCATGTAGTTGCTAGGGTTTCTTCCAGTGTGATTTTAAGCTTTATTGAATTGTGGTCTGATAGAACACATGGAATTATTTCAATTGTTCTGTATTTGTTGGGGTTTGTTTTGTGCCCCAGTGTATGGTCGATTTTGGAAAAGGTTCCATGGGCACTGAATAGAAAGTATATTCTTTGGTGCTTGGGTAAAATATTTGGTAGCTGTCTGTTAGGTCCATTTGATATATTGTATTGTTTAATTCAGATGTCTCTCTGTTAATTCGCTGTTTTGTTGACCTATCTAATGGAGACAATGGGGTATTGAAGCCCCCAACTATTAATGAGTTGGGATTGAGTCTTAAAGTCCTGTAGTACTGTTTTTATGAAGTTGGGTGCACCAGAGTTTTGTGAATATGTGTTCATGATTGTACTATCTTCTTGGTTTACTGCTCCTTTGATCAGAATGAAGTGGCCCTCTTTATCTCTTCTGATTAGTTTTAAAGTCTATTTTATCAGATACTAGAATTCTAACACCTGCTTTTTTTCTTAGTACCATTTGCTTGGTATTTTTTTTTTCATCCTTTAACTTTAAGGTAGTGCCTGTCCTTGAAAGTGAGATGAGTTTCTTGCAGACAACAAAAAGATGGGTTTTGTTTCTTAATCCATTCAACTAGTCTATATCTTTTGACTGAGTTCAGTCCATTGATTATTTAAAGTTATTAATGAAAGATGTGTATTGGATCCTGTCATTTTTATTTCTGTTCACAGTCTTGATATAGCTGTGCATTTCCACAGTTATACCTTCGTTGAATTTCTTTCCCTAACCCCTTGGGTATAGTCATTCCTTTCTTCAGCTCTTTGTATTGCTTCAAGAACTCTCTGAAGAGCTGGTTTTGTGGACATTAATTCTTTCAGCCTATTTTTGTCATGAAGGATTTTTGTTTCCCCTTCAACTATGATAGACATTTTGACTGGGTAAAGTAATCTGGGTTGGCATCTGTGGTCACTTAGAACTTGAAATATGTTGGTCCATGCTCTTCAGGCTTTCATAGTTTGCACTGAAAAGTCAGCTGTAAACCTGATGGGTTTCCCTTTATATGTGACTTGTTGTTTTTCTTTTGCAGCTTTCAGTATTGTCTCTTTGTCCTGTACGTTTAGTGTCTTTACTATGATGTGCCACGGAGAGTTTCTTTTCTGGTCCTGTCTGTTTGGTGTTCTATATGCTTCTTATATTTGTGTGGGCATGTCTTTCTTTAATTTGGGGAAATTTTCTTCCACAATTCTATTGACGATCTGGTCTATCATTATCTTATGCCATGTGCCTATGATTCATAAGTTTGGTCTTTTTATGGTGTCACACAATTCTTGCATAGTCTATTCTTGTGTTTTCTTAAATTTTTCAGAATCTTTGAGTGGTCTAATTCATCCACTTTATCTTCCAGTCTTTATATTGTTTTCCATTTCATTCATCCTATTGGTGAGGCTTTCTCCTGTCA
>NW_008357493.1:1812885-1814439 GCF_000622305.1 Nannospalax galili
AGTTTATAATTGTTCTTCTGAATTCCATGTCCTGTGTTATCTCTAGGGAGTTCTCATTTTACTCTTCTGGAGGACTATTGGTACTTGGTGGGGATATGTTATTTTGGTTTTTCATGTTATTATTTTTTCTCTGTGACTTTGACATGTGAATTTCTTTTGCAGTTTCTGATCCTTGTGTGAGACTCAAGCCTTCCTTTGTTGAGTTTAGATCTGTTTCCTTTTGTAAACTTTATGTGCCTTTGTGATTTACTTGTTGGGCATGAATAGCTGGTTTGTCTAGGCTTCAGGTTCTCTCTTTTGATTTTATTTTGGAGTGGCCTAATTGCTTTTGTCTTCAGGAGATCCCACAGAGGGCCAAGTGAGATGAGGCTCAATTGCTCTCAGGCTTTCTCCTAAGGTCTGGATCCCCCAGGAAAGATGCTGCCCTCAGGAATTTGGGGACTGGGCTGGCCTGGGAGCAGCGCCCAGAAAAGATGCTGATCTCAGAAAGCTGGTGGCTGTGCCCCCCTAGGGATGCATAGGGAGTCGGGGGCAGGAAGAGACCCCTAGGGCTCCTGGGGACCAGGAAAGGTGCTGGCACCAGGACGCCCAGAGGCTGTGTAGCCCAGGGAAACAAAAGTAGGTGTGGACAGGACCAGGCCCAGAGAGCTCCTGGGGACCGCAGGGAGGAACTGGTTTGGTCTAGATGCAAAGGATCAGGAAGCAGTGGTGGCTCTGGGCCGAGAGGTTAGCACAGGTGTCTGGGGTAGCAAGACAAGAAATGGGCCAGTACCCAGGCTAGGAGGAGAGAGGCTGCGGGGAAGCTGAGGGTGAAAGAGACTGGGGGAGTCAAGGCACAGTGGGTGGGCTGGGCTTACCCAGGAAAGGTGCTGGCACCAGGACACTTGAGGCTGTGCAGCCCAGGAAGCAAAGGGGATCATTAATCTTTTCTTAATTCTATGAATTAATTATCATTTCTAATCAGGCAATAAACTTGATAAAGCAAGGGTTTAATCATCTTGATCAATGAAACACAAAACAGTCTGCACAGTTAGAAGTCTATCTGTTCTTTCTTATCATAGTCAAACTTGCATGATTTCTGAGTGTGCATTTTGAACTCTAGCTGACCCCACCAAGCACCATAGAGCCCACATCTTACATTAGAACATATTGTTTTATTAAATAACTATGTGATTAAGGGACCAGTATCCAGGAGATTGTGGAAATCAAGATGCTGAGCCTAGCATTGGGACCACTTTTCCTTTAACCACAGTCTGCTAATTCTGAAGGCTGTAGACAAAAGGTATAGCAATAAAGTTTTGGGCAAAAACATTAGAATCTTGTGATGGCTAATCCTGGGTGTCAACTTGATTTGATCTGAGATTAACTGAAATGAAAGAGAACTTCTTGATTGGATCATCTAAAGCCGGAAGACACACCCTAAATGTGGGTGTTACTTTCTGATGGCAGCCGGTATAAAAGACCAAGGCAGAGGAGAACACGGGGCTTTTTGCGGCTTGCCTTCTCTCTCGCTGGTGGGTCGTCTTGCTGCTGTAGACCGAAGACTAGCTGATA
>NW_008357493.1:1819150-1835772 GCF_000622305.1 Nannospalax galili
ACATGACATGAGTATTTTTGTCCTATTTGGTTAAGAATAGGCTTGCGCATGTACACACATGTTAAGCAGATACTTGAGTTGTTCTTTTTTGAATATGTAATCAAGATGTGTTAAGTGGTTAAGTGTTGTGAAATATGATTACATTGGTTTATGAGACACTAAAGGACTAAGCATTCCTCAAAGACCTTATCACCTACTCTAAGATATATAATGCATTGGTCATTGCATGATGAGATAGTCATATCATGTTAGGTGAAATTATGACCTCAATATTGTTTTCATTTGAAAATTAAGCATGACATAGAGAGATGCTATTGTGCGTCAAGTTGACAAGGGGTGGACTCGTGATGGCTAATCCTGGGTGTCAGCTTGATTGGATCTGGGATTAACTGAAATGAAAGAAATATTCTTGATTGGATCATCTAAAGCCACAAGACACACCCTAAATGTGGGCATTACCTTCTGATGGCAGCCAGTATAAAAGACCGAGGCAGAGGAGAATGCGGGGCTTTTTGTGCCTTGCCTTCTCTCTCGCTGGTGAGTTCGTCTTGCTGCTGTAGACTGAAGACTAGCTGATCTTTTGGAATTTGTCAGACCTTCAGCACCAGATTGAGACTACTGAGACATCCAGCCTTGTGGACTGAGCCACTACGGATTCTCAGCCTCTCCAGTGTGGTGCAGCCATTGTTGGACTACTTGGACTCTATCCTGTGAGCTAAGCTGATAAATCTTTATACATATTCATTCTACTGGTTCTGTTTCTTTGGAGAACCCTGACTAATACAAATCTTCATGCTCTCAGTGAAGGAAATGGCTTCTAAAATGGGACTCAGAACATAAACTAAAAGGGTAAGCATGAACATTTTGATTGTATTAAGAATTTTCTATTAAAATGATATAATTATCATACTAAAAACCAATCCACATAAGTTAAAAATATTTGAATGTATATAACAATAAAGGCTAAAAGATTCATATCCACAATATCTTTTTCACAAAACACTAATAAAAAAGATAATCTGATTTTAAATGGAAGGTGAAAAACAAAAGATTTCACTTCTGAGGACACATAAGTGATCAAATACGCTCACCTGATTAGTGATTGAGACATATAATATAAACCAAAATGAGCCATAACCGTGTACCACTGTAATCTACCCACAGAGTCTAAACAGAGGAGAATGGCTGGTGAGGATGGGGAGTGGCAGGAACTTTCATACGCTGATGATGAAAGTGTAAGTTGTTATAACAGTTGGGAAACCTTATTAGCATCACCTAATAAATTCAGCAGGTTCACACCGTATGACCAGAAATCCCACTCCGGGGCATTTACTCAAGACACAAAGTACCTGTGTATTCATCAAAAGGCATGTATAAGATTATTAGCTGTGGGAATGAATGACTGCTACACAAATGACTTTTACCTTACCTTGTAAGAATTAATCTTATATTTTGAGATCATTTAACACTATTTCAGTGTTTATAATGTAAAACAAGATTACTAGGTCTCCTCTTGTACCCTAAAGATGTAGCTTTACTCCTTCATGATTCTTCCTTGTCCTTGACCCAGAATAATGTGTGTGTGAGAGAGAGAGAGAAAGTGTGTGTGTGTGTGTGTGTGTGCCTATGCCTGTGTCTGTGTCTGTGTCTGTATATTGTGGATATCAAGCAAGTTCTGCAATGATATTCATTGGAAGCAATGAAGATTATCCCATTTGTGTGGTAAACAGGTGGGATTAAACTGATAACATCTGTTTCTGCTTGTGTATGCTTTTCTAGGTCTCTAGTGGTCAAAAAGAGCAAAATCATTCTGATAAGAGAACGATTGACTTTTACTTCCCCATTTCATTCTGGGTAGGCATTTTCAATAGAGAGGAAGACCTTGGTTAGAGAGCATGAGTCTGGTTGAAATCTGGAACAGGTTCTCAGAGCAAATCAGGTCTCCTCTTAGCTAAACTGGATGCTAAAAGGCAGGCTATAATTATTCAGGCACTGCCATAACTTGGCATCACCTACCACCACAGTTAGCAATACTACTCATAATAGCCCCAATTTGGAGATTACCTTAAATGCTCATCAATAAGAGAGCGAATAGAAAAATTATACTTATACTTTGGAATATTGTTTAGCAATATGAATAAACAAATTTTACACACAGGCAAAATATAGGGACAGGGTTAGTGGGAAGGGAGGAGGTGGGTGACAGTGGGGTGGCATGGCTGGAGGGTATAGGCTTCCATATGCTCTTACATCTTTTCACTCTTGCTCTGTGATAACACACTGAGATATGTTTTATGATTTTTATACTCTTCTATGTTATACTTCAATTAAAATAAGCTTTCTAACTTTAGAAACAGAAAATTTTTGATATATGAGTCCCGATCATCACAATTACAGACTCCTGTCTTGTTCCTTGCATTTTGATTACTTCTTGTCATAGTCTACGTCCTCCATCTCTTGGCCTTTGACTGTTCTGTCCACTCTTGCCCTCCTCAGCAGCCATTTTCACTTGCAGCAGCCCCAGGGCATGACTCTCTTCCATATAAGACCTGAACAATAGGAGATACTGGGGTCGGTCTTTTCCTCAAGGTGGGATCATACTTACTCTGTCTTATACACCTTACACAGGTGTTCAAAAAGACCATTTTTACCAATTACCTTGCAAGCATAAATTCAGCAAATGAGCAATGATGCTACCTTAACAATGTATTTGCTGAATTGTATTTCAGTGTCCGAACAAAAGAGGAAATGATGACCAGCTGGAAGAAGGGAGCACCTTTTCATGCTTCTTGTTCTTAACCAGAATCATTTTGTTGCATCTACCTGAAGGATGTGAGTGTTTTAGCTTGTTCCCTCTGATTTTGTCCTATACTTAGCTTCAAATATCCCTCTGCTAAATTCTAATTCTACTCTTGCTATAATTATCTGATTACCAGGAAGATTAATAAGTCTTTTAAGCTTGGCTCATAAATTACAAATTTCTTTAAGTGGGAGATTTTTTTAAAAGAGGCAAACTCACATGCTTAGTCACTCTTTTGTCCACTTGAATTTTTTCTAGAATCTAGTAGCACTTCATATTCGCAGGCATATAAAAGTATTGACTTCCTTTGAAATGAACATTATGTTCTAATGACAGACAGTGATAAATGTTGTACTGAACAAAAGTAAGACAAGCCCAGTATTTCAAAAAACTGTAAGCTTTATGTTCTTCCAAACTGAAAAGCACTATTTTATTACTAGAGAACAACTCAAACGATGTAGACTATGAAAAGAACTAAGTAATATTATGTCTTCTAAAAGAACTTGGATTTTATTGTACCCAACAGTGTTTGTGGATCGAAGAGCTGATATTAAAGAAACGTTGAGGCAACTGGAGAATCAGCTCCCTCGATAAAGTGCTTACCATGCAAGCATGAGGACCTAAATTTGATCCCTAGCACCCACATAAAAAGCTTGGAATGGTGATATGTCCTTGTAATCTCATCACCAGAGAAGTATAGGCAAGTGGGTCCCTGGACTTTGCTGACCAGCCAGCTCAGCCAAATCAGTAAACCCAGGTCCAAGTAAAAGCCACAGTATCTGATGGCAACACCTGAGGTTGACTTACGGTTTGCACACACAGGACCATGCACACACACTCATACACACACACATACACACACACACACACACACACACACACACACACCTGCACATAAATAGAGTGAGAGAAAGAGAGAGGAGGAGGAAAGGAGAGAGGGAAGGAGAAAGGGAGAGAGGGAAGGGGGAGGAAGGGAAGGAAGAAAGGAAGAAAGGAAAGAAGGTGGGAGGGAGAGAGGGAGGGAGGGAGGGAAAAAAGGTGACTCCAACTCAGTTTAGGAGACAAAAGAACACCATAAGTTGATAGCCAGTGTCAGAACATGGATGGAAGCTTGGGTGAGGCTTTCAAGGACAGTAACCAACCATTATGCATCTGAGCAAGCAGAAAAGAAGTAAGAGTTTGGAACACAGGAGGCAGGAACTTCTATCACTTAACTAATTATCCTAAGCAAATCATTTTCTGATAAACCAGGCTCACCAACATATTACTACTTAACTTTGACCAATCAAAAGTTAAATTTAACTGAGAACCCAATCCCATTTCACCCTACCACTTCCTTCTCTGTTCTTACATCTTTAACGTTACTGAATAACACACTACAAGTCCAAAATTCATAAGTAATTTTACAGAAAGATTTCTAGATCAATATCTTTAATTTTTGTTAATAAAAGGGGTATATTTATTAATTTTTTCACTGCTTTAACAAAAGAAACTTAAAGAAGGGTTTATTTTGGCTCACAGTCCGAGGTACAGTCCATCTGTGATGGCTAATCCTGTGTGTCAATTTGACTGGATCTTGAATTAACAAAAAGTGAGAGAGACCTTGATTAGATCAGTTGAAGCTGGAAGACTCACCCTAAATGTGGGTGTTACCATCTGATGGCAGCCATATAAAAGGCCGTGTCAAAAGGGAGCTTTTGCTTTTTGCCTCTTGCCTTCTCTCTTATTGGTGAGTTCTTCTCACTGCTATAACCAACTTATTGGATTCCAGTGTAGACTGAAGACTAAGATCTCCCAGAATCCGTCAGGCTTTCAGTTCTGTCTCTTTAGAGAACTCTGACACCATCATAGTAGGAAGTCAGGGAAGCAGAAAGATGAAGCAGCTGGCCACATTGCATTCACACTCAGGAAGCAGGGAGAAATGAATGCTGGTTTACTTTCTCTTTTTTATTCTGTTCAGAACTACAGTCCATAGGATGGCAGTGTCCACATTCAGGCTGGGTTGTCCCTCCTCGGTAAAACCTTTCTGGAAACACCCTCACAGACACAACCAGAGGTGTGACATTCAATATATCATTTTAAATCATAACATCTCACCCCTGGACCCTGAAGTCTCACTTTCATCTCATAATGCAAAATGTATTTGGTTTAGCTCTCAAACTCTTCATGGTCTTAGCAGCCCCAACACTGTTCTAAAGACTAACATCTCTTCTGAAACACAAGGCAATCTCTTAACTGTGAGCTTTTATAAAATAATAATCCAGGGCTGGAGAGATGATTCAGCAGTTAAGAGCAATTTCTGCTCCTGCAGAGGACCCAGGTTCATTTTCCAGCACCCATAAGGCAACTAACAACCATCCATGGCCCCAGTTCCAGAGAATCTGAAGTCATCTTCTAACGTTTGCAGGCATTGTACACATGTGGTGCACTTACATACATGCAGGCAAAACACTCATACACATAGATTAGAAATAAATAAAGTCTTTTTAAATAATAATAAAGTAAAATAAAAATCCATAATACATACTTTCAGAGTGATACAGCACAAAATAAACATTCCCATTCTAAAAGGCAGGACTAGGAGAAAAGCAAAGAAAGATCATATCAAAGCAAGATAAAAACGCAGCAAAGGAAACATAAAACTCTATAGCTTCATATCTGACATCTGGTGCTCATGATGCAATCATCTGGGCGCCAATAGTCGTTGGCGGCCCTGCTTGTCCAACTCTACTACCTGTAGCATGTACAGACTCCCTTATGCCAACCTCACTCTGTGCAGGAGCATTTCTCAGAAGATGCCCCACAGTTCTGGAATCTCCAATATCTTGTGTTCTCCACTGCCATTTAGGTTTCACCCTAACAGCTTCATGTAGTGGCCTCTCGAGGCCTCCTTGTCAGGACTCTGATCATTCCACAAATTATCTTGCCTTGGTGGCTTTCTGGAAGCTTGATGCTAACCTCCATGACCCGCCCCCCAACCCTTGCATCTTTTGTGCCTAAAGAAACAGTACCATGTGGATGGCACCACCAGGTTCTGCTTCTAACTGAAGAGTTAGCCTGTTCCCGTGACCACAGCTCCTGAAGCATCAGTATGCCTTTAGGCTGATTCTGGGATAACACTTTGCTCAGAGGAAGACAGTTCGGATAAAAGAACCCCTTCAGTAACATTTTCGCTTCAAGATCTCTCCTCTCAAATATACTTGCATTGTTACAAGCCAGAACCTTCACGGGATGCGTTCTTACTCCCAGGGCATCTTTTCTATTGTTGCAGGGCAGAACACTAGATTTCTCTTTAAAATTATTTGTCTCATTAACAATTATAGATTATAGCTGCCTTTTCTGCTTTCTGCTTGTCCATAGTTTTAAAATCTCATTCTTCTTTCCCTTCCAAGCTGTACATTTTTCATATCTTTCTGCTTCTCTTGTTGCTCTCTCTTACTGTAGACCTGAATAAAAAACAGTGAGCAATAACCATGCCACAGTGCGACTACTATCCTGTCCTGAAGTTTCCTCCATCAAACAAAATGTTTATTTCTTTTTACTATTTCCTCCTTCAAGTTCTCAGAATCTAAGTAGAATAAAGCCAGATTTTTCTTGCCAGAATGTAATGTGAATGGCCTCTTGCCTGATTTTCTGAAGAGTCCTTAATCCTTTCTGAATAACTTCATGGGCTGGGACTCCATGTCCACATTTCTCTCTGTATGCTGGTCTTCCAAATGCTTACCAGAATGGTTCATTAATCTCACCTTAAAACAGTCTAGGGCTTCTCTAGACCACATCTCCAAATGCTTCTACATTCCTCCTGCAAACCAGTTCCAAATGCCTATAAATCACATGGTCAGGTTTTTCATAACACAGAGCCATTCCTTGACAGCAATTTTCTGTATTAGTTACTTTCCTTGTTACTGTGGCCTAACACCCAACAAAAGCAATTAAAAAGGGAAAGCTTTATTTTGGACAATGGTTTGAGAATGTAGTCCCATCATGGTGGGAAATCACGGTAATGAGAGTGTGAGGGAGCTGCTCCCACTGCATCCACAGACAGGAAACATAGAGAACTGAATGCTGGTGGTCAGCTGAATTTTTTTTTTCATTTTTAATCCGTCTGGGACCCCACCTCAGGGAATGGTGTCACTCAAATTTAGTTAAATCTTTCTGGAAATACTTTCATAGACATATCCAGAAGTATATATACATGGAATGCTAAATCCAGTCAAGGTGACAATGAAGACTAACCATCACTAGGTGTTATAGTTTAATCTTATTCTAAACAGTTTTATGTCTTCTCCAGGCTCCCGTTTTGAGCCTCACTTTCCCAGACAGTGCTGCTATCTAGGGGAGTTATGGAGCCTGTAGGAAGTAGGGCCTAACTGGAAAAAAAAATGGGTTACTTGGGGCAGATCCCTGGCAACATATTATTCTTAGCTCCTTATCATCCCACTCTGTTTCCTGTCCACAGCCATGTAAGGACCTCCACTCCATATGCCCACTGCAATGAACTGAGCCTTCCTGTTGCCATGATGAAATGAAATTCTTTTGAAACCATCAGTGAAAATAAACCTCACCTCCTTTAAGTTTCTTAGGTCAGGCATTTGGTCAAATGATGAGAAAAGCAACTAATGCAAGAAGTAATATACAAAACACCATAGTGACATCAAAGACAAACAGGGTCACCTTCCCTCATAACAATTTAAATAAACAAACCTGGAAGAACTCTAGCTTACATGCCATGTTAATCTTAAAGTAATAAAAGACTGAATACACAAGCCACTGATATGATGCAGTAGGTAAAGGTGCTTACCACATAAGCCTGGAGACCTTTTCGATCCCAGGAACCCACATGAAAGTGGACTGAGAGAACAAACTCCACAAAGATGTCCTCTGACCTCCCCACATGTGCCTGTGGTATACAGCCATACACATAATCATTTTTTAGAGCCCAAATACTATTAACTATAATAAGAATTTTCATGTAGGAAAGAAATAGGTTCTCCCTCAAAAGAGGAAGGCATGTTTTCTCAGAAAAGACCAAAAATAGAGTTGTTTCACAAGTATATGGTACAGAGTCGGGGGAGGCTATATTACGAAGCATAACGTTCAACTGTCTCTGAGTTTGGAACTGATTGAGAGATAAAATGCAGGTAAATATTACACTACTCACATTATTTCCAAACACAAACAGTTCTCATCTGAAGTTAGTATTTGGATGCTTTTTATTTGACTTTATGTCCAGATTGAAGAGTTTCAATGGCATGCCCGATGGAGAGTTTGGATCTTCAAAGCAGAAATACACAAGATGGTTGCATTCCACCAAAAAATCCTATTGTAAATCAGAGATAAATAGGGAATTTGTGTGTATGCATTTTGGGGGGTTGGAGAAGAGACAAAGGGTAAGACAGGGTGTCATGTAGCACATACTGGCCTCAAACTCACTATGTTGCTGAGGATGACCTTGAATTGATCCTCCTGCCTCCACTTCCAAAGTGCTGGGATTACAGGCGTGGGTCGCCCATGTATGGCTTGAGAAATATTTTATGTAATGCCATTATGAATATGTGAGCAATGCAGAGATGTAAAGAGAGATGTTCACAAAGAAACAAAACTCACCACCCAATAAATAATTTAATGATCATCTCTCAAGTATCAGTGGCTCAAGGTGCTTTGCAAACATCAATCAGCCTTCCAAACAAAGACTCTCCATGGAACTTATTTATCTCCTAAATAAATTATAATAAGTCTCCTGATATCTCACAAGTTATATTTAAACTACTGTTAGACTTTAAAGCTTCTTGGCCTTCATATTCAATATTAATGTACCAAGTGAATTATACAATTAATTTTTGACCAGTCAAAAATAGAAGATGATGAAGTAAAAACTCTATAAAACTAATTGAAAACAATGACTTGCTTTTGTACTAAGAAACATAAATAAAGATACTTGAAGGAAAATTTGGCAGCTTTTAGCCATGTCATTTGTTCAGTGATATTTACAGTCTTAAGCAGGACTTCTCACTAAAAGTACCACTAACTCCACATTGCAACACCTTTTCATTGTCTTCAGCATCCTAAGAATAGATGTCTGTGAGCACCGCTCCTACTCAATGATCTTGACTTTTACGAAGAAAAGTGCTTGTGCATCTAGTGCATTTTAAAGGGGGTAAAAATCAGAAAGATGGCTTTCCACCAATCTTCCTATGGGGCACTGTGTACTCCAAAACTCCCACTATTCTACTCATTGTTGAAATATACATCTATACACTCTTGGTATATTCCATTATTGTTCATGGCAAAGTAATGCACACCCCTTCTAGAAAATTTGCAGAACACTATAGCTGTGAGTTAGAAAGCAGCCAACTGCATGTCAGAGATATTTTCATGTTTAAATCAAGTTTGCATTCAATGCTTATATTAAATTCAACTCACACTTAAAGTATTTTCTTCCATTTAATTGAAGGAAGTTATTTTTTCTTGAAGAAAACCATAATAAAATGGCTCTAAAAATAACCCCCAAACAAGGCCGGAAAGACAGCTCAGTGGTAAAAGCACTTACTATGTAAGCATGGGGATTTAAGTTCAAATCCCCAACATCTGGGTAAAAACCTATGCATAGCTGTGCACACCTGTAACCCCAGCGATGTAGGGCAGAGACAGGCAGATCTCCAGAACTCCCTGGCCAGACAACCTAGTCAAAACATGGTTTAGTGAGAGACCCAGTCTCCAAGCAATGAGGTGGAGAGTGACAGAGGAAGACACCAAATGTCCTGCTCTGGCCTCCACATGTATGCACCCATGTTCATGTACTACAAGCACACAGCACAACACACACACACACACACACACACATACACACACACACACACACACGCATATACATGAATTCCAAAAACCCAGTGTTGTTGAAGACTTCATAAGCATCAAATGAATCTGTTTTTCCTAAAATTTTTTGGTGGCAATTGGGATGGGAGATCCAGAACAATAATAATACCTTTCCTCTAACTACCTGCTGAGCTAACCAGTAATTAGCTGCCAAGAGATTAGTGCTGGGTGAGGGAAAGTAGATCTTCTTTAAAGGGGAGACTCTAGGTAGACTGATGAGTACATGAACCTGCATTAAGGGACATCTAGCTACACTAACTTGATAGGATTTAACATAAATGACAGAATGCATGAAATCTGGTGGGGGGTGCAGATGGGGGAAGGTATATAAAGGTGATTAAGATGTTTTGTATGAAATAAACAAAAATTCAATAAAAGTCAAACAAAACAAAAAAGAATAACAGCCAGTTAGAGTCCAAAGTAAGGCTTGGTGATCATAAGAAACTCAGAAACTTTGAATGGGGACAAGCAAAGGTAAACACATACGCCTGGATGCTAAAAAGAATATGTGCATGAGAGGCAGGTGAAGGAAGAAGGCAGAATAGGAAGATCAGTGTTGGAAGATGGGATATGGTACCCAACTGTCAAATATGAATAGCTAGGGCAGGAAAGGGGGCTGCCTGGACCTACCCAGCTTGGAAGGTAGTACAGTTGCAATATTTTGCCTGAGGATGGCCCTAAATGCCCTCATGCATGTATATGACAGCTCTATATTTTAGAACACAGAAATGCAAACCTTAAAAAAAAATTGTACCTGGGCAGATGGCCTTTCATAACGTGTCTCCTGGGGATGGCTCTTTCCCTCACTGGGTCAGCAATCTGATTCAACCCAAGGAAAATACGGCCATCTGAAGTGAACACCAGATTGAGAATAATTGCTCCCCGGGGGCCTTGAAGATCTTCAAATGAAATAGGAGTCTACATGTGCCTAACTATGGGGAACAAGAACAACAGATTAAGCTAAACAAAACACTGAAACTTGCCGTTGAGAACACTGATAATGAATGGCTTTGATTTTTTTTTAAAATTAATTTAAACCAATCTCAAACAGAGAAAAATAGCTGGTACTATACACACATTTTTGTCCCCTAAGTCATTTGAGAGCCAGTTCCTAGTGGATTATTACACCCCAACACCACTGAACATGTCAGGCTTCATTTCCTATAAATAAGGGCATTCCACACATATCCACAGTTCATTACAGAAAGCAGAAAATTAACCTTGACATGCCCCTAAGTTTTAATTCTCATCCTTCTAAGGCTAGGTTTGACCCTTGGTATCTTAGAGAGTCCCATTTGTATCCATGTGCTTTCAATTAGATGCTACGACTCTTTCTTCTAAGCTTCTCAGCCTTTAACCACCCCAATCTTGAAACTCGTCATTTTGTAGAATTTGTATGTCTGTCACATATTCTAAGGCATGTCCTCATAAGAATGTTATTCCACTGTGTTTCAGGAGCCTGTGCTGGATGCATGCGCATCTGCTCCACTTATCTCAGACTCGGCCACCTTAGACCAACTCCACATAGGATCCCTTTTCTTCTACTGTGGCTCCAACACTATTTCTGCTTCCTTTTTTCTTTATCCTCTTCACGCTCTTGGCATATCCTGCCCTGTGATGATACTCCTGCATGCATACCCATCTGTAGCTTCAGCAGTCCATGCCAGGCTGCTCCTCTGTGAAAATGACACTTTGTTCTGTCTCAACCACAAAGCTCTATCCTAGTAAGCTTCAGTGGTCAACTTGACACAGCCTAGAGTCATCTGACAAGGGAATCTCAGTTGAGGATTCACCCAGATCAGATTGGTCTGTGGGCAGATATGTGGGGGATTGTCATCATTGTTAACTGATGTAGGAGGGCCCAACCACTGTGGGTGGCACCATGCCCTGGGCAAATAATTTTGAGATGCATATAAGGAAGCTAGCTAAACATGAACCTGAGTGAACCAGCAAGCAGCATTCCTCCATGGTTTCACTTCAGAATCCTGCTTGAGTTCTTGCCCCAACTTCCTTCAATGATAGACTATAACCTGGAAGCTAAAATAAACTCCTTCCTTCACTAAGTGGCATTTTTTTCCTTTTTAACATTTTAATTATTAATTTTATTTTATGTGCATGAGTATATTGCCTGAATGTATGTAAGTGCACCCATATTTGTGCAATGCCTGCGGAGGTCAGAATTGGATCCCCTGGAACTGAATTTACAGATGGTTGTTAGCCATTATGTGGGTGCTGGGGACTGAACCCAGGTTCTCTGCAAGAGCAGCCAGTGCTCTTAACTGCTGAGTCGTCTCTCCAGCCCCACTAAGTTGCTTTTGGTCAGAGTGTTTTATCACAGCAACAAATAGGAGAATGGAACAGGCTTATTAAACAGTTTAGGATTCTATAACTCAGGAAGACAATAAGTTCATTACTCAGTTTATCTAATGCCTGACCATAAACAGGTGATACTAGTTACCATAGCTTTATAGAAAGTCTTACTCTTCAGTAAAGTCAGTCATTCCATCTAATTCTTTTATAAAAATATTTTAATAAATTCTTTGAGAATTTCATATAATGCATTTTGTAACTATCCACTCCCCACTTTTCCCTATCCACCCAATCTTATGTCCTCTGTTTTATTTCTTCTTTTTCTTTTCTTTTTTGAGACAGGGTCTCTGTGTAGCCAGTTCCAGCTGACCTGGAACTGTCTATGAAGACCAGGTTCACAAAGATACACCTGCCTCTGCCTCCTAAGTGTTGGAATTAAGGCAAGCACCACCAGGCCTGGCTTTATTTATTCTTCTTAAGACCCATGGAGTATATGGGCAATATTGTGCTGCCCATATACTCTTGGGTATGGGATCATCCACTGAAGCATGGTCAACCTACTAGAGGTCACACCCTTAAAGAAAACTGACTCTCCCTCTCACAGAATCTATCAAATGCCATAACTCCTTGGCTAGAGATGGGGCTTCTTGCCTGCCTGCCCCCTTCATGCTGGGATTTTTTTTCTGGACTGAGCTCTCACAGTTCTTGTGTGTACTCATAACCACTGCGAGGTCATATGTGCAACTTCCCTGTGGTGCCCAGAAAACACTACTTTATTATAGTCATTCACCACCCCTAGTTCTTATACTGTTTCTAACCCCTCTTCTGCAAAGATCCCTGAGCCTTTGGAGGAGAGCATGTGACATAGATGTCCCATCTAGGAATGGGAATTCTGAAGTCTTTTATTCTTTGTACCTTGACCAGTCATGAGTCTGTGTATTATTCACCCTCTACTGACAAAAGAAGCATCTTTGATGAGATATCCACTAATCAGTATATCAACGGCATTAGGAGTTGGTTTAATACTACGTCCACTTAGCAGAACAATAATAGTAGCTATGCTCCACATCTGTACCACCTTGATTTCTCCATGTTATATGATTCAAGCATGTCGTGTCTTCAGCAAATAAATCTGTCTGTCAAATTCTAGAGGGTGACCAAGAGCAAGTGGCCATCAGCCCAGCTCCATATGACTTTTTCAAAAGGTCTTTAGTGTAAGTTATCCCTCCCCATACACCCTCCTCTGATCTGCCCTCCACTCCCCACCCCCTTCTTGTTCCATTATTTCCTTTTGCCCTTTTATATCACTGTTTCATCTTCCCTCCCTTTAATGCAGTCCCCTTAGCCCCTTACTGGTCTCTTAACCTCTATGAGTATTCCAAATGAAATGTACCTATATAAAGATTCAAAATTAGCATCCACAAATGAGAGAAAGCAGGATACATTTGTCTTTCTGGATCTGGGTTGCCTTACTCAGAATTATTGACTCTAGCTCCATCCATTTACCTAGGAATTTCATTTTTCTTAACAGCTAAATAATATTCCATTGTGTTAATGTTCCACTCATCATCTCACCCATTCACCAGTTGATTGAGATCTAGATGATTCTGTTTCTTGGACCATGTGAAGAGAGAATGGACATGGATAAGGAGGTATCTCTGTAGGAGGATGTAGGCTCTTTTGAGTATACATACAAGAGGGGTATAGCCAAAGCATATAGTAGATTTACTTCTGGTTTTTCAATTTCATAAAGACCGCGTCAGTTTTTTTCTCCCACCAGCAGTGAATAAGTGTTCCCCTTTCTCACATCCTGATCAGCATTTGTTGTCATTTGTTTTTTGTTTTGTTTTGTTTTGGAATCTTAGCTATTCTGACTCAAATAAGATAAAATCTCAATGTAGCTTTAATTTGCATTTCTATAATGGCTAAGGGTGTTGAAACTTTTTTAAAATTTTTCTCAGCCATTTGTATTTCATCTTTTGAGAATTCTGTTTAGTTCCCTGTCCAATTTTTTAATTAAGTTGTTTGTTTTCTTGATATTTTGTTTTTTGTGGGAAACCAGGATGCCAGGCCCTAGGGTGAGGTGAGCCTAAAATCTGCTAAAGGGAGGGACGCTGAAAACAGTGGCTCTGATAATCCCTGTCTTGCAGAACACTGCCAGACTGGCAGGAGAAAGTGGCCTGCTTATAAGTGCAGGCTCCCTGCTCTGTGGGAAAGCGTCTTGGTCAACAACCCTTAGCTCATCTTCTTGTCCTGAACAAATAACTCAGCTATCCCTGGCTAAGAGATTAGGCCAGGTTAAAGGTTTACTACTCGGCTAAAAGCTAAAAGTTCGCCATGCTTTTAACTCTAAGAAAGAAAACATTGTGGCCAATAAATTACCAAATGGGCATTGATAACCTTGAATGAAAGTTTAAGAATCCTTCTGGCACCAACTAACACACAAAATGTCCTGTTTTTTGTACCCTAAATCTTTGTGTCTGCCATATCCCACGTGACTGCTAGTTCCTTGGGGTGTATAAAAACCATCTGAATTTTAAAATAAATCAGCTTGTTGAAAAGACACAGGTCCCAGGGTCTAAGACTCTGTTGCTGATCAAGTCCCTCTGCCCCAAAGCCAGTAGGTCCCCGCTAAGCAGAGCAAACCTGAGTCCCAAGAGTTTTTTGAGGTTTTTTGTACATTCTAAACACTAACCCTCTCTCAGATGTATATCTGTTAAAGATCTTTTCCCATTCTGTAGACTATCTCTTCACATGAATGATGGTGTCCTTCACTGTACAGAAACCTTTTCATTTCATGATGCCCCATTTATCAGTTGATGGTCTTAATGCTTGCACTATCAGTGGCCTGTTCAGAAAGTCCTTTCCTGTGCCAATAAGTTCTAGTGCATCCATCCCCTCCTTTCTCCTGTTCATATTCAGGGTACCAGGTCTTAATTGAGGCCCTTGATCCATTTGGAGTTGAATTTTGTGCAGGGTAAGTGATAAGGATCTAGTTTCATTCTTCTACATGTAGTTATCCAGTTTAACCAGCACCATTTGTTGAACATGCTGTCTTTTCTTCAATGTGTATTGTTGGTCTCTTTGCCAAAACTCAGGTGTCTTTAGGAGTGTGGGCTTAAACATTACAACAGACACTGAAGAAATTCAGAGAATCATGTATAGTAACACAGCCAGGAAATTTATCTTAACAGAATCCATGAATCTTATTCAGATTCACCAGTTTGCTGTTGTTGTTGTTGTTTGTGTGTGTGTGTGTGTGTGTGTGTGTGTGTGTGTGTATGTGTGTGTGTGTGTTTAGATCTAGGCACCACAAGCACGGATTCACGATTCGTTACCCTTACTACATTCAAGATACAGGACAATTCCATTACCATAAGAATCCTTTATATCCCACCAACCTACCTTCATTCCCCCCTTCCCCTTAAGTCCTGCTCTTCATCTTTATACTGTCATCATGACAAAACTATTATCTGAATGGAATCATAGACTATGTGACCTTTCAAGAATGTGGGGTTTTTTTTTATCTCAGCATACTTTCCTTGAGAGGCATTCACATTGTTTCATGTGTTAGTAGTTCCCTCCCCTTTATTGCTGAATGTTGTTCCATTATATGAAGATATATCTACTCACTGAAGCATCTTGATTGTTTCCAGTTTGGAGTTTTTACAAATAAAGCTGATATAAACACTCATGCATATGTATGGAAATTTTCAGTCCATTGGGATAAATGCCCAAGAGTATAATTGTCAGGTTGTATTGTAAGTACCTGTTTGGTCTTATAGGAAGCAACCAAACTATCTTCCAGAATATTATGTACCATTAACATTGCATCTGGAAAACTGAAGCAACTTGATTATTTCATATTATCTCATTTTGAAATTTTGGTTATCTTAGCTAAACTCTTACCAGCTTGTGAATATTTTATCCTTCAATTCGCTGAATGTTATAATAAAGTGATGTTTTATGCTATGCATCTGATAAAGTTATTGTTATGAGTTCACATTTGGTTGGTGTTAATCTGAAGAAAACCTGGTGGCCATAGTTGAAGAGTTTTTTCCTGAGAAAAGATTTGGATTTGTTGGTATCCACAGGGGTCAGAGGTATTGCCTGTCTATGACATTTTCATATCCCTCCCAGTGTCTCTGGTTTAATTTAGGACCAAAATTCTACTCCCTTTCCACCAAACACATATGTTCCACAAGTTGGCCTACCAATTAACAGTAAAGGTGAGCAGAAAGAGTGAAGAATGGGTGAAGCAAAGATAGAAAAGGCCACAGTGATTGGAACTGTGGCAGGTCATTCACAGAAAACATAGACCCAGATGAGGTACCCAGGCCCATAAGCCCTATAAAGAAGAAGCAGAATAAGAAAAGAAGTAGCTTGAGAACAAGAGAACCTTCCATAGGCAAGCCAGCACATTCTCTCAAGCTGTACCACAGAAAACACCTGGAAAAAGGCCTCTCCTTTACAATCTTATGAACCATATTTAACAAACAAATGTTTTGCTAAAATCCCAGCCAATATAAACATATATGACAGTTCAACAGTACTTGGCTGTCTTTGTTTGTTTAATTTTTATTTGTTTTTAATTTTTAAAAAAAAAACATTCTATTATTATTTTCCCAGCTACCAA
>NW_008357493.1:1836007-1843352 GCF_000622305.1 Nannospalax galili
CATACAAGCTCCCAAATACTTTCAACATTTTTGGCCTTTGGAACAGAGTATGTTGCTAACAGGCCCAAGGACATTTTGGCTTTTAGCCTAGAAAGTGGCTACTTTTCTTTAGGGTCTTTTCACCCTAACTGCCTAGCCAATTCCTACCTCCTATTCTTATCACACCATCCCCTGGAGGGGTTACCCAAACTGCCAGTAGGGAATAGGGATGCTGACCGCTCTGGCTTCTTCCGTGCTGACTTGGGATGCGAGGTGATGCAATTAGGATACCTCTTCAGTGGGTCTATCTAAAAGACTCCTAAATTGCATAACTTATCTCTATGGGGAAAAGAAAGTCCTTGAACTGTGAATAGGAGATGTGAAGGAGAAGTAAAGGCAAGAGTAATTAGTATTACAAGTTTTAGCCAAAGAACTAGAAAAAAGTCAGACGAGGGCAATTTTCAAATGTTCATATGAGTCTGTCTTAACCAATGGCAGCCAAACGTCCTCTGAGGCCACAAACTAATGAATGTATTCCCTATTCATGGGTTTGTAACACAGCTTCCTTATTGTCTCAGACAATCACAATATTAAGACCATTATCTTGCCAAAAATTTAATACCATGCATGGTCCATGTGAAGGATATTTATATTTTTAACTAATCTTCTGTGGGGTTTTTGGCTATTTTTCATTTGAGTTATTTCCAGTCCTTTGCCTTGATAAAATGTTGTTAGTCTTTTCATAATGAAAGAATTTCTCAAATAATACAGATATTTGATTCTGGCTCAGGGTTATACATTCCAGTTCTGCAAGTAACATGCTCTGGATCTTGACAGAAGGAGGAGAAGAGAAGTGTTTATTCAGGGTGTTTCCTGAAATATGGGCATGTGTTTGGCAATGGGTAAAGATGACTGCTGCCTCAGTAGGAAACAGACAGATGTAGAATAAAATATGTAATTTATAAATCAAGAGCAAACCCTGTCTCTGGTCCTTCTGAAAGAAAATGTAATTCATATTGCTTCCTGCTGGGTTTTGAAAGACTACATCTTGGAATTTTCTCTGTTTTCTTGGATTCTACCACTTACTAGCCTTTGCTTCCAAGAGTTCTCTTTAATCAGACGAAGCTTTTAAATATCTGAGTCAGTGTTAGGTCAAGTGGCAGATTTTTATATTCACCATTTGTTCAGTGAGATGGAACTTTTAAAAGACAGTCAATAAATCACTCTGTCACTTGAAAAGTGAGCTAGGAAAAAAAGATAATGGGGGAGGTAAGATAAATTATAAAATGCCAAATATATTCACTGCAATTCATTCATAAAACAGAAGAGAACTGATTTCTATCTTTGAAGCATAATTCCAATATAACCTTTCTTTTCTTAAGTCAGGCAACTCAGAGAACCAACCTCAACATAATGTCTCTAAATTTAGAAAAAATCAGTTTAACTTAGGAACATGGGCCTGTAAAATGTTAGTAGTGTTTCATGCCACTGAAGTCCTCGTTTTTCACATGCACAACCCTTTGCTAATAAATGAATAATGCATGGCAATGCTATCTCCTCAGCTCTCATTACCCAGGGCAGGGCTCCTTCCTCTCCCTGCCCTACCCTCTAATATAATCAGAGCCATAGATTAGCATCTGCAAAAGCACAGTTTGCACTGTTGGGCAGATGTGGCTATGCTTCTTTGTTTGACTTCTCTTGTTGAAATGATTTTAATAATTGAACTCTTGAGACATTTGTGACACTATTAAAACTGAATTGTAACACCTAGCTTCTAAAACTGTATAGAGAATTCATTTTCGTGGTTCTGAGACCTTACTGTACCAGAGAACCTTTTTAAAAATCTAGATTTTTCAAACCTAACCTTAGACAAATTAAGTTGGCCTCCCTGGGATAGGACCCAGGCATCAGTTTGTTCTTGAACTCCCCAGGTGATTCCAATGTTGTGAATGCTACTGAGCTACTTTATGTAAATATTGAGTATCCTACCTGTCTCTCAAAAGACTTTCTGCCAGAAGTGACTGCTGTAATAACATCCTATCAAGTTTCTCATCGCCTTCCTGTCTGCCCTTTTCATTTTCTTACCTAGGTGTCTCCAGTTGCTGTTAAAGTAAAATTTGACATTAGAGCTTCTATATCTCCAGCGTCATCCTGGTTTCCTTTGAGAATCTTCCTTTCTTTAAAAAAAAATTTTAATTATTTTTATTGCATTATACTCACTTAGGAGGGGGAAGGCACATGCCAGGTGTACACATGGAAGTCAGAGGGCAACTTGCAGGATTCGGTCTTCTCCTTCAACCATTTGGGCCCCAGGTATCGAACCCAGGTCACCAGGATTGGCAGCAAGGACCTTTACCTGCTGAGCCATCTCATTAGCCCTCACCAGCCCTCCTTTCCTTTCTTATCCACCTGTTCTCTTTCTATGTCCTTAGTAAAATAGAAATCCAATGCCTCTAAAATAAGATAACAAGATCAAACAAAAAAAAAGCTAACTCTAGGTAGAATTCATGTTCCATAGACTGACTGCTTGGCATGTCAGAGGTCAACACTGGCACTTGTTTTAGTAACCTTGTACTAGGCCCATAATGGGAAGTTGCTCTTCCCAACACTTCTCTGCAGCACAATACAGCTGTTTGGGTCACTATTTTATACGATTATATACTTCTAATCCATTCTTTGTTAAGCAAAAAGTGTTCTAGTCAATGTCAAGTCTTTATCCTCATGGATGCCATGTCACATGGCCCAACAATCCCAGTAAGCCTCTAATTTGAAGAACATTAATCTTCAAGGCTGCCAGACTGTGATTTGTTTGCTTTTAACTGAAAGGAAAATATAAGTTAATTAGAATAAGGTAAGTGATGAGTCTGCCATTAGTCAGGGAAATGCTGCTTCAGAGAAACAAAGGTTAATATTGCTCCATGCATGAGCCGCCTCGTTTTCAAACTGATCTACATTATACATGTGTCAACCATTCCCAGTAGATTCCTGATGAGAAGATGAATAATTTTCTGCAAGATTTATTAGATCAAGGTTAGGATTGAAAACTGACAGGTGAAAAATTGAACCTCTCCACTAAGCCAAACATTTGAATAGTATGAAATTTCAATCTCTGTCTCTTTAAAGTCTTCAGATTCTTTTACAGGGCTATAGTTCATATTATTGAAACTAATCCACAAACAGGTTTCAATGTTGCTGAACCATTTTCCAGTTCAAGAAAATAAGATTTTTCAGTGTTGTACTGTAATATTAAGCTTATTTGGTGTTCAAGTTCTTTAAAGAGTATCTCTTTATGTCAGTAACTTCTAAAAACTAATTTTTCAGTTCCTTAAAATACATAGATATATATAAGAAGATAACTTTTAACTCAAGACCTCAGATAGCTTTGTTTAGATCACCTCATTGTCACACCGTTGGTGAAAGAGGGATTTTCCACCTAGGGTTATAGTGAAATACACACCATCCAACTCTACGCAGATGAAATTTACAGCAGTGTGTCAGCCCATATAATCTCAGAGCCAGGAGAAAAGGACACTATACCATTCAGGGTCATACAGAGACTGCACTCAGGTGAACAAATAAACTTAGGGTGAACAAATAAAGGCTGTGGGAGGCAGACTGTGTGGTAGCAAGAAGGTGAGGTAACAGTTCCCAGGAGTGGTTGTAATTACCTGTTAGAATAATTTTGTGGATTTGAAGTGTGTTAGGCAGAGTTCTCTACAGGATCACAAATGATAGAATGAATATATGTTATAAAAGGGGATTTATTAGGTTAGCTTACACAACAGAGGCTGGGTAGTCCAACAATAAACTGCATGCTTGAGATGATGAGAAGCCAGGAGGTGCTTAGCCAATGAAGCTGGATGCCTCAGAAGTTCAAATGTAGCACTGTAAATTTGGAAGACCACTGGAGAATCTCTGGTACCCAGTCCATGCTGGAAGGCTGAGGAAATTAGAGTCTGGTGTCAGTGGAAAATGGTAGCAGCGGAGATAGACACAATTGCTCAGGAAGAAGCAAGGGCTGACAGTTTTACGCCGCAAATTTCTTTCAGACATGTTTACATCTGAGTTTACTTGTTGGAAGGCACCATCCACTGTAAGGGAAAATCTTCCCCATCAGCTAATCTTCTCAGGAAACGCCCTCACAGACATGCCCAGAGGTTACACCACCTAGGTAATTCTAAATCTCATCAAACCAACAATCAAAAACAACATTACAGTAGGGAAATGAAGTCTGCTGCTTGAGGACAGACAGCACTGAGCCTAGTCCCCATGATAAAGAGTGTTGTTCAAGCCAGAGGACCTCACCCACTGGAACAGAATGAGAGGGGAACTTGGAAGCACATAATTTAAGGCCCTCCAGTTTCCCCAAATGTCAAAGTACCTATAACATGTGGCCTTTAAATTCTAGCCTTATACATTGATGGCACTGCATTCACTAGATGAGATAACGAAGACTAGATACCCAGTAGCTGGTCAGGCTAAGCAAATATTTATTTGATTGTATCTTTTGCCATGAAGTTATAAATTCTGTGTACATAAGGCCTGTCTTTCCTGTTTCCATTGTACCCTGTATTTTTCACTTTTCTCATAGCTAAAATCAAATACTTGACTAAATGGAGCAGGATTTATTTCTGGTTTACAGTTTGAGGGAATACAAGCCTTCGTGTCAGGGAAGGCATGACAACGGGAGCTGGAGGCACATGATCACATTGTATCTGCAGTCAGGAAAAAGAGAATATGCAGGAAGTAGGTAAACCTTGGCTATAAAGCCTCAGGACCCACCTCTAGTCACTTCCTCCAGTGAGGCTCCTAAAAGTTCCACAATCCTCCCAGAGAACAATGGGAACCAAGCATTCAAATACATGAGCCAATAGGGGACATTTCACTGGACCCACCACTCCCCTAGCACCACACAAACACAATACAATATTTAATCAATTACTTAAATAATATTTTATGGTTTCCCAAATATACATTGAACTTCAATATTTTTTGAATCTCTGATTCTTCCTCATGAGTTCAAGTTTGTATTGACAGGAAACACATACCAGTAACTTTACAACCACGTCATCTTCAGTTTTTCAGTATATAGCAATCCTATTTCCTATAGTTCTCACTAAAACAATACAAAGTTTCAATTTCTTAATATTCTTCCATATATGCTTATTATAGAGAGTTATTGGACTGCAAAAGCAGAACCCTGGCAAAGGCCCAAAACATAAGAGCTGATCTCTGAGCAGCTGAGAAACCAAAATGGACACTGTCCTGAGCTGCATCTGTCCCTTCAGCTCTCACTGTAAATGTCAAGATCAGGATGCACAAGTGTGCTGCTCTCTTCCAGATGCACAATTCTGGAAAATGAGTCAGCTTTTTGCCATCCTTTCACTCCTTCCTTATAATTCTAAGCCAAAACCCACTCTCAAATAATGTTTCTTAAGTGTTGACTGGAAAACAAAATATACTGAGACAATTGTTTAAAGCCAACTTAGAAATATCTACCCAAGGAAGAGAAAAAATAATAAACAACAATGTCTGGATGACTTCTGTGATTAATGAATTAGATTAAATCTTGTCTAAAACCCATGTGCTTCCTCCCTGTATATTGACATGTTTAATTATTTGGGGATAATTCCAATTCCAATTCATAAAGCAGTTGTGGAATAGCATCTATTTGAAGGTGATTTAAGTGGGAAGAAAACTATAATTAACTCCGAAGAGACCTCATTCCTCGCTATTTTCTCTGTAATAATCTTTAAGTTTTAAGAAGAAGTTATGGGGCTGGAGAGATAGCTCAGCAGTTAATAACACTGACTGATCTGGCAGAGGGCTGGGGTTTGGTTCCCAGCACCCACATGGTGGTTAACAATTGTCCTTAACTCCAGTTCCAGGGGCTCCAACTCCCTCTTCTGACCTCTATGGACACTGGAGGCACATGGTTCACTTGCATACATACAGGCAAAACCCTCATACACATAAAATAACAATAAACAAATCAAAAAAATTTAAGTTAGCCCAGCAGGCATATTAGAAGTTCATGGTAGTCAGGGGAGGGGGAGTCATTGTCTTTGGCAGTGTAGCCACTGGTAAGGTGTACATGCTCTACCCATGCTTATGCAAAAAATCCTATTTAAACTCAGTGGGTCACCAAAAAAAAAAAAAAAGACATGAAATTAGGAGGAGGACTTGTGGGGTTGTGGGGGAGAATAGAGGGGTCAGCAGGAGTGGGGAGGGGGTGAAAGAGGACAATGGGTGAATAGGAACAAAGCACATTATATAAACACATAAAATTGTCAAAGAATACAGTTTATTTTGAGCTGGGGAGATGGCTCCACGGTTAAGAGCACGGATTGCTCTTGCAGAAGTCCTGGGCTCTGATTCCCAGCATGCACATAGTGACCAACAACTGTCTGTTACTCCATTTTCAGGGGAACCAACATCATCTTCTGACCTCCTCAGGCATTGAACAATATGGATGCACCTACTTACATGCAGGCAATACACTCATACAGATTTTTAAAAATTAAGATTAGCCTCTGCTTCCCTGGGCTGCACAGCCAGCCAGCCTCTTTCCTGAATGCCTGGGCTGACCTCTTGGCCCGGGGCCACCACTGCTTCCTGATCCCTTGAATCCAGATGGACCCAGTTCCTTCTCCAGGTCTCCAGGAGCCCTCTGGGCCTAGTCCCACCCTCACCTCCCTCTGCTTCCCTGGGCTGCACAATGCGCTAGCCTCTTTACTGGACACCCAGGCTGACCTTTCAGCTTCCTGATCCTTTGCATCCAGAATGACCCAGCTCCTCAGTGCTGTCCCCAGGAGCCCTTGGGGCCTCTTCCCACCCCCATCTCCCTTTGCATCTCTGGGTGGCACTGGCCACCAGCTGCCTGAGACCAGCATCTTTCCTGGGCCCTGCTCCCAGGCCAGTCCAACCCCCAAATTCCTGAGGCCAAAATCTTTCCTGGTGGGACCCAGACCTTAGGAGAAAGCCTGAGAGCATCTGATCCTCATCTGACTTGGGCCTCTGTGGGAACTCCTGAAGACAAGAGCAATCTGGCCACTTCAATATAAAATCAAAAGAGAGAACCAGCTTTTCATGCCCAAAAAGTAAACCACAAAGGCACATAAAGTTTACAAAAAAGAACAGACCTAAACTTGAAGGCTTGAGACTCATACAAGAATCAGAAACAACAAAAGAAATTCACATATCAAAAATCACAGAGAAAAAAAATAACATGAAAAAACAAAACAACATATCCCCACCAAATACCAGTAATCCTCTAGAGGAGCACAATGAGAACCCCTAGAGACAATGCAGGACATGGAACTCAAAAGAATAATGATGAATATGATGGATAGATGTTATAGATAGA
>NW_008357493.1:1843512-1846555 GCF_000622305.1 Nannospalax galili
AAGCCTTACCAATAGGATGGATGAAATGGAAAACAGAATATCAAGACTGGAAGATAAAGTGGATGAATTAGACCACTCAAGCAAAGATCAAGAGAAATTTAAGAAATCACAAGAATGGAATATGCAGGAATTGTGTGACACCATAAAAAGATCAAACTTATGAATCATAAGCATAGAGAAAGAAGAATCCCAAGATAATGGCATGGACCAGATCTCCAACAGAATCATGGAAGAAAATATCCCAAAATTAAAGAAGGACATGGCCATACAAATACAAGAAGCATACAGAACACCAAACAGACAGGACCAGAAAAGAAACGCTCCACAGCACATCACAGTAAAGACACTAAACGTACAAAACAAAGAGACAATTCTGAAAGCTGCAAAGGAGAAACAACAAGTCACATACAAAGGAAAACCCATGAGGATTACAGCTGACTTTTCAGTGCAAACTATGAAAGCCAGAAGAGCCTGGACCAAAGCATTCCCAGTTTAAATGACCACAGATGCCAAGCCAGATTACTAAACCCAGTCAAAATGTCTATTATAGTTGAAGGGGAAAGAAAAATCTTCCATGACATAAATAGGCTGAAGGAATTCATGTCATCAAAACCAGCCCTTCAGAGAGTTCTGGAAGCAATACAAAGAGCTGAAGAAAGGAATGACTATACCCAAGGGGTTGCGCACAGGTATATCAAGAAGGTGAACAGAAATAAAATGACAGGATTCAATATACATCTTTCATTAATAACTTTAAATATCAATGGACTGAACTCCCCAGACAAAAGATACAGACTAGTTGAATGGATTAAGAAACAAAACCCATCCTTTTGTTATCTGTAAGAAACTCATCTCACTTTCAAGGACAGGCACTACCTTAAGGTGAAAGGATGGAATAAAATATACCAAGCGAATCATATGAAGAAAAAACCAGGCATTGCAATTCTAATATCTGACAAAATAGACTTTAAACTAAAACTAATCAGAAGAGACAAAGGTGGCCACTTCATGCTGATCAAAGGAACACTAAACCAAGAAGATATTACAAACATGAACATGTATTCACCAAACTCTGGTGCAACCAACTTCATAAAAACAATACTACAGGACTTTAAGACCCAGATTAATCCCAACTCATTAATAGTAGGGGACTTCAATAAACTACTGTCTCCACCAGATAGGTCAACAAGACAGAGAGAGAACAGAGACACATCTGGATTAAACACTACCATATATCAAATGGACTTAACAGACATCTACCGAGCATTCCACCTAAGCACCAAAGGACATACTTTCTAATCAGCACCCCGTGGAACCTTCTCCAAAATCAACCATATACTGGGGCACAAAACAAATCTCAACAAATACAAAAGATTGAAATAATTCAATCAACACCAGAAGAATCCCTAGTCACCACAGGAACACATGGAGATTAAACAACACACTCTTAAATGATGAATGGGTCAAAAGAGAAATTATGAAAGAAATAAAAGTTTTCCTGGAACTAAATGAAAAGGAAAATACAGCACAACAAAACTTCTGGGACATGCCGAAAGCTGTCCTTAGAGGGAAGTTTATAGCTCTAAGTGCCTACATCAAAAATCAGAAAGAACACAAATAAATGACTTAACATTGCAACTCAACACACTTGAAAAGAAACAACAAATTAAATTGAAACAAAGAAAACAATAAAAAGAATCAGTCAATCCAAGAGCTGGTTGTTTGAAAAGATAAATAATATTGACAGACCGCTAGCCCAGTTAACCAAAAGAAAGAAAGAGTACCTCCAAATCAATAAAATCAGAGATGAAAGGGGAAACATTACAACAGACACCAGAAAGATACAGAACATTATAAGGGAATACTTTAAAAACCTATATGCTACCAAATTCGAAAACCTAAAAGAAATGGATGCATATCTAAAGGCATGGGAACCACCAAACTAAACCAAGAAGAGATTAACAGCTTAAACAGACCCATAAGACAAAAAGAAATTGAAACAGTAATACAAAACCTCCCAACTAAAAAAAGCCCAGGGCCAGATAGATTTACAGCAGAATTCTATCAGACATTTAAAGTAGATCTACACCCACTACTACTTAATTTATTCAAAAAGATAGAAATGGAGGGAGAACTTCCAAATTCCTTCTCTGAAGCCAACATCACTCTAATACCAAAGCCATGTAAAGATACAACCCAAAAAGAAAACTATAGACCCATATCCTTATATCCTACCTCCATTTATATCCTATTTCACCACAAGTGACAGAGCTGTGTTTCTCAGTGGTTTCCATGCAAACTATCAAAGTACAAGTGGATGCTGTTTTGCTAAAGCAAATGAGTCTCTTTTTCCTGTTAGGGGCAGATGGGCTTCAGCTGACTGACAAGAAGGAAAGGATGGCCATATTCGTGAACTGCTCTCATTATTGTGATAAAATATCCCTTTCCTATGCTGGGATATTCCCCAGTGTCCTTGGATTTCTGTGTAGTAAGTAAATGCATCCTAGTACAAGCCAGTCACCAAAGATTTGTCTCCCACATTCTCAGAGAGATTCTGCTCAGCTCCTCAAGCACCACAACTTCAGACAGTCCAGATCCATCCTCTGGAGATGCAGCAGTCAGTGCTCTCCAACAACAGCTGTTACTCATGGTAGCTCGGAGAACACAGTCAGAAACCCCACAGGTATGTGCACCCAGTGTTGCTATAGTGGCTGCTCTGGAAGCAGTGGGTCTTTAAAAACATGTGTGGCATGTTTGCATGTGTGCATGCGTGTGTGTGTGTGTGTGTGTGCTGGTATTCATATGTGCAAGTGTATGGATTTGAGAGGACAATTCTAGAGGACAATTGAATGTCCAACTTAGGTATCATCCTCAGAGTGCTTTACACCTTCTTTGAGACACAGTCTCTCATTGATCTGGAACATTCCAAGTAGACTAGACTGGCTGACCATTGGACCCCAGAGACCCACTTGTTTCTATCTCCCCAGTGCTGGGACACTAAATGCATACCACCATGTCCAACGTTTTTTTTTTTTTTTTACAT
>NW_008357493.1:1849339-1851816 GCF_000622305.1 Nannospalax galili
CCCTAAGTGAGGATATAGCCAGAAAACTGCCATCTATGAGCCAGGAGAAAATTCCTCAAAATGAAAACCTACCTTGCTGGCACCTTTATCTTTGACTCACCAGTCTCTAGGTATAAGGACTAGACTTCTATTGTGTCTAACTAATCTATAGTATCCTGTCCTGTCAACCTGAAAAGCCCAAATCAACCATATTGCTGGCTCAGGTGATCAATGACATCTTAGTCTTGGACCCATTCCCACCCTTCTCCTGACTAGATGGTGCTTCAGGTGCTTACAGGTCGGGATGCACATCTGGTAGACTGAAGGGTGAGCCAAAGGAAGCCACTAGAGTATTTCTTCTCTCCTGCTGCAGGCAGCATTTCGTCTCTCACTCAGGCTTTCTTCCACCTGTTCTTTGAACCCTGGATCTAATTCCTGTCAGGTGGCCCTTGAACCATCCCAGGGACTCAGGCTCTTGTTGGGAATAACTATTTACCCCTGTTTTCTTTCATCCAAAATCAACTCACTTACAGAGGAAATACTAAGACCCTGACTTCTAGACCAACTGCTATTCTTCTGGCTACCTTACTTACCTGGTTGCTCTTTTGATCCGTTAGTTGGTTTTCTGAACTGTTTCTTCTTCCTGTCAGGGTTTTGTCCTTCTCCCTAAACTCTGAATAAACATCTTGGGACACTGAATAAAGCTAAGAATAACTGTATTCTTCAGAAAAAAAGAACTATCCACAAATACTAAGCTATATTTCATTTTAAGATGTGTCATCAGAAACATCTTGACCATATGAGACTCTACATATCCTACCTTATATAGAAGACATGATCAAGAATTCTGCAATCCACAGTCAGATGGCATGATCTTTAACATAGCTTCACCATGTCACAATTTAAAATGGATAGACACCACTTTGTTTTAACAGGACCAGTCTTTGTAAAGATTAATACAACACAATAGTAACTGTAGCAACATATTTGGGTATATATGGAAATTGAACTTATGAGAAAATAATGACATTCTAATGCATTAGAAAAGGGTTGGACTACTCATGCAGAAAACTGAAAATATGACTCTTATTTGCAAAGAAAATTAATTCCAGAGCAAAACATAACTTATCATAAAATAGAATGTAAAAGAAAATATGAAGATACTTATGTAATCCTAAATTGTTAACATTAAATAAAATTTACAACTTGCATACAATAAATGATAAATACATATCAGAAAATATTTGTGGCATATTTAATAAAAAATTAAAATATTTGTAGAACATTTAATAAAAATTTAAAGGACAAGAGTATATCAGACATATGTGTATATATACAAATATGAAATGTATAAAATATGGATTAAAATGTAAATTCAATCAAGTTTCATTTGGGAAAATAGGAAATTATTTTACACAACAGTATCAAAAGACATTTAAACCTACAAAAAAAGTGCACTCTCACTCATAGTCTGGAAAATCTAATTAAGTTAGACAAAATTAGTTTCCCCAGTCCAGAGCAGTAAAAATGTGATCAACTGCCAACTGAAAACTCCCAGTGATCAAAGAAGAACAAAACCATTGTAGTTATATTAGTTTATAGCCCAAAGTATAAGATAAATATCCATGCATTCATACTGATATAAATGACTAAATATGTAAATAAATTGGTGGCAAACAGAAAAATGTGTTTTGAAATAAAATTAAAAATAATTTAGGTAGCTACTCCTCCCTCAAGCTGGCGGGGGGATATGGATAAGCAATGAAGCATGACCCCTTTCTCTTTAAATCTGGACTGTACATAGCAACAGTCTTTTAATGAACATCCAGAAAAGGAGTTACCTGACAAACTCTGCCTCAGCCGGTGATCAAGTGTATACCAACAGTCACAAACCACTGACTGATTACACATGTTCATCTTAGGATATGATAACATACGTACTTCTCAGCCTTCCTCTCCAAAACCCACAAGCCCAGGATCGCCATGGAGAAAACATCTGGTGGTTTCTTGAGAGACAGTCCACAAGCTATCCGGCCAGAATTCCTCAAATCTGTCAAGGCTATAATAATACTTTTATATATACATCAACTAGATTAGGCCACTTGATGCCCAGATTTTCGTCAAACATTATTCTAAATGGTTTTATGAAAGTGTTTTAGAATGGCATTAAACTGCTATATTACACTTCCTAATGTAGGTGGGTTTATCCATTCAGATAAAAATCCAAATAGAGCTCTGCTTCCCTGGACCTGCACCACCAGCTAACTCTCCTGACCTGCTCTCCTGCCCTCAGGCCTCTCTTAGGGTAAGTCTAGTGCAGCTCTCTGCGCCTTGACTTCCCCAGCTGCGGTCCCCTTTCCATCTCCCCCCGCTGTTCTCTACTCCTAGTTTGGGCCCTGTGCCATTCCGTGCAGCTCTCTGCGCCTTGGCTCCCCCAGCCGCGGTCCCCTTTCCATCTCCCCCGCTGTTCTCTACTCCTAGTTTGGGCCCTGTGCCAT